>NC_089584.1:61852522-62189253 GCF_019320115.1 Miscanthus floridulus
TCTTGTATTTATGAAATGACTTGTTATCCAGAATTTGAAAGCAGTTCTTCAGAGCACCAAAGGCCCTCTCAATGGTCACTCTATGTGAGTTGTGCCTCGGGTTGTACAGCTCCTTGGCATTGGTAGAGTTATGCCTAGGACCATATTCAGACAAGTGATACCTCATAGCCCTGTAAGGAGGTAGTAACCCAGGTCTACAAGCAAAACCAGCATCCACTAGATAGAATTTTCAGTACAAGGCAGTGGTGGATTAGCTTACAAGACATAACAAAATGGTTTAAGATGAAATAGGCAGCTATGGGTAATGTTGTTACCTTCAGCAACACTTAGCCCCCCATCTCTCTCTATAGCATCAGCTAGAACCAATGCATCATGAGCAGACCCCTCCCACCCAGCCAGAACATATGTGAACTTGAGATCAAAATCAATAGCTACCATCACATTTTATGTACAACTACTTTTCCTACCCTTGATTAATGATCAAACATAAGAACTCTTATGGAAATAAGACCCTCAACCCAAGATAATGTAACCTAGGTAAACAACAGTTACCTTAAAAAATGGGTTCCACTTGTGACTACCAAGATTTTGGGATGAGTTGGACCAGTTGGTGATTTGATCAGTTCAACCCTTAGTTCCCCCAACAACATATAGAATCTAGTGAAAGTGTCTGCTAACTGTCTCTATAGATCTCCAAAAGCTCTGATGGACAACTCTAAACCTCTTATTATGTCCCAGTCACATGGAGAAACATGGCAACTTGTTCCTCGACTGAAGAATTAATTGTCTAGAACTAAATCCCTCTACCTAAACAAGTTACAGAGTGCAAAAAAGGTGCTCTACTCATCCTAAGCATGGCTATACACTCAAGCATCAGTTGATTTGTAAATGAGAGAAAGGTTCTTCTCCCTGTGCTCGTCTTCTTCTAACCTAGGGCCATAAGAAATGGGCTCATCCTCCCCTTTACGTCTTTTCAGTTTGGATGAAACAAGGGCAACCATGACAACTACCATGGCAGCAGCTTGAGAAGCCATGGCAGATCTCTACTACTACAAATCCATCTACATGCATGAATGAGAGTTTGAGCTCAGGTTAAGGCTATCTTTGCTAGCCTCTAAATGCACAACATTGCAGACATAAAAGAACTGGTGGACACCTAGGGGCTTCATGGCCTCGGCTACAATGTGTAGAGCACAGCCACCTAGAGGTACCACCTCAACATCATCGACCCAATAAACCAGCAACTAGTCGGATCCCAATCTCAAACCACGTCAAACAATAAACCCTAGCTCATATGTATCATCACAGTAGAACAAAAACATTGAAATATCATGGATTGGAACCAAGAACTCATAGATCAACCCAATAAACCTAGCAACAGTGGAATCCCAATTTCAGACCATGTAAAAAAGTAAACCCTAGCTCATATGTATCATCATAGTGGAACAAAAACATGAAAATATCATGGATTGGGACCAAAAACTCATAGATCTGCCACAGAAACAACGCTATGAGCACTTTGACCGCCGAAATCGGGTAATTGTAAATATTTCACAACGCTATGAGCACTTTGACCGTCGAAATCAGGGTCAAGTGTAAATACTTCACAACGCTATAAACACTTTGACCAGAAATTGGGTCAAGTGTAAATACTTCACAACGCTATGAGCACTTTGACCACCGAAATCGGGTCAAGTGTAACCAACATTTCAAGATTTCACCTTGCTTTGGGGACGGAGAGGAAACAACCACAAAACAAGCTATCGGCTTGGGGTGGAGGAAGCAGATCCGGAGAGGAAGGAGGCGAAAGCTTGGGGAAGACGAAGCAGCGTCCACCATAGGCCCGCGTCCAGGCAAACAAACACCAGCAACCAGCAGCACCGCTCGTCTCTTGGAAGAAAAAGTTGATGACGAGCAGCAGCACTCGTGCACCGGCGAGACAGAGGAGGAGCAGCCAATGCGAGCCACGTGAGGCCTGTCTATGACCCCGCCGCCACCACGCACGCTGGATGAGGGAAGACGAAGCAACCGCACCGAGGAGAGTGGAGAGCAGGAGGGAGTGAGGAGCAGAGAGGAGGAAGACGAAGAGTGAGTGGTGCCCATGATTATAAGGGAGGTGAACCCTAGCGGCAGGGTGGAGGGAAAAATTTCCGCGTCACGCGTGAGACGGGAGCGTAGCTCGCCATCGGCCAAAAGGAGCCTGCAAGAGGCCAAAATGAGTCGCGCCCACGAGAAACAAAGGGGAGGAGTGTTCCCCCGGAGCCTGGCTCCCAGGCTGGATCCAAAACGCCTCCAGACCAACAAACAAGGCTGCCTGCACGCGCTAGACCTGGCCAACCCCATTAGGCAAATAAACACACCACAGAGGTCCTGTTCGTTTTGCTTAAAAGCCATGATTTAGATAGGCTGATCTGCTGTGGGAAAAAAACAATGCCAGTTCGCTGTAATAGTACGCAGGGCCAAAGTTTGCATCTCACGCGCTGCCGCAACCCACTCTTCTCTCCCTCACCCGGGGCCACAGCGCACGATGCGCTCACTCGTCCCGCCGCCGCTGCGTGCTCGCTCCTTCGGCCCCGCTGCATCACGCACCTCCGCTGCTGCTGCGGCGCGCTAGCCCACAGCGGCCGCCGCCCTCTCGCCTGCCGTCCCCACTATGGTCGCCGCCCACTCGCCGTCCCCACCGCGCTCGACGCCCACCGTCCCCACTGTGGCCACCGGCAGCCCCACTGCCACACGCGCGCGGTCCCCGCTGCCCCACGCCCACAGCCGGCATCGAGGAGAGTTCCAGGCCTCGAGACCGGGAGCCCTCCGTGCCTTCGATTCGGTGGCCAGGCGACCCGGCACCTCGATGCCCTGATCTAATCTGGTGGGGGCGGCCTGGATCCAAAGAGGTAGCGACCTCCCACACCTCCTCTGATCTGCAAGTGGCAATGAGTTCACATGCTGCATCGGTGGCCAATCAGTTCATGCTGAACAACGTTGCTCTATCCTCATCACCCTGATTTCCTCACCACTTTAGCAGCACATCACTGATCTACATTACGGAAAGGTAAGAGCCATATTATGTGTGTAATTAATTTGTGCCAGTCCTTATTTTTCAACTTTTATTAAATTCTCCATTCATGATACATCCGTGAAGGCCTCTGTTCCAAGCTTAATTGTATAATTTTATGAATTCAATTGGATCTTCTAGACTTCAATGGCGGCTTACTTGTTTTATCTTTGCAGTCAGTACTCGCTACAAATTTTTTTAGACAATGAATAGTATTTGCCAGGCCATACGAAAATCACAGTTAATTGCTCATATGTGATATTTGCAACATTGCTACATATTTTAAGCTATTTTGGCATATTTACTTCTTGCTTACTGTGCATTATTCAGTTAGCCCATGCAAATTAAAACTGAATGCGTATTATTCAGTTAGCCCATGCAAGTTAAGACTGAATGCATATAAAACACTTGCTCTGTTACACTTTCTGTTGCTCCATTCAGAGTTTGCCTTTCCGTTATTTATGTTGGTTCATAGAATTGAGAGTTTGCTGATGCCAACAAGCATAAGTACCATTTACAAAAAAAACAAAGTAAACAAGAACTATTTGGTGAAGCTTCACCTTGCAAAACACTACTACACAAGCAGGATAGAGATATTATAGGTAAACATGAACCATTGAGGCTATTGATTGTTGATACTTGATCTCCTGGAATCATTCACAGAAATGGAAGCGAATATCAGTTTACCTATAAAATAGAAAGCAAGCCAAAAAAGTAATATGTGGCTTAGACGCTATTGCATTATATATTTTTGACTTTATTAGAATAAGCTCACTTCTCAAAGTGCACTATATATATTCGAGAGTGGAAGATCCCCGCCGCACCCAACTTCAGGTCGTTGTGAGCACCTTTCTCACTCTATCATCTCCTTCTCTCCTTTGTCCATTTCCCTCATTGTCTCCCTCTCCGAGATCTATATCCTCCATGAAGCAGCAGATGAAGTTGGGGTGAAGGCGACGAAGCTGTGCGTGGCTGGTGGCGAGCCATGAAGGATTTAGTATTGGGCAGATCACAACCGGTAAGACAATCTCCTGCACTCTCCTCTGACTAGGCTGTGACAGCAAGAGACATTGGTTTAGATAATTCACTCTGCCGAGAATGCTAGCTCTGATTTTAGATAACTTCACAATAGAAACATCCACTTGCATTGACTACTGGAAATTGATTATTTTTGTTGTTATCAGTGGACAAGAAGTGATTTGATCTAGATATATTCTATTTGTACGTACAGGACAACACCACAAATGACTTTGTGTATTTTCCTAGCTGGAACACAATTAAGATATGCATCTGAATGTTTATTTAGCTGCAGATTTACGAATGTTTATTTAGCTGAAACAATTACTCCATGCAGCCGAGAATCAGATAGCATTACAATGTCTTGGGCTCATTGAAACAATTCTCATTCTTGCCAGACCATCTTCATGCCTACCTTAAAATAAGTGCTGGACTAGCAGTTACAACCGGTTCTGTCGATGCCATTCCACTCATAGTGAAGATGAATGAATCAATTGTTTTTGAACATTTTGTCCTATTGTTTGGGAAAGTGAGTCAAACAAATGTTACTCTTGACTGTAGGATAAGTAAACTTGGTTCCTTCGTGGTTCACGATGTGATCAGATATCGATTTTTATAAATGGATCTTTCAGTTATAATCCTTGTTTTTTTTCTTTTTGTCAGTAGGATTAAATTCTAGTTCTATTCTAACAAGGATGGTGGCACTGTCAAAAGGCTGGCAGTGGTGATTCAAGTCGGCCAACGCCAGGCAAGTGCTACTCCCTTCCTCGATCCATTGCTGTTCAAATTAAATTTATTGATCTACAAGTTGAATTTACAAGCACTAGATGTGTGGATTGAACAGAGATAGCTTATCAGCTTGTCTTGTTGAATCATTATCTTTGTTGTCTGCTCTGAGCCTGTCATCAAAACACTGAAAATTCTGAGAAACAATAAATTCAAGTAGTGAAGTCTTGAATGGTGAAAATAAAACACAAACAGCTAAGGGGTAAGCACTGGACGTTTTATTTTTGGAGGCAAATTGAATGTGATTTATATTCGTGAAACTGTTCTTCTCACTCCCTTATAAGTTGTACATTGGAACTTGTACTTCATCAGACTACTCATTCTTTCATTTTTTTCAGGAACTTGTGGATGCTGCTACCAGCTTGCAAGCCGATCATAGTACTAATGGACGTGCAACCAACCGATTCATTGGTCATGACCTAATGGTTGTATGGCTTGTGGATTTTGAGCTTTTGCCCAATGTTTGTTGGTTTTCATGGACATGTGCTATGCTAAACTTTTGATCATCAAGTAGGATTAGCCTTGCTTTTGATCATCAGATACTTCAAACAAGGACTAGTTTGATGTTAAGTGACATTACATGTATAATGTACTTGTTCGATACATGAATCAATGTATGGATAATGTGATCACTTTTGAATGTCATCACTTTTGTGTACGTGAATTAATGTATGGCTAATGTTTTCAGACCAGCTTTTAATTTTTATATCTGTTTATAATTGAGCACGTCGAACTCTTAAGTCGCTAAAAATTATTATAGGATTGGACTGTTGGTCGCTAAAAGCTCTAATATGTAGTCGGTTGCTAAAAGTTGGACAGTTAAACTGTCCGTTGCTAAAGATGATGTCCGTCGCTGTTTACATATAACAATGGCTTCATTAGCAATTATAGGGGTCCGTCGCTATAACCTTTAGCAACTGACTGTCTATCACTGTACACCTCTTTCAGCAACTCCAAATCAGTCGCTGTTTAAAGGTCGTGGTGTAGTGACGTTTTCTTGTCTCCATCCAGAAGGCACACACTCCTGGGTCGAATTTGGAAAGCAGGGGATAGGAGGAGATAGATATTCCTCCTTGTTGGTTGTTAATTGTTATTGACAAGTCCGACAAGCCGCTGTTCCAAGTGACGCTGCCCATACTATCCGGATGCGAAGCAGTTCATAGCATACTGGTCACATGTATCCATCCAGTATTTTAGTCAATGATACAATATAATCGAATTTCAGATACACTGTTCACTCTAATAGCTAAAGGTTGTGCTCACTTCAATTTCTTCCTACAGCGCTACCAGGTGTATGCAACTCCAAAACTATTTTCTAGTCTCTTCCGTCCACAAAATAATGCAATTCTTAGTTTTCGAGGAATCAAACAATTTGAACTTTGACAAAAAAAAATTATATAAAAAATATTAACATTCATGATACAAAATAAGTATTATTAGATTAGTTATAGAATATATTTTTATAATATATTTATTTAAAGACTTAAATACTAATATTATTTACTATAAATAATTAAACTTAAGCTAGTTTGATCAACACAAATTCTACAATTACATTGTTTTGTGAACGCTGAGGGCATGGTACTATTCGTAAGCTTATGCTGTGCAGCCGCAGTAAAAACAGAACGAAAGTCCCTAGTAGGCGGTAGATAGGCCTAATACTCGTCAGGCCCACATGTACAAATTTCGCTTGTAAATGCTGATAGCGCCTCAAAAAAAATTGTTGGCAAAATAAATACTACTCAAATATCAGGAAATTTTAGTAGTCTATGTAGAAATCAAAAGGAAAGAATTTTCATAGAAAAGACGAACTTGTGTTCTTTTTCCATAGATACATCAAAGAAAGACCACGAGGACTAGATCTCTTTATCAATGTAACAATCCTGAACTAATAAAGTCTGCCATATTGTTTTAAAAAAAAAGACCACGAGGAATGTAGAGGGACTCTTGCCACCCTTGGCAAAAAGAAGCAGGGGAACTTGCCCATCCGAACAGGGAAAAAAGGTTAGGAGCGCTGGGCTGCTGGAGCCTGCAGGGGTAACTAAAACTAATCAGCTTTAAAAAAAAACTAATCATGGATGGACGGATGGTGATTCTGTTCGCTCGGTTGCTGGATTTCACGTATTCACATCCCTCTCCCAACGGAAGGATCGGATAATCACATGTAGCCATGTAGGCCGCGTAATCCAGAGCACTCATGTCATGATCCCACTGCAGCCTGCGGTCACCACGAAGAAAACACATGTGTACAGCTAGATACCAGTCGTATACCACCACACTTCCCTATACCAATTTGACATTATTTAAATCCAGGGTATAAAGTTATAGGGTGTTACATCGAATATCACATGGGGTATCGTATAGGGTATTCGGATACTAATAAAAAAACTAAATTACAGAATTCGTCAGTAATCCGTGGGATGAATTTATTAAGCCTAATTAACCCAGTCATTAACACATGTGTTACTGTAGCACCACATTGTCAAATCATAGGTTAATTACGCTTAAAAGATTCGTCTCGTAAATTAGTCGTAAACTGTGTAATTAGTTATTTTTAGTCTATATTTAATATTCTATGTACGTGTCTAAATATTTGATGGGATAAAATTATTTTTTAGAACTAGACCAGGCCTGAGCTGCAACCTCTCCTAAAACGCGCAAAGAAACCTTGGCTTGCCTGCGCCTGGGATACTATTCCTCCCAAGACCCGCAAGCGGCACCAAAGAAAGCAGGCTGCCGCCGCCACCAACCGCGCCACGCTCCAGGTTGGGTCGATCGATGCCACTGCCACCACCACCCGGCCGCTGCGCTGCCGCATTGCATCTCAAGCAGGTCCGTTCGGTCAGCATCAGCGGCGCAGCCTTCCGTCGTGTTGGCTGTTGGCCTATTGCATTGCATTCCCTTACCTTATCCCGCACGCCACGTGGTTTTTGGTTCCGCCACCCACCACGCCATGTTTAAGAAGACGCGAGTCGACACGAACCTACGGGGTCACGGCCCACGACTCTTCTTACTCTGCTTTTCACGTGCTACGCCGTCCACGACTCTCTCTCTCTCTACTCTGCTTTCGTCTACGCGCGTCCCTGTGCTTCTTGGGTTCTTCCAGCTCTGTTTTCCTGCTGACTACTGATCCTTTAAGGCTCGAAACACCACGCCCGCGCCCCCCTCACCCAAACCCAAAACCCAACTGTTAGTTGAGACTTGAGATGATCCACCACCACAGAAGGGCGAGGCGGCGGCAGAGGATCCGCTTCCACTGTCGGCGGAAGAGTCAGGCGGCGTCAAGATGAAGGAGCTCCGGGGCCGCTTGGCAGACTACGCCTGCCAACACCTGGAAGCAGGGCCACGATGCGCTGCTCCGCATGCTTGCCGGCTTCACGCTCGTATCTTGCCTCCTCCTGCTGCTTCCGGGCAGGCCCGTCTCCGCCACCATGGACGAGCTGCTGCAGCTAGGGAGGAGGGCGCGGACACGACGACGAGGGACCGGCTCCGCCGTGCGCCGATGTGGCCAACAACACCCTCTGCTACGACCGCACCACGCTCCGCACTGACTGTATGCGTCATGCGTGGGGACGTACGCACCCAAGCCGCTTCCTGTCGAAAACTATTAGAATCACATGATCATAGATCTAGCCGGGTAGCATGTCCTAGTATATGAACTAGACAGAAATTAGAGGGAGGAGCAGTGCTAAGTTACCTGACTATCATAGGTCTTCGATCCAGAGGCGTCTGCATGGACTGTTGCATCGGTATCTACGTGCGAGGGCAGCGACGGTCGGTGAAGATGGTGTCGGTGATGAGCGGTGGCGACCGGCGGTGAAGACCGGTGGCGGTGCAGTACAGTGATGGCGGTGACGCAGTCCGGTGGCGGCGCGGCTGGCGGCTTTTCGTCACTGGCTGTGCGTCCTCTAGATCGGATTAGGGATTTTGGTGGGGAGCTCGACTCAGGCGAACCTCGTACCTAGAGCCACTGGCCCCACCTCTATTTATTGCCCAGTGTAATAGGGGCCCTCCAGCCATAGTGGGTTGGGCGCCTCCGATTATGGCGCAGATCAAAGGCCCAACAAGGCCATTGGGTCCAGTTTGAAATTAAAGATCAATCTAACAATCTCTCCCTTGATCTCCTACCATCTTTTAATTTCATATCATTTACTTTTGTTCATTCCATTACAAAATAGTGCATAGTGTATGTTTCATCGTCACGGTCAATTGTCGATATATTTAACAACAACAATACACCAGTCTGTTCTGAAATAGATACTTAACTTTGGGCCTTCTTTTATCCGGAAATTATAGGCTTTTCCTTAAACCCATGCCGGCTACATGTTCTTTGAACACGTTGGGTGGTAAGCCTTTTGTAAGCGGATCTGCGAGCATCTTTTCGGTACTTATATGCTCAAGACTTATGATATGATCCCGAACTTTATCTTTCACAATATAATACTTTATGTCAATGTGTTTGGCAGCACCATTTGACTTATTGTTGTGAGCATACTGTACTGTTAGATTATTATCGTAGTATAACTTAAGTGGTCTATAAATATCGTCAACCACCTTCAAACTGGGTATGAACTTCTTTAGCCTAGTTCACCTACCTCGTTGCCTCATAACACGCTACAAACTCGGCATACATTATGGATGATGTAGTGACGGTTTGCTTTGAGTTTTTCCATGAAATAGCGCCCCCTATGAGAGTGAATACATATCCAGACGTGAATTTTCTATCATCTCCCGCATAATCAGAATCTGAATATCCCACTTATATGGAGGGAATTAGATCTTCTATACGTCATCATGAGGCTTTTCGTTCCTTGCAAATAATGCAAGACTTTCTTTACTAATTTCTAGTGTTCTGTTCCAGGATTGCCCTGGAATCTGCCAAGTAACTCGGTAACAAATGCCAAGTCAGAATGCATACATACTTGAGCATATTGTAAGTTTCCGATAGCTAAAGTATATGGAACCGTTTCATTTTATCAATCTTATACTGATTCCTAGGGCATTGAAAATCCACATATCTGTCGTCCTTGACTATAGGAGCAGTTGAGGGACTATATTTATGCATAATGAATTTCTTTAAGATCTTTTCTATGTATGCCTTTTGTGACAGTCCTAATACTCCTTTACTTCTATCTCGGTGAATCTCGATTCCTAGAACGAACGAAGCTTCACCAAGATCTTTCATATCAAATTTTGAGGACAAAACCTTCTTTGTCTCCAGTAGTAGACTGGCATCACTACTAGCAAGTAAGATATCATCCACATACAGGACAATGAAGATAAACTTCTCATTCTTAAACTTTGCATATACACAAGTGTCCTCTACATTCTCTTTAAACCCAAACTTCCTTATTGTCTTATCAAACTTCAAGTACCACTGTCTTGAAGCTTGTTTTAATCCATAAATGGATTTCTTTAGGCGGCATCCCACTCGTTCTTTTCCTTTCATGATAAAAACTTTTGGTTGTGCCATGTAAATATTTTCCTCCAAGTCCCAATTGAGAAATGTCGTCTTTACATCCATTTGATGTAATTCTAAATCGTAATGTACCACTAATGCCATTATGATTCTGAAGGAATCCTTACATGAGACTGGAGAAAAGGTCTTATTGTAATCAATTCCTTCTCTTTGCGTAAAGCCTTTTGCCACAAGTCACGCTTTATATCTCTCTATATTCCCTTGAGAGTCAAGTTTTGTTTTGTAGACCTATTTATAGCCTACTATTTTGGCTCCTTTAGAAATTATTTTTAAGTCCCAAACTTTATTGGCATTCATAGATTTCATTTCATCTTCCATGGCCTCAAGCTACTTTGATGAATGATCACTTCTCATGGCTTCTTCAAATGAGGTGGGATCATCCTTCATTTGAAATTTCTCAGTGTTGTATACTTCATAGTCAGCACGAATAGCTGATTTTCTAACTCTTTGAGACCTTCTAAGGGCCTCCATATTTGGCACATCTTCTGTTTGAGGTTGTTGTTGCTCCCCCTCATGTGTGGCAACAGGTTCTATAGGATCTTGAAGAACTAGGTTCCTCATCGTCATTCATTGTTGCTACTAGGCAGAATAACAATAGGTGCTGGCACCATAGTATCTTGCACTGTTGGTGCAGCGATAATAGGTAGTGAGAAAAATAGCTCATGAATCATTAGAGTGGGCGCATACACCTGCTTCTCTTCGAGGTCAATTTCTCGAGCTACCATGCTCCCCCTCATCATTTCATCCTCTAGGAAGACAACGTGTCTCATTTCCACAAACTTTGTATGTCTGTCTAGGACAGTAGAAACAAAAACCTTTTGACTTTTCTAGGTAGCCAATGAAATGGCAACTTACTGTTTTAGGATCTAGCTTCCCAATGTTTGGGTTAAATACTTTAGTCTTAGTAGGACTTCCCACACACACGTAAGTGGTTTAGTGAGGGTACTCTTCCTGTCCACAACTCATACGATGTTTTGGGCACCGACTTACTTGGTACTCTATTGAGAATATGAATGGTGGTTTTTAACGTCTCCATCCATAGGCTCAACGGTAAGGTGGAGTAACTTATCATACTATGCACCATATCCATCAGGGTACGATTGTGTCTTTCAGCTACTTCATTCTACTGAAGTTCGCCCGGTATAGAATATTGGGCTACTATGCCATTCTCCTGTAAGAACCTTGCAAAAGGTCCAGGAACTTGGCCATATGGGGTATGCCGACCGTAGTACTCCACCTCATGGTCAGACCTAGACTATCTTAATCTTTAAATTGTGTTGGTTTTCAACTTCTGTCTTAAATATCTTAAATTTATCCAATGCTTCTGTTATTTCTTTGATTGGATAAATATAGCCATAACGGGAGTAATCATCTGTGAATGTTATGAATGAATCATAACCATCCACACTCTTTATAGGAAATAGACCATAGATGTCTGTGTGAATAATCTATAAAATTCCTACGCTTCATTTGGCATCTTTCTTAATTTTCTTTACATACTTTCCTTTTATGCATTCTCTGCATTATTCTAAATCTGAGAACTCTAATAGAGGAAGAATATCATTCTTAACTAGTCTTTCTATTCTCTCCCTCGAAATATGGCCTAAATGATAGTGCCATAATTTCGATGACGCATCATGAGCTCTCTTTTGTTTTCTGTTTACATCCGTAGACGAGGATACATTCTCATTGCCACACGCAATGTTCCCATCATCACATACAACATTCACATCATCACGTAGTGATAACAAATAAAGCTCATTTTGTAAGATAGCAAGACCAACACATGCATTATTAAATATTATCTTACATTTGTCATTTCTAAAATGGCAATCATATCCATCATCGTTCAAGCATGAAACACTAATCAAGTTTCTCTATAAAGCGGGAACATAAAATACATCTCTAAGTAAAAGTGTGAAGCCATCAGCAAGCTCTAGAGAAAGATCGCCAAAGGCTTCAATATCTGCTCGGACTCCATTTGCAACTTTAACGTGTCTTTCTTTTCTTTGCGTAGTCCTTGTCGAATGGAATCCCTATAAAGAATTAGCAACATGAACAGTTACACCTGAGTCAATCCACCAAGTAGATTTTGAATACTAGTACATACAGGGATTCATTTATGAACGTAATAATGTTCTCATCTTTCTTTGTCATGATCATTTTTAAGTAATCGGGATAATCTTTCTTATAATGTCTCGTCTTCTTATAATAGAGACACTGATCTTTCTCTACTGTGAACTTGTTCTGCTGAGGCTGATGTAGCATGGGACCCTTTCCCTTTGGCTTTGAGGAGGAGTTAGCATTATTATTCTTTTTTGTTATCTTTCACATAATTGATAGTGTCCACCATTGGCAGCTTTCATTCTCTCCTCCTCTTGCACACACATAGCCATGAGCCTCTCTAAGTCTCACTTCTTGGGCTGTATGTTGTAGTTGACAACAAAAGTGTCAAATTCCTTTGGCAAGAAAGCAAAAATCAGATGGATAAGGAACTCTTCCTTAAGAGCCAGATCCATTGATTTTAGCTTGGATGTCAAATTGCTCATCCTTAGTATGTGCTCTCTTATACCACCATTTCTAGAGTACCTCTCTGTCACCTAGCTACTTTATCAGCTGGGTAGCATATGTCTTTGAAGAGCCAGTGAACTGACTCTTTATTCTATCGAGGTACTCGGTGACAGTGTCACACTCTAGGATTGAGCCCACAATTGTAGGTTCAATCGTGTTCTTTATCACAGCCATATATTTTTTATTGGTAGTGACCCTACTTCCTATGCTCAAGATGATAGGACATCTTTTGGGATTCAAAATTCCTCTCTCTAGTTGCCCAAGCGACATCAGCCTTGTTTGTCTCTCTCACCGGTGCCATAGGCTCAGTGGGACATGGTGACGTGACTACTCAGTCCACCTCAGCCAAGATGAAGGCCAGGTCAATCTTTTTCTTCTACTCCATGTTGTTGTCACATTTGAGAGTGGGAATCTCTTTGATACAACCCATCAAGTTGTATCCACCTAAAAACACAATTCATATGGAGTGCAAACATAAACATAATGATAACAATTGCATGCCTTAGTTCCAATGTTGGTCAAAATTAAAACATACAATTATCCTCTACACAAATTCTACATCACCGTTGGACAGAAATAGAATTAATGCATGACAAAACTCATAAATAACATCATAATATTGCCATTAATCAACGTTGGTTAGAATAATAACAATATTATAATAAACTAAAAACATATCTATTTTTTAAAATTAAATTCTCTCGTTGGTTCGAATTTAATAACGAAAATAACAACTTTTAAATATGCAACGGAAAAATAATTCAATTTAATGAATTTTACCCATAGGAAAAAAATCTTTTCTATTTTCTTTGAGCCATTTATCCATTTTCCAGAAACAAACTTTTACTAGAAAATAAAAAGGTAAAAACTAACTCAATTTCAGCACTGTTCCTTGGCCCAGCAACAAAAACCAGATCAGCCCACTTCTCTGCGCGCACGCTGCCTAGACCCTAGGCTTCAACATGGACCTAGGCCTAGCAAAGCCGCGTGGCGCGCTCGCCTGCCTAGGTCGCGAGTCAGGCCCGATCAACCGACGCCGTCCATTCCTGATCCAACGGCTGCGCGGTGAAATCAGTCGATCAAAATAGCGACGGGGTGCCCTCCCCTCGAAACCCTAACTCCAGTCTCACTCCCTCCTTTTCCTCTCTGACCGCCCTGTGACTGAAGAGTAGAGAGCACAGGTAGCAGCCATGGCGACCGGAGGAAGTGGCGGCTGAAAGCTCTAGTTTGGTTTTGGTGAATTGATGAAATTCTAAGTGCTAACCTAGTTTATCAAGTGATCATGAGATAGGTAGCACACTCCAAGTTGCGAAGCAAACAAAGATCATAGCATGATGAAGATGATGCCATGGTGATGATCAAGTGCTTGGACTTGGAAAGAAGAAAAAGAAAAACAAAAAGCTCAAGGCAAAGGTATAAACCATATGAGCTATTTTGTTTTAGTGATCAAGACACTTAGAGAGTGTGATCACATTTAGGTTTGATAGCCATACTATTAAGAGGGGTGAAACTCGTATCGAAATGCGGTTATCAAAGTGCCACTAGATGCTCTAACTCATTGCATATGCATTTAGAATCTAGTGGAGAACTAACACCCTTGAAAATGTTTGTGAAAATATGCTAACACATGTGCACAAGGTGAAATGGAGTTGGTCGCAAAGATGCTGGCGTCGGTCAACTGACCAGACGCTGGGTCACTCAGCGACCGGACGCTGAAGGGCTATGTCCGATCGTGTTGTCGGTCAGCACAGTAAGTAGTCACAGTGTGACCGGACGCTAGCAGGGTCCGGTCGAGCATGACCGAACGCGTCCGGTTGGCAAAAGTCAGTTTTGGAACCTTACTATAAACGATCGGACGCTGGTATTCAGCGTCCGGTCAACTCAGGTGCAATGTCCGATCAAGACTGATGACCGTTGAAGTCAGGAACACATGGCTGACTGCGAGCGACCGGACGCTGGGGGCTCAGCGTTCGATCAACTGACTGAAGCAGTCTAGGTCAGCCCGCGTTATGCCCAGTGAAGGGGTATAACAGCTCTATTTTGTGGGGGCTTCTATTTAAGTCCCATGGCTGGCTGTAGCTCATATCCTTTGGCCATTTTCATTGATATAGCAACCTTGTGAGCTTAGCCAAAGCCCTTCCACTCATCTCTATCATTGATTCATTATCTTTGTGAGATTGGGAGAGAATCCAAGTGCATTGCTTGAGTGTTTGCATTAGAGGCACTTGTTGTTCGTGTTTCATTGCGGGTTTCACTTGTTACTCTTAGTGGTTGCCGCCACCTAGATGGCTTGGATTAGCGAGGATTGTTGAACGGAGGGTGGTGACTATCTCTGGCTCCGATCGTGGTGATTGTGAGGGGTTCTTGACCTTTCCCTGGTAGAGAGCCAATAGGTACTCTAGTGAATTGCTCATGGCTTGTGTGATCCTCATCTTGTGTTGGTTGTGCGGCACCCTATTGAGGGTTTGGCGTGTGAAGCCAACTTAGCACGTGAACCTCCAAGTGAGTGAATCGCCACAATGAGGACTAGCTTGCCGGCAAGCAAGTGAACCTTGGTAAAAAATTGTTGTGTTCATCTTTGATTCCGAGGTGATTGGTCTTTATTGTTATTCATCCTTGTGATTGATTGGTTCCTTCATCTACATGGCGGTATAACCTTCTTGATCACTCTCTTTACATTACCACAAACTAGTTGTCAAGCTCTTTAGTATAGCTAGTTGTGAGAGCTTACTTGCTTGGTTGGTGTGGCTCTTTAGTTAGCCTTTGAGAGCACACTAACATAGGGTAGTGCCATAGCTATTGTGTGAATAGATACTATCAAAACTAGAATTGTGGTAGGTGGCTTGCATTTTGAGTAGGCTAGAGCAACACTTGCTTCGCCTTATAATTGTCTAACCATTTTGTTAAGTGTTGTTGCAGAAATTTTTATTAGGCTATTCACCCCCCCTCTAGCCATTAGGACCTTTCAAGTGGTATCAGAGTCGAGGTCATCGTGATTTGAGGCTTAACAACCTTCGGTGCAAAAATGGCTCAAATCAACAACACCAAGAAGCCACCACAATTTGATGGCTCAAATTATCCCTATTGGAAGGCTAAGATGACAACATATATCAAGTCAATCAATAGGAAGATTTGGAAGGTGGTAGAAACAAAAATTGAGATTGAAGATGAAGATGCTCCCACCGCCGCCGAAGAAATACTTCTCCAAAACAATGACATTGCTCTTAGTGCCATCCATGATGCTTTGGATGAGAGAACCTTTGAGCAAATCAAAAACATTGAGAGAGCTCATGAGGCTTAGAAGAAATTAGAGGAATCATTTGAAGGCACTCAAGCTGTGAAGGGTGCAAAGGCATATATTCTCAAAGAGAAGTTTACAAGCTTCAAGATGAAGGAGGATGAAAGTGTGTCAGACATGTTCCATCGGATGGAGGTGATTGTCAATGATCTCAAAGCACTTGGTGAGAAGATAGAGGACAAAGACTTCTCTAATAAGTTCTTGAGATGTTTACCCGCAAGATTTGGCATGTTGGTCACCTTGCTAGTGAGGACTGGTTTGGACATAATGACACCAAACCAAATCTTGGGAGATATTATGATCAATGATGCTTATAGAGATGATGATGAGAAGGAAGAAAAGAGGGAGAGGGATGAGAAGAGGGATGACAAGAAGAAGAGCGTGGCATTCAAGGCCACATCATCCAAGGGCAAAGCTAAGCAAGAAACATCAAGTGAAGAAGATAAATCTTGGGATGATGATGATGATGAGAAGATGGCTCTATTTGTCAAGAGATTTGGCAAGTTCATGGTGAAGAAGGGCTACCATGCTAGAAGAAAGAAGTCTTCATCCAAGAACAAAGAAGAGTCAAGAAGGTGCTTCAAGTGTGGAAGCAAAGATCATCTTGTTGCTCAATGCCCATACAATAGCGACAATGATGATGACAACAAGAAGAATAAGAAGAAGGACAAGAAGGAAAAGAAAGAGAAGAAGGATAAGATGGCATTATAGAAGAAGAAGGGTGGTTCATATGTGGTCACTTGGGATAGTGATGCTTCCTCAAGTGATGATGATAGTGATGATAACAAGACCACCAAGAAGAAGGTTCTTGCAAGCATTGCAATCAATGAGAAGCCTTCTCTCTTTGAATCTTCATCATGCTTCATGGCTAAGGCCACTAAGGTACAATCTTGTGATGATGAAAGTGATGAAGAACATGATGATGAAAATGAACATGAAAATGAAAATAATAGTGATAGTGATGATGATGAGCCTACCAAAGATAAATTGTTTGATATGCTAGAAGATGCTAAAGAATATTTTGACATTAAGAGAAGAGAATGCAAGAGCTTGAATAAGGAGGTAAAAGCCCTTAAGCAAGCCCTTGATGAGCTCAAAGCAACTCATGAGAGGCTAGAGGAAGCCCATGAGAAACTAGGCAAGGCTCATAAGAAGCTTGAAAAAGCTCATTCTTCTTTGCTTAATGAGCAAAATAAAAAGAAGCATGTTGAAACTTGCAATATAGGCTTAACTTGTGATATAATTGATGAATCATTATCTATGCCTATCATTGTTGCTCCCACTAACCCTTCTTATAGCACTTCCACTTCTACCTCATCTAGTAGTGATGGTCTCACATGTGATGCCTCACTAGTGGTTGAAAATGAGAACCTCAAGAAGGAGGTCAACAAGCTCACTCACACCTTGGCTAAGGCCTATGGTGGTGAGGACCGCTTGCTTATATGCTTGGGTAGCCAAAGAGCTTCTCCTTACAAAGAGGGATTGGGCTATAACCCCAAGAAAGGCAAGGCGGCCTTTGCTCCTCACAAGACTAGTTTTGTGAAGAACAATGGTTGGTTTTGCATTAGTTGCAAGCAAGTGGGTCATAAAGAGCATGAATGCACCAACAAGAGCAAAAATGCTAATGTATCCTCACTTAAGCTTGATTCATGATATATGCTTACTAAGGGTATAAATGGTGTGAAGGCTAAGTTCATTGGTAAACCATAGATGGGCTCAAAGAAGAAAGCCATTTGGATACCAAAGAGCTTAGTGACTAACCTTCAAGGACCCAAGCAAGTTTGGATACCTAAAAAGAATTGATCTTCTTTTTGTAGGTTAATTACAAAGCCAGAGGAAGGCATTGGGTTCTTGATAGTGGGTGCACTCAACACATGATCGGTGATGCAAGAATGTTCAACTCAATCAACACCAATGGCAATGATGGTTATGATAGTATCACATTTGGTGACAATGGTAAAGGCAAGATCAAAGGGCTTGGTAAGATTGCAATATCAAATGACATGAGCATATCCAATATGTTGCTAGTAGAGAGCTTGAACTTCAATTTGCTATTCGTGGCACAATTGTGTGATCTTGGATTCAAATGCATATTTAGGGTAGATGATGTAGAAATCATAAGTGTAGATGGCTCTAATTTGATCTTCAAAGGTTTTAGATATGAGAATCTATACTTGGTTGATTTCAATGCTAGTGAAGCTAGATTATCTATATGCTTGTTTACTAAATCTAGCATGGGTTGGTTATGACATAGAAGGCTTGGTCATGCTAGAATGAAACAATTGAATAGATTGGTTAAGCATGACTTGGTTAGAGGCTTGAAAGATGTTGTGTTTGAGAAGGATAAACTTTGTAGCTCTTGTCAAGCCGGCAAACAAGTTGGAAACACCCATCCTAAGAAAGCATGATGAGCACTAGTAAAGCATTTGAGTTATTGCACATGGACTTGTTTGGGCCAACACAATACACTAGCATCGGTGGTAACAAATATGGTTTTGTGATAGTGGATGACTACACAAGATACACATGGGTATTCTTTCTAGTGGACAAAAGTGATGTATTTGCAACATTCAAATCATTTATCAAAGGCATTCACAATGAGTTTAAAACAACCATCAAGAGAGTTAAAAGCGACAATGGTAGTGAGTTCAAGAACACTAGAATTGATGAGTTGTGTGATGAATTTGGAATTAGACATCAATTCTCAGCCAAGTACACACCTCAATCAAATGGCCTTGTTGAGAGGAAGAATAGAACACTCATTGATATGGCAAGGTCTATGCTTAGTGAATACAATGTTAGTCAATCTTTTTGGGCCGAAGCTATCAACACGGCTTGCTATTGTAGCAACCGTCTCTATTGTCACCCATTGAAAGAGAAGACACCATATGAGCTCTTGAATGGTAGAAAGTCCAACATTGCATATTTTCAGATCTTTGGTTGCAAATGCTATATCTTGAAGAAAGGCACTAGATTGGGCAAGTTTGACAAGAAATGTGATGAAGGATTCCTACTTGATTATTCCACTACAAGCAAAGCATATAGAGTTTGGAATTTGGATAGTGGTACTCTTGAGGAAGTTCATGATGTTGAATTTGATGAAACCAAGGGTTCATAAGTAGAGAATGAGAACTTGGAAGATGTTAGAGGCATTCAACTTTCAAATGCCATGAAGAACATGGATATTGGTGAATTGAGGCCTGGGCAAGTGAATGATGATGAAGATGATCAAGTGCAAGTGCTCTCTAACTCAAATGTGCAAGATGATACAAATCAAGTTAATGCAAGTGGATCTCATGACAATGAACAAGATCAAGTGGCTAGTACATCATCTCAACCCAATGATCAAGCAAGTGCAAGCAATCAAGTTCCAATCCTTCAACCAACCA
The DNA here is from genome assembly GCF_019320115.1 of Miscanthus floridulus. Classification (NCBI taxonomy): domain Eukaryota; kingdom Viridiplantae; phylum Streptophyta; class Magnoliopsida; order Poales; family Poaceae; genus Miscanthus; species Miscanthus floridulus. The sequence goes on from NC_089584.1 coordinate 61,872,115, forward strand.
ATGTTGAAAGAGATCATCCATTAAACACTATCATTGGTGATATTTCAAGAGGTGTACAAACAAGATCAAGATTGGCATCATTTTATAAATACTTCTCATTTGTGTCATCCATTGAACCAAAGAAGATAGATGAAGCATTGAAGGATATTGATTGGGTGAATGCTATGCATGAAGAATTGAATAACTTCACAAGAAATCAAATATGGGAATTAGTAGAGAGACCAAAGGGACACAATGTGATTGGAACCAAATGGGTCTTTAGAAACAAGCAAGATCAAGATGGGATAGTAGTAAGGAACAAAGCAAGATTGGTAGTACAAGGCTATACACAAGTTGAAGGTCTTGACTTTGGAGAAACATATGCCTTGGTTGCTAGATTGGAAGCAATTAGAATCTTGCTAGCCTATGCTTGTGCCCACAATATCAAGCTCTATCAAATGGATGTTAAGAGTGCATTTCTAAATGGCTACATCAATGAAGAAGTATATGTTGAGCAACCTCCCGGTTTTGAAGATGATAAGAAGCCCAACCATGTATACAAGTTGAAGAAGGCTTTGTATGGATTGAAACAAGCGCCTAGAGCATAGTATGAGAGATTGAGGGATTTTCTACTCTCTAAAGGGTTCACAATGGGCAAGGTTGACACCACTCTTTTCATCAAGAAGATTGAAAAAGATCTATTTGTATTACAAATCTATGTTGATGATATCATATTTGGATCAACTAATCAAGATTTTTGTGATGAGTTTGGAAAGATGATGGCTAATGAGTTTGAGATGTCCATGATTGGAGAGTTGAGTTACTTCCTTGGTCTTCAAATCAAGCAATTGAAGAATGGTACATTTGTAAGTCAAGGCAAGTACATCAAGGACATGATCAAGAAGTTTGAAATGATTGATAGTAAAGCCATTAGCACACCAATGGGAACCAATGGCAACTTGGATAGTGATGCAAGTGGAAACATGGTGGATCAAAAGTTATATCAGTCTATGATTGGAAGCCTACTTTATGTGACCGCATCAAGGCTAGATGTCATGTTTAGTGTGTGCATGTGTGCAAAATTTCAAGTCTCACCAAGAGAAAGTCATTTGAAGGCTACAAAGAGAATTTTGAGGTACTTGAAGCATACACCAAATGTTGGTTTGTGGTATCCCAAAGGAGTAAAGTTTAAACTAGTTGGTTACTCCAACTCGGATTATGCAGGATGCAAGGTCAAAAGAAAGAGCACATCGGACATATGTCAATTGTTGAGAAGATCACTTGTCTCATGGTCATCAAAGAAGCAAAATAGTGTTGCATTATCAACCGCCGAAGCCGAATACATATCCGTCGGTAGTTGTTGTGCACAAGTACTTTGGATGAAGGCCACTTTGAGTGATTTTGGAATCAAGTTCAAGAAAGTGCCATTGCTATGTGACAATGAGAGTGCAATCAAGTTGACCAATAATCCGGTTCAACATGCAAGAATAAAGCACATTGATGTCCACCACCATTTCATAAGAGATCACCAACAAAAAGGGGATATTTGCATTGAGAGTGTAGGCACCGGAGATCAACTTGCCGATATATTCACCAAGCCATTGGATGAGAAAAGGTTTTGCAAGCTAAGAAATGAGTTGAACATATTGGATTTCTCAAATATGTGTTGATGCACCCCCCATTATATGACATGCCTCTCCTTTGAGCAATCAAAGGTAAAAGTTGATTGGCATGACATACATCCTTGTTAAGGACATGTTTTAGTGCATCTAGTAATTTCTTATTTCCATTAGGACTTTTATTAGGCTCATTCATGAAAATCAAATAAATTTGATGATTATATGGTACCACTATTGCTTCTATGTTTGACTTGATCTAGTGGTAACATATGACATGTTTGTGAGCTTGTAAACCTAGTGTTTAATCTAGAACATGAGCTATAAGTGTTTAACTCAACATGGTACAAGATAACCCTTATTTGGAGGTGTGAGGAAGCTTGTCCTTGGATCAAACCGAATTAAATATCTTTGGCATATATTCTAGTTTGAACCAAATTTGGAACTTTGATCCTCACCCAATTGATTGACATTGATAATCTCGACCCTATAAGTAATACTATCTATATTTTGAACCTTTGTGGTCATTGATGACAAAGGGGGAGAGAAAACAAAGATATAGTGAAAAGGGGGAGAAATATCATAAAGAGAAAGAAACATAAAGATATACTTGATATATGACATAGGGGGAGAGAAGTGAAAAATGAAAGGGATCAATTAAAATTTTGAGCACACAAGTAGGGGGAGCAAGCTCATGAACTTGGATGATGCATTTGAATGTGCATTTCATATGTTTGCTTGCATGGCACAAGTATTAAATTTAAACACCCATGCTTGCGTGATGTATGCTAGTTGTAAGTTTGAATGATAAGATGAAAAACTAGCATAAATAGATTATCTAGTGATTTCATTCTCTAGTATTATCAAGTGGTATCTATTCCAAATATTTCCATGTGGTATATTTTCAAATGGTATCAAGCTAATCATGGTGCTAAGGAAAGTATAATGGTGCACTCCAATTGGTATCACGCTTTAAAGGTCCATCTTTTATACCTTAGCATCATTTGGTAGACATTGACTCCTATATTTCCTATCTAATCATATGTGCAAGCTACAATCCAAACTCTTAGCACATATGTAGGGGGAGCAATTGCTACCATATGGAGTTCATGAAACTTGTCCATATCCTTTTACACATGGTAAATATGCTTGGACAAGCAACATAGATTCAATTGAATTTTAATTTATATCTTTGTATAAGGGTTGTCATCAATTACCAAAAAGGGAGAGATTGAAAGCTCTAGTTTGGTTTTGATGAATTGATGAAACCCTAAGTGCTAACCTAGTTTATCAAGTGATCATGAGATAGGTAGCACACTTCAAGTTGCGAAGCAAACAAAGATCATAGCATGATGAAGATGATGCCATGGCGATGATCAAGTGCTTGGACTTGGAAAGAAGAAAAAGAAAAACAAAAAGCTCAGGGCAAAGGTATAAACCATAGGAGCTATTTTGTTTTAGTGATCAAGACACTTAGAGAGTGTGATCACATTTAGGTTTGATAGCCGTACTATTAAGAGGGGTGAAACTCGTATCGAAATGTGGTTATCAAAGTGCCACTAGATGCTCTAACTCATTGCATATGCATTTAGAATCTAGGGGAGAACTAACATCCTTGAAAATATTTGTGAAAATATACTAACACATGTGCACAAGGTCAGATGGAGTTGGTCGTAAAGATGCTGGCGTCGGTCAACTGACCGGACGCTGAAGAGCTACGTTCAGTCGTGTTGTCGGTTAGCACAGTAAGTAGTCACAGTGTGACCGGACGCTGGCAGGGTCGGTCGAGCATGACCGGACGCGTCCGGTTGGTAAAAGTCAGTTTTGGAACCTTACTGTAAACGACCGGACGCTGGTATTCAGCGTCTGGTCAACTCAGGTGCAACGTCCGATCAAGACTGATGACCATTGAAGTCAGGACACGTGGCTGACTGCGAGTGACCGGACGCTGGGGGCTCAGCGTCCGGTCAACTGATCGGAATGTCCGGTCAGCCCGCGTTATGCCCAGTGAAGGGGTATAATGGCTCTATTTTGTGGGGGCTTCTATTTAAGCCCTATGGCTGGCTGTAGCTCATACCTTTGGCCATTTTCATTGACATAGCAACCTTGTGAGCTTAGCCAAAGCCCTCCCACTCATCTCCATCATTGATTCATTATCTTTGTGAGATTGGGAGAGAATCCAAGTGCATTGCTTGAGTGTTTGCATCTAGAGGAACTTTTTGTTCGTGTTTCGCTGCGGGTTTCGCTTGTTACTCTTGGTGGTTGCCGCCACCTAGACGACTTGGATTAGCGAGGATCATTGAGCGGAGGGTGGTGATTGTCTCCGGCTCCAATCGTGGTGATTGTGAGGGGTTCTTGACCTTTCCCCGACGGAGAGCCAAAAGGTACTCTAGTGAATTGCTCGTGGCTTTGTGATCCTCATCTTGTGTTGGTTGTGTGGCACACTATTGAGGGTTTGGCGTGTGAAGCCAATTAGCGCGTGAACCTCCAAGTGAGTGAATCGCCACAACGAGGACTAGCTTGCCGGCAAGCAAGTGAACCTCGGTAAAAATCATTGTGTTCATCTTTGATTCTGAGGTGATTGATCTTCATTGTTATTCATCCTTATGATTGATTGGTTCCTTCATCTATATGGCGGTATAACCTTCTTGATCACTCTCTTTACATTACCACAAACTAGTTGTCAAGCTCTTTAGTGTAGCTAGTTGTGAGAGCTTGCTTGGTTGGTTGGTGTGGCTCTTTAGTTAGCCTTTGAGAGCACACTAACATAGGGTAGTATCATAGCTATTGTGTGAATAGATACTATCTAAACTAGAATTGTGGTAGGTGGCTTATATTTTGAGTAGGTTAGCGCAATACTTGCTTTGCCTCATAATTGTCTAACCATTTTATTAAGTGTTGTTGTAGAAATTTTTATTAGGCTATTCACCCCCCCTCTAGCCATTAGGACCTTTCAGCGGCGTTGCCGCGCGCCCCTTCCTCGGTGCGTGCGTCCACCTAAGGGTGAGCGCACCGCCGTCGAAGGGCTGCGCTACGGTGCCCTTGACACCTGAGCCCGAGGCGGAGCCACGCGGTGGCATGACCTACCCGGTCGGCGCCTCTAGTTCTTCCCGCGTGCCGGCCATGGAGATGACCGGCGGCGAAGACGGGATGGCCGGGCCCCAGGTAGGAAACCCCTTCTCTACCGTCCCCTTTCTCTTTCTAGGGTTTGTTCGATTTGGGGATTAGGGTTTGGTTAGGGTTAGGGTTTCACTGTTGTTCTTCCCCATGACTGATTCACGGGTTAGGTTTCGGCTATGAGATCCGAGATCCTTTCTTTTGTCTGTTCTTCACCCAATTAGGGTTAGGGTTCAGTGACCCTTTTCTTTTCTCATATCTGAACGGATCTTCTATGTTTCTTATCGTTCACCTGTTCTAGATCTAAAAGCCCTAGAAGACCTGGCTCCGATACCATTGTTGAAAACTATTCAAATCACATGGTCATAGATCTAGCCGGGTACATCTTGTAAATGGATAGCATGTCTTAGTATATGAACTAGACATAGATTAGAGGGAGGAGTAGTGCTAGGTTACTGACCATCGTAGGCCTTTGATCCAGAGGCGTCTACCATGGGCGTTGCGTCAGTGTCTGCTCGAGGGCAGCGACGGTCGGTGAAGACGGTGTTGGTGATGAGCGGTGGCGACCGGCGGTGAAGACCGGTGGCGGCGTAGTGCAGTGGTGGCGGTGACACAGTCCGGTGACGGCGCGGCTGGTGGCTTCCCGTCACTGGCTACGCGCCCTCTAGATCGGATTAGGGATTTCGGTGGGGAGCTCGGCTCAGGCGAACCTCATACTCAGAGCCGCCGGCCCCCACCTCTATTTATTGCCCAGTGTGACAGGGGCCCTCCAGCCATAGTGGGCTAGGCGCCCCCGATCAAGACGCGGATCAAAGGCCCAACTGGGCCGTTGGGCCTAGTTTGGGATTAGAGATCAATCTAACACCTCTCACACGCTCTTCGTGTTGTTGCCGCCCAACTCTAACTCGTCTCGACTGGCTACTGACAAGCGCATCCGCCCATACACGCACAAGTGGGAGTCCAGCATCATGAGCACCATCGACGAGCTCGCCTCCGCTCCGCGCCCGAGGGAGACGCCGCCGCGCCCTGCGATGTCCGCCACGACGTCCCCGCCGTCGTCTTCTCCACCGGCAGCTACACGGGCAACGTGTACCACGAGTTCAACGACGGCATCATCCCGCTCTTCAACACCACGCGCCACCACAAAAAGAAGGTGGTCTTCGTCATGCTCGAGTACCACGACTGGTGGATGACCAAGTTCGGCCACATCGTTGAGCAGCTCTCCGACCACCCGCCCATCGATTTCACCAACGATCGCCGCACGCACTGCTTCCCCGAGGCTGTCGTTGGGCTTCGCATCCACGACGAGCTTGCCACCGACGCCGTGCGGATGCCAGACGATCCAGGATTTCCGCCAGATGCTCGACGACGCTCACCGTGGTCGCATCCAGACGATCGTCAAGGAGGAGGAGAAAGAAGCTGCTGCTGCGAGGAGACAGCAACGTCATCGATCAAGCAAGCGGAGCCGGCGCACCAAGACAGATGAGGGTGACAAGCCTCGGCTCACGACCATCTCTCGGAACGGGTCGCGTGCGATCGAGAACGAAGCTGAGCTGGTGCGCGCCGCTGCCGGCGCCGGGTTCCGCGTCGCCGTGCTCCAGCCACGCCAGGACACGGAGCTCGCCAAGATGTACCGCGCCCTGAACGCCTCGGACGTCATGGTGGGCGTGCACGGCGCGGCCATGACGCACTTCCTGTTCATGCGCCCGGGCTCGGTGTTCATTCAGGTGGTGCCGCTTGGCACCGACTGGGCCGCCGAGACGTACTACGGCGAGCCTGCCCGGCGGCTGGGCCTACGCTATATGCCGTACAAAATCCTGCCGTCCGAGAGCTCTATTTACGGGCAGTACGCCAACGACGACCCGGTGCTGACTGACCCGGATACCGTCAACGCCAAGGGGTGGCAGGTCACCAAGCAGGTTAATCTGGACGGCCAGAAGGTGCGGCTGGACATGGCACGGTCCCGCCGCCGGTTGCGCGAGGCGTATAGCCACTGGGCGCAGCAGAGGCAGAACACAGGATATTATACCATTGATTTGATTGAAGCGTGGGTGTGAAGGAGGATATTTCAATTGATTCTTTTTATTTTATTTTATTTTTGTGACATACGTAGTGAATATTGTAACTTAAATACTCCTACTAGAACATATACAAAGGGTGATCTGAGTAACATTTGTACATGCCCCGTACTACGTACATAAAGTGGTCAAATAAATAAACGAGAGAGAAAAAAAAGGGACAGAGAGAAATTTGGTTCTCTCTATTTTATATCCGTCTTTGGACTTGGGTTAACGCAATCCGTAGCAGCGTTCTCGTTCTAGGAATTATTGGATGACACGCCCATAGCGAAGGAGAGATCTTTCCCATCAATCGCAACTGCAGTAAAATAGAACGCTTAAAATTGGGGTCTGTCTACTCAAAACTCAGGTGATTTCTGGCATCGTGACACCCGAGTGGGCCAAGGCAAAAAATCAATCGATTTTGCAAAGCACACAGAATCGAGTGATTCGATGCCATCAATCAGCCGAATTGAAAACACCACAAAATAGATATCTAAGGGACCAGATAAAAAACAAAATAACAGGAATTTAATAAATCAAAAAGAAAAACATATAATATAGACAAATTACAAATAAAAACTAGCAGATCAGTTCTATGAAAGATAAATTAGAAGATTTTCAAATAGAACAGAAAAAACACAAATTATAAAAATAAAATAAAAAATAACAGATCAGTTCTTTGGAAGTCAAATTGGAAGATAACTCGAGTGATTCTAACCATTCTCACTTTTACACTAATTGAACATATAACTTACGTCTAAAATGGAATAGTAAATTATGGTTCAATAACGGCATGTTCGCTTATCTTATAATTCGTACTTTTTGACTTATCTTTTTAGCCGAAACAGTGTTTTTCTCTCACAACAAATCAGCCGGAAATGGTGTTTCATCTAGTTTTTTTTTTCAGCGAAGCAAAAGGGCCAACATGTAACTACTACTGCATATTTCCCAACGACATGCGTGCGCCCAAGGTGATGTGACGCGAAGCAGCATGCACTGCACCAGCACGCAGCAGGCTCGCGTTAGACTATCTCCAACAACATCACCCAAAATACGACATCTTTGGGTCATACACAGTGAAAGCATCCCCACCCAAAACTTACCCTTCTCCAACAGTGAAGAGAAAGGAGAACGCAAATCCCCTCCCCACCCCGTTGAAATCCCGCGTCCTCCCCCTCCGCCTCGCCGTCCTCCTCTGGCCCTACGCCACCGCGCCCACGCGTCCGACGTGCTGCACACGCGCGCTCTTCCTCCTCTTGCCCGCCGTGCGAGCGCTCCCTTCCCTGGCCCACGCACTCGTGCTCTCCCCGCCCCTCGCGCTGCTCTTCTCCGGCGGCTCCACCTACTCCCCCGTTGGCGGGCGCGACTCCTCGGCGGTCGTGGCTCCTCCCCTCCACCAGCACCACTCCATGGCGGCCGCCGCCACCGCCGTCTCGGTGGCTGGGCTCATGGTCGTCCCGGCGCCGATGCCGACGCCCATAGTGCGGGTGGTGCCAGAATCGTTGCAGCGGGAGTGCGGGCCAGCCGCGGCCGACTGGAGATGCGGCGGCCAACTGGCACGCCGGCGGCGCGGGCGTCCCCCGCCATCTTTTCCTCGGACTGACAAGCGACGTGTCGGAGATGGATTTAGGTCATGGAGAGAGAACGACGCTTTTTTGGGTTCCCTCTCCTCGTACGTAAAATAGGTAGTTGCTTTGCCTACTCTGTTTGAGGGATTTTTCTACTGTGCATCATGCATTTTAGGTTTGGGTAGCCTTGTGCATAGGCTGTTGGAGACAGTCTTAGTAGGTTCTGCACCTGCACCTGCAGGAAGCTCGCGTCAGCATAGCACGTCCTGCACCTGCAGCAGGCTCGTAGCATTCAGCCTGTTCGCTTGTTGGTTTCTGCCAGGGCTTATCAGTCAACTAACAATATTTTTCTCTCATAATAAACCAGCACCAGTTGAGCTTATCAGCTCAGAAACCAACCAGCGAATAGAGCCAATGGCCGCGCAAGGTCCCGGGAAGACCGCGGCCAGCTGCCACTCTAGGCCCGTGACCGCTTGCTCTCTACCAGTATATAATCACATCCGTTGACAGCGTTGATCCAATGGCTAAAAAAATCGAGTGACGCAAACACTAAAATCACCCGAGTGACACAGATTTCCCGTAAAATTTGGGGTTATCTATCTTAGGGGGTGTTTGGATCCGATGACTAAAATTTAGGAGGTGCCATGTGAGGATGTCGTATGGGATGTTTGGATACTAATAAAAAAATAAATTACAGAATTCGTCGGTACTCCATGAGACGAATTTATTAAGCCTAATTAATCCATCATTAGCACATGTTTATTGTAGCACTACATTGTCAAATCATGGACTAATTAGGCTTAAAAGATTCGTCTCATAAATTAGTCGTAAGTTGTGTAATTAATTTTATAATTAGTCTATATTTAATACTCTATGTATATGTCCAAACATCTAATAGGACAACGACTAAAGTTTAGAAAGAGAACCAAACAGCCCTTAAGCTCGGGTGTTTCTGGCCCTGCCAGCACCCGAGTGTTGCAGGCCCAGCGAAACAGTCGATCGTGGAACCCAGCGCGTGTTTAGTTCTCACCCAAAATTAAAAAAAGTGCTACAGTACCCATCACATCGAATCTTGCGATACATGCATGGAGCATTTAGACCCTGTTTGGTAGGGCTTCTCCACCGGCTTCAGGAGCCGTTTGGAGCCATTTTCTATCAAACGGGGTAAAGTAAAATAGCTTCACTTGTGAAGTCTCTAAAAACATACTCTCACAGTGATTTTGGGTGGGATGGAGCCAAAAAGTGGCTTCTCCCGGCTCCTCCTCCAGATCCCTAAAAACATGCTCTCACAGAGAAGCCATTTTGCCAAACGGTTTACCAAAACCGCTTCAGCTCTACCGGTGGAACTGTTCGTGGAGCTGAAGAAAAAAAAATGGCTTCACTAGTGAAGTAAAGCCCTGCCAAACGGGGCCTAAATGTAGACGAAAAAAAACTAATTGCACAGTTTGGTTGGAAATTGCGAGACGAACGTTTTGAGCCTAATTAGTCCACGATTGAATACTATTTACCAAATAAAAACAAAATACTATATTAGCCCAAATTCCAAAATTTAGGCAACTAAACACGCGCCCCATCAAAATCGAGTGATTCTAACGGATGGAACACTCTATTCTTTAATAGCAGCTGGACAATCGATTAAAAAAAATCAACTGTTCCTAATCGAACCTAACACTCCGGATCAAATAAAACAAGAAAATTATCAAAATAATACAAAAATATTAAACAAACAAAACACAAATATTATCCAGATTATTTCTATGAAAACCAAATTGGAAAATTTCAAAGAGGAACCAAATAAAACATACACAAAATAAAGAAAAAGCCAAATTGGAATATTAGCTAGATTATTTCTATTCTATGAAAGCCAAATTAGAAAATTTCAAAGAGAAACCAAATAAACCATACAGAAAATAAAAAAAAGCTAAAAAATCAGATAACTATTTAAGTATTTTGACCATTTTTATTTATGAATAATCAATTTACACCAATTGAATATAGAATTTACACTAAAAAATATAGTAAAATATGGTTCCATGAGATGAAATCTGCCCAAAATGAATCTGGATGCACGGCTCCATGCAGACGGTAGGGTGGGCAGCCTGTGGTCCCCCGCAGTATCAAGACGTTCAGGGAATCTAAGGAGATGGGTGACGTGGAGCACGAGAAAACAGCAGATGGCCGGCGTGGAGCACGAGAAAAAAAAAAAGGAAAACAGCGACCATGCTACCCCGTGACTCCTTGCCGCGCTGACACAAACCGGGCCCACTGTGCCCCATAGCTTGCTGCGCGAGCGCATCCCCTCCATTGACCGCGCACATCCGACGGCCGCCAGATCGAGTGAGACGAGCTCGAGAATCACCCGAGCGCGGTATAGATTAACCGTAAAATTCACATTAATAGTAACATTCGGCCGGTTCGGCTGGCTTGGTTGATCGTGGATGATGTACTACTGATTAGTTTAGCTAGTTTAGTACGATTGAAAAATATTGTTCTAGCTTATAATTCACGATCATATACGATCGTTTGCAGCCTGCTTGTCGGTGTTTCGTACAAGCACCAGCAAGTAAATTTATAGTAATGCGCGTTAGGCTCGGATGGTGCGCTAAAGGACACAAGATTTATACTAGTTCGGGCCGAAAATCCCTACGTCCAGTTTGTTGCTGCTCGTGTTATTAGCACCGTGAACGGTTTGTAGTAAGAGGTACAAACGAACCAGAGAGGGACTAGTCCCAAGTCTCTGATGGAAGGGTTGAAGGGATGTCAAGAGGTTCGAAACAACTTCACTGTGTGTATCTGTGTGTCGTATTGTTCGGTCTCAAGAGTCCGTTCGTCTGATGGAGGAAGCACATCCCCTTTTATATAGGAAGGGGTGGCTTTTACAAGGACGAGGGTTTAGGATGTATACTCTAGTTAGTCTTGTGGCTCACGTCTACCTGGCTTCGTTCTTCATTTTGATGAGTGCGAAGGAAGATAGGCGCCTACAATACTTTTGATGTCTCTGTAGAATGCCAGGTTGATTACAGAATGCTGCCCTGCGTAGGGTGTGGGCTGTAGTACAGTGGTTTTGACTTATTGGCCTCTCCCAGCCTAGCTCCGCACACCTTCTGGTTCTGTGAGTCTTCGTTGGAGAGACGAGGAGTCGAGGTCCTGGAGCGACGACTGTGGTCAAGGCCTTCTGACTTGGCGGACCTGAAGGGGTCGGAAAGCGGGTGCCGCTCCCTTGGGTCCATAGCGTGGTGACAGGAATGTCCGTCGTGCGTGGAGATATTAAGTCCTTTTCTGGAGCGTAGCGGTTGTCGTATATCTTCGTCGGGTTACGTGTCCCAGGGCTGAAGGCGGCGCCTACAACTCTACAGAGCAAGGAGCACGCACCTGTACAACCTTTCGGGCTCTGCGGCGCCCGGAAGGGTCTAAAGCACCTGTCCTGTCATCCCCTAGCAGTACTTTTCCTGCCAGGGCAGCAGGGTATGGTCCTTGGAGCCATGGTTGACCCGAACGTCTTGTCTTACCCTGTACTTATCATCTTGAGGGAATGGGGAGAAGTTGTCAGGGAGGATGAATCCAATCTTTAGATATGGAGTAGGGTGAGACTCGTTCCTTGCCGTCGGGCGAAACGGAGATCAATTCCTATCTCTCGGGTGAGACCGACCTCGCCCCTCCGGGGTCAGGCGAGGCGGAATCTATCTCTCAGCCCTCGGGCAAGACCGAGCCCACCCTCAAGGCATCGGGCAAGACGGAGTTTATCCCTTGGCCCTCGGGCGAGACCGAGCCTGTCCCAATGACGTCGAGCGAGACGGAGATTAACCTTGAGCCCTCGGGCGAGGCAGAGTCATCTCCCAAAGGCGTCGGGCGAGGCGGAACCAAACTCCTATCACCTGAACAAGGGATGAAACGGCGCCCTTATGCGTCCAGAAGTTTTTTTACGTTCGGTGGTTATTGGTTCCACCTTCTGGGGTACCCTGGTATTAGGTCCCCGATAGTAGCCCCCAAGCCTCTAGGTGATTCGAGTAGAACCGCCTGGAGGGTGTTTTTTGACTTCATCAAAGTTACTTTGCCAGAGGGTGCGCGCGAGCGCACCCGATGGGTGTAGCCCCCGAGCCCCCGGTGATTCGAGTAGAGTCGCCCGGGGGTTGTATCGGTCCCTTCGCGGGTAAGGCTGAAGGACTTAGTTTTTTATCAACGGGATGTTTTTCCGAGTGGGTCGTGGCATCCCGTTTGCTGGGAACTGATTCGGGGCTGACCTAACTGGTGCTTCTGCCCTTGATTTCGGATTATTCACGGATCCTTCCTTAGTTGGGCCGGCCGACGAGCTTCTAGGCCCTAGGTGCTCCAAAGAAAAAAGAATAGGCCTTCGTGGCTTGCGTTTCCTAGGTGGGTAGAGAGTTTGGATTCGCCTGGGGAAGGCGAACCATTCACCGAGATTTTTGGGGTGAGAGGATAGGGACTGCGGGCGCGTGTCCCGCGACGTGACGCGGTGGCGCGCGTGGTAGGCCCAGAGATCGAGGTGGACGGTTGCCCTTCTCGCGTCCGTCGCCCCCTATAAAACCACGGGGTTCGCCCCCAAGGTCCCGTATTTCGCTCCCCTGCCTTTGTGCTCTGAAACATTCGCCGCCAATCGTCCTAGCCTCCTATGCCCGCATCGCCACCGTCGATCGGCTTGCATTCATGTTGCAGCCGCCGTCAAGCTCACGCCTGCCCTCCCCCCCTACTGCTTTAATGGAGTTGTGGGGCAGATCAAGCATCACCTCCCAGCATCTAGAGGGCCTTGTCCGCCATGGCCTTCTCTGCCCATTGTCCGCCGTCCAGGAGTGGCTGCTACCTGGCAATGAGGGTGAGCCGGTGCCGCTTGAAGGGTATGTCGTCTCTTTTGCCATCTTCCATGAGCAGGGATTCAGGGTACCCGCGCATAGATTCCTTCGGGGGCTGCTGGATTACTATGAGGTAGAGCTGCAGCATCTAACTCCCAATGGGATTCAACACATGGTAGCGTTTGTTGCCCTGTGCGAGGGTTTCCTGGGGATCGATCCCCATTTTGATCTGTGGCGGTATTTCTTTAACATTACTTTGTCAAAGAGGAAGATTGGGGGGAAAGATATGAACGTGCCGATGGGATGTGCCAGCATTCATCTACGCCATACCCGGTCAAGGGGTTACCCATACATGCGTCTAGTGACATCCAACAAGGGATGGCACTCGCAGTGGTTTTATGTTAGGGATGATGTGAGTGCCACCCTATCCGAAGTATACTGGATGTCTTATTGTGGACGTTCCAGGAGTCGTGGGGCTAGGGCGTCCAGTCCAAAGACTAAGAAACACATCTTCGATCTTCTTTCCGCCCTCCAAGCCCTGAAGGATCGGGGTGTAAAGGGGACGGGGATTATCGGTGCCTACCACACGAGGAGGGTGGCGCCCCTAATGGCGCAGTGTGCTTCCCCTGCATCAGGATGATGCCTGGGATATCATTCGAGGGGATGGTGCTCGTTGACGAGGCGCTCCCTTACTCGGAAGTGGCGCAGCGCATCAAGGAGGCGATGGAGCCGATGAAGGATTCTGTAGGCAGGGCCCTTGACATTGTGTATCCGGTGCCTGGACACCCCCCAATGCGGCCGGAGTCTGGATTCTTTGAATTCATAAGCCCTCTTCTCTCGTGCTCTTTTCTTTTTCCTGGATCTCCATTTTTTAACACTTGCTTTATGACGTTGGGACCAGCCGAGGGGGCTAGTCTTCAAGGACAGTCCGGTTCCACTGCCGAAGGACAAGGTCGTGGTGGCGGCGAATCGACTCACGGCCGAGCGGGACAAGAAAGCAAGGGAGGAGGTGAAGAAGGCGAAACGACTGAAGCAGGAGGCACGGGATCGGGGAGAGGATGTGAGCAGTGAGGACGACGACAATGACGATGATGATGACGACAATGATGAGGTAGCCATCGGCGTGGATTGGGGTGTCCTAGAGGATGAGGACACGCTGATAAGTGGCCACCCATCTGTGTAGGGGCCCTTCCCTTTCCACGTGGAGGGAAGTGAATCGATGAGGTCAGTGGAGGCCGGCGAGTCCGCCGCTTCGCACGGCGTGCCGCCCGAGGACCAGTGGATGGGGGAGGGCAGGCTTGCTGCTACCAACCCCAAGGCGATGATGGAGGGGAGCAGCTCTGGTGCTGCACCCCGTGAGACGATGGAGGGGGGCGGCTCCGGTGCTGCGCCCAACGAGACAATGGAGAGGAGTGGCTCCGGTGCCACGCCCCGTGAGACGATGGAGGGGGGCGGCTCCAGTGCCGTGCCTGATGAGACGATGGAGGGGAGCGACTCCGGTGCCGCGCCCGACAAGATGAACCCCCCTGCCCTAGAGCAGGGGGCAGGCTTGAAATGGTCCCGCCCAGATGAGTCGGGGCAGGGATCTAGGGATCCGTCCCCAAAACGCTTCCGCCGGCCGAGGACATCAACGTAAGCTGCTGATTCCCCTATTTTCATCCTTTTTCAATTTCTATTTTGACTTAATGGTTATTACCTTTGTGCAGGTTCTTGCAGATGGGTCACCCCATGGGGCTGGCACCCAAGAAGAGTCTCGCCCTTCAAGCGGGACAGACGGCGTCACCCGGAGTCACCCCCGTTTTGGGCAGGAGTGGTGCTGATGTCGGGGCCGCATTGGCCGACCCGATGGCGCCCGTGGTGGCTCCCACACCCACGGAGGTTACTGAGCAAGTGGCCTCCTCCATGGCGGATGTGGAACAGCCGGCCGAGGGCCGCATATCGCCGGTGGAGGTGGTCGTGACTGCGCCAAGCCAGGATCAGCTGGGCGCGGTCGTGGTGGCGCCCGAGGGCGTAGTGCAATCCGCGCCACCAGGGGCCCAGGTGGATCCGCCCGTGGCGCTCGAAGCGGCCCAGACGGAGGAGGGTCCAGCCAGAGGGTCCTCGAGTGCGGCAGTGGTGCCGCACAGGGTCAGGAGGGAGCTGCCCCCGGCCCCTTTGTCAGGAGGAAGTCGCTCCCCTACGCAGGGGAGCCGCCGCTCCAGTGGATGGCCGCTCAGGACCCGACGTCGGCTCTTTTGTCGCTCGATGATCATTCCGAGAGCATGGAGTGGGAGGGTCTTGACATCGGGATCTCGACTATGCTGAACGCCCTGGACTAGGCTAGAGGAGCCCTCCGTGAGAACGTTATCCCTACTACTCAGGTATTTTCTGGGCTTTCTTCTTTCTTCACATGTTTTTGTGTTTTCGCATTTCTGATACCAGTCTTCTTCCTCTTTAGGTTCTTGTTGCTTGTAGCCGGAATAAATCCCAATTCCTCCACGAGCAGAAGGCGGAGTGGGATCGCCTCTTCGAGGAGGCCCGGCTGCGAGCAGACATGGCCGCCTAGCTTGCTACCACCCAGGAGCGGGAGGCCCAGGCGCATCAGGACGCGGAGGAGGCCCATGGGATGTTCGAGGATCTATCGGCGAGGTTTAAGCTAGATGGGGAGGAGATTGCCAGGCTCCAAAAAGAGCGAGACGAGCTACTACAGAGGAATGCCGCGGCCAATGAGAAGGGCGGCGAAGTCCTGAAGGAGCTGGAGATGGAGCGAGAACTCTGGTGGGAGGCCGAGAGTAGGGCCATGGCCCTCCTAGCAGAAGGTGGACGAGGACGTCGAGGTGGTCTGCTCTCTCTGGGTGGAGCTTGGTGACGCGGTGAACCGAAGGTTGAGCACTGAAAACGTCTCCGTCAAGCTAGAAAAAGAGGCTGCCTATGCACGAAGGGCCCTTCAGGTTGAGAGCGATGAGCACGATCTTCTACAAGCTGCTGATCGGGGTGGTCCTTAATGCCCTTGAATGTGACTGGAGCCGGTGGAGACCAGCCCGCTTGTGGCTCATGTCGCAGGTATCACAGCTTGGGTGGGCCAGCTTGAGGAGAGTGCCTTTCATGCCAGGATTACCCAGGCCTTCACCATCGCCCACGCTCATTACGAGAAGGAAATCAACCTGAAGGTGATGAGCGAAGGCTTCCCATCCACCTACGAGGATGAAGAGCTGGAGGAAATGGAGGAGATGGTTGCTCCCCTTGTGAAAAAACGGGCAGACAATCTAAAAGAGATGGTTCTCCCTCCACGGAAGTAATTAGTCGAACGATTTTGAGAACAACTTATATGTAATATGTGGACAAGTGTTGGTATTTTTTGAGCCTGGACGCTTTTTCATGATTTTGCGTCGTAATTTCATTTTGTTTGATTTTTTACGATCTTACCAATCTGTTCCCCTGAATTTCGTTTTGGTTTTGTGAATGATGTGAGGGGATTGTTTGGGAAGAAAGAAAGGAGGTAGCCATACCTTAACCAGCCCTCGAGTAAGGTCTGACCCCCTGCATTTGCTGGGGTCGGGGGTTACTGGAGATCGGAACTGTGGATTTGATGATAGGGTCGACAAAGTCCATGGATGGCATCAGTAATATTCCCTGCCCTATCTTCCAACAAAGATCCCTAACTAGGGATTCTATGGGCTCGGCAAAGTGGGGCCTTCGAACCTGTGTCCCTGTATTGATTGGCTCGAGCCCCTGAGCCTTGTTAGGGTCTAATAGGGGTCGACCGTTATTTGCGTGTTACCCCGTCCTCGGTTTTCGCAATCGGAGGGGCTGAGTGAATGACACTTGCCTCGACGGCTCGAGTATCGCGCTCAACGAGCTCACTAACGGGTACGTTTGTGTGGAATCCGGGTCCATCATTTGCTGATGGGGTCGGCAGAGCCCTCTGGTGGCACTCCACTACTTCTTAACCCGCCTCTTGGCAGATGCCCGAGCCATTCGATAGGCTCCGGTGGCCCGATGGCCTCTCCTCGATGGAGATTCTGTGGGTTTGGCTTGGGGTTAAAATCAAACGAGAAAAGGTCGAGATGTCCCTGTCCGCTTCTGAGCGGAGTCGGGCAGGGCCGCTGGGGCTTGTCTCGGTTATTTCTCCCTGGCTCCATTTGGCATGAGGCAGCCTCGAGCCCTTTATGGACTGACCTTCGAACCTCGGCCTGTGGTCGCCTATATCGAATGAGGCGACGGCCGTTTCGTGATGCAACATGAAGCGTTGGGATGTTTTGCACATGTATAATATAATCGAAATGAAGGTGGGGTCGGTAACATTACCGTGGCGGTATGAGTGATGAAAAGCTCCTACCAAATGTGTCCGCGCGGGGTTCGGACCCTGATGTTCGCGATGAGGTTAGAGTAACCTGCATAAGAATTGCTATTCTTTGTTTTTTGTATCTCGGTGGCGATCCGAGCCGTTTAATTGACTTGGGGAACCTGACAGCTTCTCCTTTGGGAGATGATTCTATAGGCGGACCCTTGGTTTCAAGCGTACGGAGGGGTCAGGTGAAGAGGACGTCTAGACTGGTAGTCATCCTTAGCAGCCTCTAAGTGATGTTCGTGTCCCCGACGTTTGACGGGGTCGGAAGCTCGTGAATGAATTTTAATGCATAAAGTAAGAAAGCTGAGATGCTTATCTTTCTTCGGACATTCGTTCATCGTGTCTTCTGGGCCGAACGGCCGGCCTAGGAGATCCAAAAGGTCCTGTCGTCGGGTCGTCCGTGGTCCTGCATGGGGAGGTGAAGGGTTGTCTGCCTATGTGGGCGCCTTAATTGCCACGCCCGGAGTGGGTCAATAGCGGGCCATACCCAGGCAGTGCTCAGTTTGACCAAAGAGGGATGCCTCGTCGACCGGGGTGCGTCCCGTCAGTTCCGACGCGTCCCCTCAGATATCAATTAGCATTGATTCCATATTTAAAGAGGGGAAGGGAGAGGGTTTTTCGTCCAACCTTTCACCTTTCCTTAGCCACCGTGCCTCCTCTTTAAATAGGGAGGGGGAGAGGAGTTCTCATCCCACCTCCTCTTCTGCCTCCAAGCCACTATCTCTCCTTCTTCTTCCTTTCTGCTGAACGCGTCCGTGCGTCGCGGCAGTTCCTGAGTGAGGAAGAGTAATGCTAGAGAGAGAGAGAAAACTCATAAATTTGCTCGCGAGTCTAGTGCGTGATGTTGAGCTGGAGGTTATCCAACGTAGATGAGATGGTGCGTGCTGCCCTTGCTAAGGAGTCGCTGTTGTTGAAGGAGAAGAGGAGCCGGTGGGCGTCGTACGTCGTCGACTATGCCGTCGTCCGCTGTGCTCCTCCTTTGGTGGGAGGCGTTTCCTGCCCATACACCATTGTCTGGGTTATGGCTAGGGATGATGGCATAGTCCCCAGACGCCCTAGCGGTGGCGTCGCTGTCGGGGTTGCGGCTGACGATGATGGCATAGTCCCCGGACGCTTCGGCAGAGGCGTCGTAGATGGTGGCGCCTTCGAGGATCCAGTGAAGCGGCGGGATATCGGGATGTCACTGATGGAGAGCGTGGCACGACGACCGCAGTAGACGAGCTGGCCCATGTACACGCCCTGGGCATCGCCGATGGAGAGCGTGGCACGACGACCGCAGTAGTACCTATAGTAGAGCTAAGCAGAGACTGTAATGGAATAACTTTGTGGGGAAGCCCCTGAGTAAACAGTCCTCTGAATTTATAAGTATATTGTTCCTTTTTGTAATGAAATCGCTTTGTAAGTGACAAATTTGTGCAAAAAATGAACAAAATTACATCCTTTGCTTATGACAAGTAATTTTTTATCTTTCTCCTTTCTATAGGAATGATTTTAGTGCTCTCCGACCCTTCTCATGGTCTAAGTCATAAGAAGCTAGGAACGTGGGTGAACTAATTCTAATTGAACTAGTGAGAAAAGAGGTTGCAGCCACTGGGGCGTGGGTGTCTCGCAGTCCTACTAGTTGTATTCAGAATTGGTTCCCAAAATCTTAGCCCTTGGGACTCATTTATGAGGCGAATGGAAAACTTAGAGAATGTTTGTAAGTATAACACAGGAGTTTTTTACAAGCGTAATACTTGTATTACATATGTCATATGTTACGATCACATGCCAGCCCCCGAGTGAGGTCTGTCCCCTCGCGATTTGTAGGGGTCGAAAGTCACTAAGGATCGGGGTTTTGTTATGACAAAATCTGATAAGGAAGAAGTGTAAGCTTATTTTAAGGATAGAAACGACGTAGTGCTCGATGTTCCAGGCGTTGGTGAAGACCTCGCCGTTGATGGTTTTCAACCGGTAGGTGCCTGGGCGAAGTACTTTTGCGACGACGTAGGGCCCTTCCTAGGGCAGGGAGAGTTTGTGGCGGTCCTTGTTGCTCTACACAAGACGGAGGACGAGGTCTCTGATGTTGAAGGCTCGACCCCGCACCCATCGGCTGTGGTACCATCGCAGCGCCTGCTGGTACTTAGCCGAACGGAGGAGGGCGATGTCGCGGGCTTCATCTAGCTGGTCCATGGCGTCTTGGTGAGATGTTTCGGCCCCCTGTTCGTCGTATGCTCTGATTCTTGGTGCTCCGTAGTCGAGGTCCATTGGGAGAACGGCCTCGGAACCATAGACCATGAAGAAAGGTGTGTAGCCGGTGGCCTGGCTAGGAGTTGTCCTTAGGCTCCAGAGCACGACCGGGAGCTCAGCTAGCCAGCGTGCGCCGAATTTGTTCAATCGGTTGAAAATTCTAGGTTTGAGGCCTTGAAGAAGCATGCCGTTTGCGCGCTCGACCTGCCCGTTTGTCCGGGGGTGTGCGATGACTGCCCAATCGATCCGGATGTGTTGTTCATCACAGAATCGAATGAATTTCCTACCGGTGAATTGCGTGCCGTTGTCCGTGATGATGGAGTTCGGTACTCCGAAGCGATGGACGATGTCGAGGAAGAATAGCACGGCTTGCTCGGATTTGATCGTGGATATTGGTCGAGCTTCAATCCATTTTGTAAACTTGTCTATGGTGACAAGCAGGTGGATAAAGCCTCTGGGTGCCTTTTTGAGTGGCCCAACCAGGTTGATCCCCTAGACCGTGAAGGGCCACGTGATGGGGATCATCTAGAGAGCTTGGGGCGGGAGGTGTGTTTGCCGAGCGTAGTACTGGCACCCTTCGCAGGTGTGTACAATTTGCTCAGCATCGGCTACTGCGGTGGGCCAGTAGAAACCTTGTCGGAATGCATTCCGCACCAAGGTTCTTGGTGCGGCGTGATGACCGCAGACTCCACCGTGGATGTCACCCAGCAGGAGTTTTCCTTGTTCGCTAGGGATACAGAGTTGTAGAATTCCGATGTGACTTTGTTTGTAGAGTTTGCCCTCTACAAGAACGAAGGACTTAGCGCGTCGTGCGAGCCGTCAGGCTTCCTTCTTGTCTACCGGTAGCATGTCATGAAGTAAGTAGTTGAGGTAAAGCGTTCTCCAGTCATCGGGAGGGTCGGACTCCACTGCTGGGTCCTCTTCAAGCTCCATGACCTTGGGGTCGGGCAGAGCAGTCGGTGGATCGGCCCCGGGGGTCGGACTAGAAGGGCCATCATCGGCTTGTTCTGACCCCGCGTAGCGTACCGAGGGTTTGTGTTGATCACTAGCAAAGATGCCTATTGGGATTGGCTCTCGGCCAGATACTACTTTTGCAAGCATGTCGGCCGCTTCGTTGAGGCACCTGGGGATGTGATTGAGTTCGAGGCCATCGAATTTGTCCTCCAGCCGTCGGACTTCTTGACAGTATGCCTCCATCTTGGTGTCGTGGTAGCATGACTCTTTCATGACCTAGTTGACGACCAGCTGAGAGTCACCCCTGATGTCGAGGCATCGGATGCCCAGCTCGACGGCGATTCGTAGGCCGTTGATGAGCATTTCATATTCCATAGTATTGTTTGATGAGGAGAAATGGAGCCGAACCATGTACCTCATGTGGACCCCGAGGGGAGATACAAAGACTAGTCCTGCTCTGGCACCCTTCTTCATCAGTGATCCATCAAAGTACATTGTCCAGTACTCTTGATCGATGGCTGCTGGTGGCATCTGGACCTCGGTCCACTCCGCGATGAAGTCAGCCAGTACCTGAGATTTGATCGCTGTTCGGGGGGCATAAGAAATGCCCTGATCCATCAGCTCGAGTGCCCACTTTGCGGTTCTTCCCGTAGCGTCATGGCTATGGACTACCTCGCCGAGGGGGAACGACGTCACTATTGTCACGGGGTGTGACTCAAAGTAGTGGCGTAGCTTCCTTTTGGTGATGAGGACGGCGTAGAGCAGTTTCTAGATTTGGGAGTAGCAGGTTTTGGAGTTGGATAACACCTCGCTGATGAAATACACAGGGCGCTGCACCTTGAAGGCATGCCCCTCTTCCTCTCGCTCTACTACTAAGGCAGAGCTAGCCACTTGGGTGGTGGCTGATATATACAGTAGGAGGGATTCTCCGTTGCATGGAGGAACTAAGACCAGTGGTTTAGTTAGAAATCGCTTAACCATGTCAAGCGCCTCCTGAGCCTTGGTCGTCCACTCAAAGCGGTCAACTTTCTTTAGGAGCTGATAAAGGGGGAGTCCTCGTTCACTAAGGCGTGAAATGAATCGGCTGAGGACGGCGAGGCACCCTATGATCTGCTGAACCCCCTTTATGTTTTGGATCGGGCCCATCCTTGTGATGGCTGATATCTTCTCCGGGTTGGCTTCGATGCCACGCTCGGAGACGATGAGGCCGAGCAGCATGCCTCTCGGGACCCCGAAAACACATTTTTCAGGATTGAGTTTGATGCTGTTCGCCCGGAGTTTCGCAAAGGTTTGCTCAAGGTCGGTGACCAGGTGGTTAGCTCGTTCGGTTTTGACTACGATGTCATCGACATAGGCCTCAATGGTTCGCCCGATGAGGTCTCTGAAGCAATTGAGCATACAGCGCTGGTATGTTGCCCCAGCATTCTTCAGACCGAATGGCATTGAAACATTGAAAAATGATCCGAAGGGGGTGATAAAAGATGTCGCAAGCTGGTCGGACTCTTTCATCGCGATTTGATGGTAGCCAGAGTATGTGTCAAGGAAGCAGAGGGTTTCGCACCCCGAGGTGGAAATCGACTATTTGGTCTATTCGTGGTAAAGGAAACGGATCCTTTGGACATGCTTTGTTGAGGCCAGTATAATCGACACACATTCGGAGGAGAGTGCGGTCCCGATACGGACTTTTTTGCCCTCAGAGCTGCTGGGATCCAAGAGGACCTCCCTGGAGCCTTCTGCCGATTCGAACGACCCAGTTGATTTCTTTGCGTCGGGTGCCTCTTCGACGACCTTCTCCCTAAGGGTGGTGAGCTCTTCGGAGGTGATGACTGCGGATGCGTGTCCGCAGCATTCGACCTCGCACTCGTAAGCACGCTAGAAGGAGGTGCCAATGGTGATGACCCCACGGGGGCCTAGCATCTTCAGCTTTAGGTACGTATAATTGGGAACGGCCATGAACTTTGCATAGCATGGTCGCCCCAGGATGGTGTGGAAAGTCCCCGGGAACCCCACTACATCGAAGGTGAGGGTCTCAGTCCGGTAGTTGGACCGATCCCCAAAAGTGATGGGCAGGTCGATCTACCCCAGTGGTACGGCTTGCCTCCCAGGCACGACGCCATGGAAAGGTGCTCGGATGGGACGGAGGTTCGTTCAGTCGACGCCCATCTCGTCGAGCGTTTTGGCGTACATGATGTTGAGGCCGCTGCCCCCATCCATCAGTACTTTGGTGAGCCGCTTTGGACCGATGATCGGATCAACGACAAGCGGGTACCTTCCCGGTGTGGGACGACATCCGAATGGTCGGTCTGATCAAAGGTTATGGCGGATTCCGACCACCGGAGGAAGGCTGGCGTGGCTGGTCCGGCGGTATAGACCTCGCGGCATGCGAGCTTCTGGCGACACTTGGAGTCGTAGACCGTTGATCCTCCGAAGATCATGAGGGCGTCGGTTGGCGTTGGGAAGGCGTTGTCATTCTCCTCTGCATCGTCTGTGGTGGGAACAGGTTCCTTCCCCTGCTCCCCTTTGTTGAGGCCCCCGGCCAAGTACTTGCGCATGAGGCTACAATCCTTGTATAGATGCTTGGCCGGGAAGGCGTGGTTTGGGCATGGCCCCTCGAGCATTTTCTCGAAGTGGTTCAGGAGTGCCTTCTGTGGGCTTCCGTCCACCTTTGCGGTCGGCAGCGGCCACGAGCGAGTTGTCGCGTCGTTGCTTCTTATTTTTCTTTTTGGCGGGACGGTTGGAGGCGCCTTCGCCGGCGTCCTCATCCCGCCTCATCTTTCCGTTGGAGCGATCAAAGATGGCTCCGACCGCCTCCTCTCTAGAGGCGTGACTGATGGCGATGTCCAGGAGTTCCTTGGTAGTTTGCGGGCCCCTACATCCTAACTTGTGGACCAGGGATTCGTAGGTTGTTCCGGACAGAAAGGCTCCTATCACGTCAACGTTGGCGACGTTAGGGAGCTCATTACATTGTCGAGAGAAGCGCTGAATGTACCCGCGAAGGGTTTCATCAGTCTTTTGGCGGTAGTTCTTGAGGTCCCATGGGTTTCCAGGGCGTTTGTACATGCCCTGGAAGTTGCCCACGAAGATCTCCGTCAGATCCGCCCAACTCTGAATAGCATTGGACGGTAGGTGCTCCAGCCATGCTCGCGCCGAGTCAGCCAAGAACAGCGGGAGATTGCGAATAATGAAATTGTCATCACTCGCACCACCGGCCTGACATGCAAGCCGATAGTCTTCGAGCCAAAGCCCAGGATTTGTTTCGCCAGAATATTTAGGGATGTTGGTAGGCGGTCAATACCTTAGGGGGAACACAGCGTTGAGGATGTGTCGGCCAAAGGCCTGAGGGCCTGGCAGGCCGGGGCTCGGGCTTCGGTCCTCGTTGCTGTCGTAGCATCCGCCACATCGGGGATGATAGCCGCGGCGTGCTGCTTCTCCATCATCGCCATGGGCATGTCTCCGAGCGTCAATGATGCTGCGTACGTCGTGGCCATGGCTGAGGCATTGATGTACTGGGACGACGAAGGGCTGCCCGCCGGCTGGCGGTGTTTGGTGAACGGATGCATCCTTGGTGGGATGCACTGAGGGCGTGCGCTGGCTGGTGTCGAGTTCGTGTCATCGAGACAACAAACTTTTCGCCTGCTGCGTCGCTGCACGCTCGAGCAACGTGCGAATCTCCCGGTGAGCGCGGTGATCCTCGGACATCGCGGCCTCTGGAAGGCCATGCAGTAAGGCGGTTGCTGCGGCGATGTTCTGGCTGGCTCGGGCAAAGTGAGGAAGGGCCCCATCATTGGTGAGGATCCTTTGATGTACGGTGCGGGCTGTGGCGCACGCGCGCCCCCCGTCTTTGCGGTGTTCAATCTCGCGATTGATGTCCGCGTATCCCTGGACGAGCCCTTGCCCGGCCTCATCGATCTCTTGCTGACGGGCCCTCAGCTGCTCCATCCTTAGGCGAGATGGGGCTATCATCTCTTCCCCGGATCTGCTGTTAGGGTTGTTTGTAGGGGTGACCTCTTCCCTGGAGGCGCTTTCGACGTGACCTTCGGGGGTCTGCGTCATGAAGCACTCCCGAGAAGGGTGGTGGCTCCCCCTACTAGAATCCGAGCTAGAGAACGATCCCGGCTCCTCGTTGAGGAGCTCGTAGAGGGTCTCCGTATCCTGCTCAATCGCCCCCACGAACTCGATGTCTGTGGGTGATTGAACCATACTTAGCGCCAGAAGGCGGCCAGCGGTCGCCGCAGCGTTGCGGAGACCGAACGGAAATACTGTCGGGGCGCTCCATACGAACCCTTCCGGACACTGGGTGGCATTGTGAGAGGCCTCCTTGGATGACGGGACTCCCCGGGAGTTGCCCGGCGGGCCCTCAAGCCTAAGACGGCTGAGGTTGATGGAAGGGGGAGATGGGGCGGCTGAGTGAGTCAGCGCCAGATCTCCTCCTAGTGTGATGATGAAATCTAGGTCGCCGAAACGCACGTGTGCGCCCGGGGCCCAGGTGATTGCATGGGTGGCCATCCGAGGCCTGATTTGGAACGCGTAAGCACCCCTACCTAGTGCGCCAACTGTCGGTGTTTCATACAAGCACCGACAAGTAAATTTATAGTAATGCGCGTTAGGCTCGGATGGTGCGCTAAAGGACACAAGATTTATACTGGTTCGGGCCGAAAGTCCCTACGTCCAGTTTGTTGCTGCTCGTGTTATTAGCACCGTGAACGGTTTGTAGTAAGGGGTACAAACGATCGAGAGAAGGACTAGTCCCAAGTCTCTGATGGAAGGGTTGAAGGGATGTCAAGAGGTTCGAAACAACTTGACTGTGTGTATCTATGTGTCATATTGTTTGGTCTCAAGAGTCCGTCCATCTGATGGAGGAAGCGCATCCCCTTTTATAGAGGAAGGGGGTGGCTTTTACAAGGGCAAGGGTTTAGGATGTATACTCTAGTTAGTCTTGTGGCTCACATCTACCTAGCTTCGTTCTTCATTTTGATGAGTGCGAAGGAAGATAGGCGCCTACAATACTGTTGATGTCTCTGTAGAATGTCAGGTTGATTACAGAATGCTGCCCTGCGTAGGGTGTGGGCTATAGTACAGTGGTTTTGACTTATTGGCCTCTCCCAGCCTTGCTCCGCACGCCTTCTGGTTCCTGTGAGTCTTCGTCGGAGGGACGAGGGGTCGGGGTCCGGAGCGACGACGTGGTCAAGGCCTTCTGACTTGGCGGACCTGAGGGGTCGGGAAGCGGGTGCCGCTCCCTTGGGTCCATAGCGTGGTGACTGGAATGTCCGTCGTGCGTGGAGATATTAAGTCCTTTTCTGGAGCGTAGCGGTTGTCGTATATCTTCGTCGGGTTGCGTGTCCCAGGGCTGAAGGCGGCGCCTACAACTCTACAGGGCAAGGAGCACGCACCTGTACAACCTTTCGGGCTCTGCGGCGCCCGGAAGGGTCTAAAGCACCTGTCCTGTCATCCCCTAGCAGTACTTTTCCTGCCAGGGCGCAGGGTATGGTCCTTGGAGCCATGGTTGACCCAAACGTCTTGTCTTACCCTGTACTTATCATCTTGAGGGAATGGGGAGAAGTTGTCAGGGAGGATGAATCCAATCTTTAGATATGGAGTAGGGTGAGACTCGTTCCTTGCCGTCGGGCGAAACGGAGACCAATTCCTATCTCTCGGGTGAGACCGACCTCGCCCCTCCGGGGTCGGGCGAGGCGGAATCTATCCCTCAGCCCTCGGGCGAGACCGAGCCTGCCCTCAAGGCGTCGGGCGAGACGGAGTTTATCCCTTGACCCTCGGGCGAGACCGAGCCTGTCCCAATAGCGTCGGGCGAGACGGAGATTAACCTTGAGCCCTCGGGCGAGGCAGAGTCATCTCCCAAAGGCGTCGGGCGAGGCGGAACCAAACTCCTGTCACCTGAACAAGGGATGAAACGGCACCCTTATGCGTCCAGAAGTTTTTTACGTTCGGTGGTTATTGGTTCCACCTTCTAGGAGTACCCTGGTATTAGGTCCCCGACACTGCTTGAACAGGATGATTGAAAACCAAAAGAATATCTTTCCCATGCCGGATGATCGGCTTAACAAAACTCCACACAATGACACAACTGTCACGCTACCCCTACAATGACAACCCATTGTTCTTTGAAAAATCATTCACAATTTTCACACCACGGGGGGATTTCACTCTTCACTCTTCAGAGACACTTGAGTTTATGTGCCATCAATATTTTCCCAAGTAAGCAGCCACCTCTAACACCTGTTTGAATCCATAAGACTAAACTTTAGCCCAGGACTAAAGATTAACCCTTAAAATGAAGGAACTAAAGTTTAGCTTATGGGGTTGTTTGGATCTAGAGATTACAGATTAGTCATGTACCCTATTATGACCATTTGTCCCTAATTAATACTCATGCACAGAACTAAGAGGGTGGATGGAGGCAATATGCGTCTTTTGACATAAAGGGACCACTATTAGCCCTCTTTAGTCCATCTTGGAGGGGTTAATGAAGAAAGGGTGGACTAAATTTAGTCCCCACTTTTAGCCCTCATGTTTGATCCATAAAGGCTAAAAGGTGACTAAAAGAAATAGGCTAAACTTTAGCCCCATGGATCAAACGGGGCCTAGCCTTCTCTTAAGAGGAAATGGGTGGATAGGACATGCATTGAGTTAATCATAATGATGTCCAGAGCCAAGTTTTGCTCTTTTTAGGGCTCGACACACAATCGTAGGTTCCAATACAGTCTGAGATGTTCTTACAGGATGAAAAAAAAGATGCTACAATGCTGAAATGGTTACATATTACACAAGGGATCTCCGGAGCCACAGGTGATCAGCAGATTGCCATCATCACTGGATTTGCTATCATTTTGATTCTGAACAGTTGATAAAATCAGCATCTGTATGCTCATTAGAAGGACGACATTAGATTCACAGGCTAACTAAATGCAAATAATCTTACTCAAATTGAGTAAAACCTTATCTTCTAGCACATCTCACATTATTGTGACTGGCTCCAATACAATTTCTTGCTCATCTCGTTGATCTTCTGATGGCACCCTAGGAGTTCCCAAGGGTACCTTCCGTTCTGCACATTCTGAAATTTGCAAAAGGGTTACTATGTGTTGATTGCGCGAGCATATATGGTAACATGCTATTTAGATGCATATAGGCAACTCACCAGGTTCTAGTATCAAGGGGGTTGAGGATATGATTTCCTCTTTTGTTGCTGTTGCAACCTTGGAGCAATGTCTATGAAACAGCAAATGGGCCACTATACGATCAATTGGATTAGTGGTCGTTTCTGCTTCCTTAGTTGGAGACCTGAGATCATAATATATAAACTGAGCCATTCTGAATGCTTTCAGTGATTAAAACACTGGAATACAAACTAATCCATGAGAAGCGCACATAAAAAGTCTGGTCCGATGTTGCATAGATGGTAAATAAGAAATGATTTAAGGTCACTGGGTGACTTTACATTGCATAATATCAATTACCTGATAGTAATACAGGAACACGTTAATAAACCCATTTTTAGTGTACTCTACCTTGTTCTCCTAGTAGATGCATCATTTTCGGAAGCTTCATCTTCATCTTTATTAGTCTTGTTAGTGCTGCTCCTATCACCGTCAATTTGTCTCTGTGCTGCACTATAGGCCAAACGAAGCAAACTATCTTGAATGCATAGTCGAGTTTTGGTATCCAACTGTCAGAAGGATTAAAAAAGTTAACTTTTCTATTGCACATCCCCAGCAACTCAATAATACTATCAGTAAACATATGAAGAATCAATGAAATCGAAAGGGTTAACAAATTGCCTTGCCAAGAGCATCTTGTAGCTGATAATATATTTTTTCCTCTATAAAGGGATCATCTGAAATTGCAGAACTCTTGTGAACCAGGTCATGGTTAGTTGGAATCATCTCAGGCGAAAAAACCTTATTTGCATTTTCATCTATGACAATTGAACTCGCTAAGGAATCCGGATTTTTGTTCCTAGGGGAGTATGCTTGAGACACCATTGTGTCACTGCCAGAACCCTCTTGACCAAACTGTTGCTGCTGTTGCTGAATAGCTATCAGTGCTTGCATTTGCTGCCTGGCGCCTAAGCTTTTCTATCTTTTCTTGCGGTGTCATTGTCACTGGTTTTGATGGAATGTCTTGTGACATTTCTATGGAACTTGACTGTTTTCGGGAATCTTCCAAAGTTCGGTAGCTTGTGCCAGTTGGTTTTAGTCTGATAGCCTTCAGCTTGAATGTTTGACACTAACGGAATGGTAGGAAATGGATATGCAGGATGCCCATATCCAGGAAACATAAACTGATTAGCATGCTGAACTTGTCCTATCTTCTTGCGATCCTGGAACAGTGCATATTGAGGAGTTTGTACAGGTTGCATAGGAGCTTGCAAATTGGTCGATGGATTCTCTACTTTGCTCTGGGAGAAGCCACTTGTACTGCTGGATATTTTACTTTTACCTCTTTCCTCTGGTTTTCTGCGTGACCTCACTGGCCTCTTCTGCACTTCGACCTACACGGAGTGGTTAATTTATCATTGAACTAAAATCACCCCCTCAAATCAGATGCTAAAAAGTGGCAATCAAGTGGGCAGATTAACCAGAGGCTCTAAAGCTAGGTTTCGGAAGAGATAACAAAGAAGATTGACAGGACATATTTTGAGCTCATTTTGCTAATAAAAGCTTTACTTTGTGCTTAATGTACCTTGAGTGCACCAAAAACTTTTTTATAATCGACTTGAGAGAACCAACTGGAGCATAGCTGACAAATATGAGATATCACATTATTATGACAAGATTTTCTCAAAAGATCTAAAGTTTTGTCAGAAACAGTTTGTTGACAGATTCGCACTGCAATTGTCCCATCTTTAAATGCCATTTTGTTTTATGACATCAATCCAGATGAGAAACATCAGCATATCAATTGGTGCTTCAGTTTGAAGCAAACAAGCTCAGAAGTGATCTCATTCATAAAGAGTTTGGCAGAGTATATCACATGAATTCTACTTCCTGGAAGAACTGATTTGGTTTCCCAGAATATTCACAAGTCAGATGAATTTTAATCTCAGCTTCCTCTCCAGATTTAGCATTAGCATTTGCTACCTGCCAAAAGTGGATAACCATAGTAGCCAAGAAATAATTCTAAACATAGGAACATATGTAAATGCATTTTTTTTGTGTACCTTATTTTCTTGTTTGGTAACACCACTGGAAATTTCGTTAGTCAGAAGCAAAGAAGGTCCACGATCACATGATGGTTGTTTACTCAATGGTAGTTGCTTTTTAACAGAAACAAACAAATCACAGTGAGAAGAATGTGGAAAAAAACAGCAAAAAATCAAAGTTCTATGTTCACAAACCGGAATTGGGATTGATTGCACAGCATTATCCATCAAATTCGAAGATGCAGAAAGAAAATCGCTGTCATTGGCAACTATCTCATTACCAAATATGGAATCACTTTTGCTGCAAAAATTATCACTTGATAAGACTACGAAATCGATAGTACTATCCAGCCATGAAAGAATCAATGACTGCAAATTCAACTCATGAGTTGAGTAAAAAGTTTTGAGTTTCCAATCGTACCTAAATAGACGGTCAAAATCATCAAAATCTCCAATATTGCCCCAGTCGCAATCAAGGAAACTGTTACTCTTTTCTTCTTGATCATTACCGAACACTTCTGATTCACCATCTAGTTTCCCTGTATACAGATCAACAAAAGCCATGTAACTCAGTACCATCTTATTTTTCATAATTGCATGATTTTTTTAGGTATATCTGTTGGACTAGAAGTTTTCAAACTGAAGCAGAAATACAATAAACATTTGGCAATGCAGCATGCTGAAAGAAGAAATGAACCTGTAGCTTTTCCTGTCACTTTCTGTAAACTGGGTTCAGCACTGAAATCCAGATATGTGGATGCTATTTTGTCATCACTATAGTTTCTATCAAGTGTAGGATTCAGGGAAGGAAGGTCAGGCCAGGATTCCATGTCAATTCGTGTGGCTGAAAAATGTGCACTTGTCTGATTTGCAGTCTGCTTTTCCATCCCTTGAAGTCCAGTTTGAACACCTGCAGAATGTTCAGTGATGCCAGCAATACTAGCCGCCTCTTCCTCATTGTTCTTGCAAGTCGTACTATCTTCTGCACCTTTAGGATAAGGCACAATATGGTCCTCACTCTCATTGAACTCAGCCCATATTGCATCCCCTACCTGCATTCCAAAAGGAAACAAATAATAAAAAATGGGCATACCAGCTTGTTTGCTTAGATCTCTGAGAAACCTGCCTGGCACGCATCCATCCCAGGCATCAGATTCTTGATGCCCTGGGGTTGGATGGACGTGCCTGGCGCTGCCCCCCCAAGCCAGGGATGTGATCAATCTCCAACAATAAAAGAGAAAAGGAATTAAAATTATCTATATTCATCCGATGGGAACCTAACAAGTGCACATTCATCCAAATTTCTTTAAAGGGCGTACCCAGTGCAGAGAGCTCCCGCTCTGTGCGGGGTCTGGGGAAGGGTGTTAGTGGCAAGCCTTACCCTCGCCTGTACAATGCGAGGAGACCGCGACTCGAACCCGGGACCTTCCGGTCACAGGCGGTAAGACTCTACCACGTGCACCAGGCCCGCCCTTCTATCCAAATTTCTTTAAAGGATCACATAAATTTCGATATCTTATGTTACAAGATCAAGTTGAAAAATAGACCAAATCTAAAATATAATTGAAATTTTCTGCATAAAATCAAAATTCCTAGCAGAAGCGAGTAGAGTCCAGTCTATGCTCATGTCCAAAACAATAATATGAGACTGGAAGGAGAATGTTAAAATGCCAAAAGGAAGTGAGAGCATTTAGTGATGTGATGGTAAATGGTGCAAGGTTCAGAGTTGAACGTCCAATTCAAAATTCAGAGAAATAATCAAGCACAAAGCAAAAGTGTAGTGTATTAGATATTATCGCTGAAGGTCCAAAGTATTCAGTATAATATGTTATGTCCTTAAATTCATATGAGCATATCTGAATTCAAGGTTCCTGAATAAATTTATCCTTTAATGAGGAAATACTGAAATCAATAGAGTAGAACATTGCCAACTGAGTGGCATGAACCAAAATGAGTAGCGCAAATAAGAAAATTGACATTGTGATTTACTACAGAACCAGTTTGCAGTTCACTTCAGCAGCTATCAGTAAAACCATCAAGTTCATAAAACATTTACAGGCTCAGTTCACTACTTTTTTTTCCAACAAACTATGGAGGGAACATTCTAAGAGCCATGAAACTTATAAAGACTCCCTTAGCTTTCTTCCAATAGAACATACAAGTCCATATTCCAGCACTGCTCTGGGCATTAGACAATCTTACACGCTTCAGAAGTAGAGGCAATCAAAGCAGAATTGTCCCCTAGTCATGCTTGTTAGCACAGAAAGTGTCCAAAAGGCTCGCACTACTGCAACCTGCAGGGATGCAGTTGACCTGCGTAGCAAGAATTCTATGCTTCCGCTCGCAGTCCCTTGCACCTCCAACTCCCCCAACTTTAACCCCCAACGGTATGGGATAACAGCAAATTCTCTTCCGGAACAACCACATCCAAACTAAAAAACCTAGTGAATTAGAGCGCGTGGGGCACGGAATGACGCAACGAAATATAGAGCCCGAGCAGATCCAACCAAGTGAGAAAGCATAACGCAAGATTCTAGACTATCACGGGAAAGGCAGACGGGGAGGGGCACCTGCGGCTGCTCGTCGTTCCAGTTAAACATCCTGCTCAGGTGGCGGCCGCCGTCGCGGGAGCCGCCCCCGAACCCGAAGCCGAACTGCGCTGTCTCCCGGGTCCCAACGGTCGCATCTCCGACCGCAGGAAAAGCACCCCAACTCGCCGGCACGGCCAAGCCTCGCGCCGTCCTCTCCACTTCCTCCTCCCGTGCTAAGTTGTTATCGTCTTCTTTCCTCCAGTTGCCTTCCGCGGCTCTCTCCACCCACCAAGAGTAGTCCAGGGAAGGGAGAGTGCGTGGCCGCTGCCCATTGGGCAGGCGGCTGCAGTGGGGCATTTGAAAGCCACGTGTGCGGAGGCGCATCTTGGGTAGTGGTCAAGAGGGCTCGATCAAATGCCACGCGCTGATTGGCTGTGGGGTTTCTTAGCGGGTGTAGGGTTAGCGCTTACCGGGCTGTTGGTGTCATAGCCAACATGGTGCGGTGCGGACTGAAATAGGTGGAGCGGTAGTCTAGAGATGGTAACGGCACCGCCTGATTCTACGCGGGAAATTTCCATATTAAAAGATGGCGGTGAGAAATTTACTCCCTATACAAGGATTAGAACAAAAAAAAATTAGTCTTTATCAAGTTTGCGGGGATGGGATGGGGAATGATCCCATCTCTATTCCCTCGTATCCGCTCTGCAAACTCGTTCTTACTCTAAATTAGCCTTTTGACATTGAAATTAGACATGTTGATGAATATCCTAATCCATTCCCCAAATCCACACTCGTGTGATTTAGGTTGGATGTGGATAAGTGACCTGCTACCCGTTGAATTAAAGGTAGGATACGTGGGTCTCCACTTCTATCCGTAGTCTAGTCTCTTTCTCTTGTATTCGTCTGTCGACGTTAAAAGTATCTAGATGGCTAGAAGGGGATGGATAACCTATAATAATATTCTAAAAACTTCATAACACTAGTGAAAAGGTGATTAGTATAACAAAAATCCCTACAAGCATCTACTTTGCTCTAGCTCTATTTACACACAACACAAGCCCCTACACAATTATAGTAGCCTTTGGTTTCTGTAAGGAAACTGGATCCTTAGCCCATTTAGTTCGGATTTTGGTATTTGATGATCAACATGACCAAGTTGGACTAATAAATTTGCGAGTGTTTATTTTGTATTCCAATCAGGTGCAAAGGTGGTTTCGACTTAGGAAAACAGTGCGATTCGTATGGTCAACACCACAAGCAAAGACATTAGAAGCTTGATTGAAGACCTACAAGACATGCACAAGTCCAAGGCAGAAGAAGGGGACCAAGCCGAACGCAAGGGACGCGAAGAATCAAAGAAGGGAGAAGGACAGCAGGGCGTCAGACCCTTAGGGGGTCGTTATACCCTAAAGAGTCGGACTAGTCCGATTCAGTGAAATTCTCAGTAGTAGCGTTAGACATAGCGTCGGACCGAAGGAGGAGTGAGCGTTGGACCGAACGAGCTCACTGTTCATCAGGGCACATAGGTAGCAGGAGCATCAGACTCTGCTCAATGGCAGCATCAGACCAATTGAAATTGCAGTCTGACGATTTCTAGAATGGTTCCCGAGAGGAGAAAAAACGTTGGACCCAGTTTGACAGGGTAGCGTCGGACCAGTTTGACGGTCTGGCCTAGTGTCAACCATAGAGGCAATGGCAACGGTCGCCAACGATAAGAAACAGCTAGCTCTGACAAAGTGTCAGACCTTGATAGCCCAATTGTCTGACGCCCCCCCCCTCAATCCGACGGTACACAGGAAAAGGTGCCAATCTTCCAATAGCTAGCTCATCCATTATGGCTATAAATAGGACCCCAAACCGGCTAAGAGAGGTGTCAATACTACATGTAGACCTATCACGGTCGTTTCGTAACCCCCATCGCATCCATTTTTTGGCCTCGGCAGTAAACACTCGATGGTGATAGTGACTGTGATGGCTCCTCAACACCACCACAATGGTCAATGATCTGATTGTAATCATGATAATCACCATCGCCTTGCACCACGACCTAACTGTGTGCACTACGAGTTCACTGTCACCTTCACGTCCGATATGTCTGTGGCGAGATGAACAACATCGTCGGTTGGGCATCCAAACCGCCTACATAATGGTCATGAAAACCATCGCATTGCACATGATCTAACTATGTGTAGTGCACTTTCACTATCGCTTTGACGTCCGACACGTCTATGTCGAGGTGAACATCACCGTCGCTTGACCATATGAACCGTCTGTTCAATGGTCATGGTTGTTGACGGTGAAAATGTCACAAAATTACACACTCAAAACACCGTCAATAGCCTCAGTTTCAAAGGGAGAATAACATGTCATGAGCATATTTTATCAATAACGAGTTCCACTTGTACTTTGAGCATGTGTATGTAGGATGTCACAAAACTGAAGAAGATGAGCCTGTGAAGCTCCATATAGAGGTCGCCCGACCTCTACTTGGGCGCACCAGGCCATGCCAAGTCACCATGATCCATGTGAAGCATCCCAAAGTCATTCCCCACCCTTGGATCACACTTGTATTTTCTCTCAAGGGTGGAGGATCAAGTCACATGGATTCATGGACCCACAAGTGAAGCAACCCAATATGACTAAGATGATTCACACCTCATACACACTCACTTACATGTGGGACATGCTTCTAGAAGAAGGAGAGTGGGCCCACCTGCCATTGGAGGTTGGGCGACCTCACTAAGGAGCTAATCGACCTAAAATTTTACCCACCGCCTCTATGCATGCCTCCATGCATCCTCCTTGATCTGAGCCATTGATCAAAGGTTGGTTCAAGGTTGGTGGATCCAAGGGCCATGGTGAGGAAGCACACAGATCACTGACATGGCACCCCCTCTACCTCCACCTATAAATAGAGGGTCACTCCCCCTCTCCATTCATGGTGAAGAAGCCTACAAGCTCAAGTGAAGAGTAGTTGGTCCACTTTATCTTAGTAGTGTAGTCTAGAGTGGGAGTTAGAGTTGAGTAGTGAGCTTTGCTCGGGTCTTCTGGAGCTATCTTCTAGAGAGTCTGGTATAGCTCTTGTACCTTTTCCTTTCTTTTGTAAGACTTTACCTTATTCAATATATTACTCTTTCTCTACTTTACTGATCTTTACTTGTGCAATATTATAATAGTTATAGTATTGTTCTGGCTTATTTAGTCATAGAGTTGTTATACACTAGATTGTGATCCTAGAAACACACTTGTATTGTGATCATCACCTATCATAGGGTGCTCTAGTTGGCCTCATAATTACAGCTAGAGTAGTGAGAGAAGGTGTAAGCGTGGTGCTTATACATGATCTTGCCTTTGGTTACCACTTGTTGCATGGATTGTTTGTGGTAGCTAGCAGGTGGTGACAACCCTGTCTAGCCTTTGCATTTCACCACGTGTTGTAGACAAGTTCTTAAAAGGTAGGGCTCTAGTAACAAGGTATCTGCTTTGGATAGGGGTTTTGTCTCCTATTGTCTCGCCTATCACCTAGCATACTTGTTGTGAGGTATCAATCTGTGTGTCTCGATTATGTGATTTGGTTAAGTTACAGGAGTAGAGTTAGAAACATAGAAGTCCTATACTCTCTCGTTGTCCTCCCACCTAGCTATACTTACTTGTTATCTTATTTATCTTTATCGTGGCTAATTTCATCATCATCCCTTCCTACCATATTTTGTTTACCCCCTATACTAGTTCATACTAAGTTGTGGTATATAAGGATCTCTCTTTTATTAGCATTCCTAATTACCGTTTTCCCTTGGGATAAAAATAAATAACAATACCTTGAAATACCCCCGGGTGAAGTGCTACAACGGTATATTCTGTGCGCTTGAGGAATTATCCAATATACATAAGAAATACCAACAAGCATTTCTAGCGCCGTCGCCAAGGAAAGCATCAGCCTAGGAATTTTAATAAAATTGAATATGGAATTTACCATCAAATTAGTTATCAATTAGTGTAGGGGCTTACCCTTGTTTTTGTTTCTCGTTATTGTGAAGCAAGACAATGTATGAGCGATTTCCAATTGTCAGAAAATTTCATTGAAGATCCTAAGCAATTGTTGAGGAATAATAGACGCCATAAAGTTCCTCCTCAAAGGTTCATCTCGAACCTAAATCCATTCTAGGAAGGAAGCCCCGCACCACCACCTAAGGAATCTATGGTTCAAAAGTCGATCGCTGACTTCTTAGCCCTGTCAGCTGCTGATGTGGCCATAGGACCCCAATTCAACTTGGGGGATGCCACTTTTGAGCTTAAGCCTATGCTTATCAACATGGTGCAAGCCAACCCGTTTTGTGGGAAGCCTCATGAGGACGCCAATGCCCACCATCCACACTTCTTGGAGGTGTGGGGCACCTTCACTATCAAGGGTGTGATAGCAGACACCATCCGCCTTTGTCTTTTCTTGTTCTCTCTACTCAGAAAGGCGCAACAATGGTTTTATGCCAATAAGGATGAAGCCACCACTTGGGAGAAGTACGCCAATGCATTCCTCGAGAAGTTTTCCTTGATGGGCATGACCAACGCCCTTCATGGAAAAATTTCTAGCTTCCAACAATAGTTTGATGAGACGATTCCTGAAGCACGGGAGCGTCTCTATGAGTACATTTGTGCCTATCCTCATCATGGGATAGAATATTGGCTCCTAATCTAAGGTTTCTACCATGGGTTGACTAGCATGGCCCATAGTTACTTGGATGCTGCCGTGGGAGGAGCATTCCTTCAACACAATGTGAAGGATGCCAAGGACCTCATCAAAAAGATGGTGGTTGTTGGTATTTCTTAATGCATATAGAAATAATCTGCAAGCGCATGAAATTACTATTGTAGTATTTCACCCAGAAGTCTTTAGGGTATCGTATTTCCTTAGAGAACAGATGTGTAAGAGTCTCTTAACTAGTTCACCTAAGATAACAAGAAGAAAGATAGCTCGGGTAGCGAGATTTTCTAGGGATAGAGATCCTAAGCTAAGATAGTGTCACAGAACCGACCAATTTATAAGAGCACAAGTACAAAAACAATCACCGAAACAATCAAATTCTCGAACGTGAGCCCATATAAACCCGGTAGTCAACTGAAATCTCGAAGGATTTCAAACCAACTTGCATACAACCAAGATCATAGTAATTCAACATAACATATCGTACGTTACAATATTTCGCAGACATTTGCAAATAGATTACATCATCATAGAGTCATCATTATTACAAAACAAGTCTTGTAAAGTACGCAGAAGCAAATAGTTTAACTTACACACCCGAGTTCAAATACAAATACTGGTTCACTGATCACAATCCCGCAAAAGCATTCAGATAAGAGAAACAGAGATCATGCCCATGATCTAGTCTTCATCACCCACCGAGTGGAGATAATACTTACAGAATCCCTGATATAGAAGGTCATCTACAACAAGAGGGAATAAACCCTGAGTACGAGAATGTACTCAGCTAGACTTACCCGTCGGAAACCAAAACAAATGACACCAAAGATTATGCATAGCTTAATTTAGTGGATGTGGCTGACACTTTCTTTTTGCAGAAAAGCATAAGTAATAAGATCAACTCTTAACATGAACTAGCAGTGACTTTTAGCCATTAACCTGTCATCTATATTAGCATCTGTACTAAGCAGTTATTTTATTAAGAGGCAAACATTAATAACCATATCAGGTATAAATCATGGCAACATTATCATCATCATCCATTTAACCATATTGTTAAATTAATTGAATCTACATTGCCGCTGCTCAGTCAAGTTCTCACTATTCGGGAGAGACGGCAATTCGAATCGATTCCTATCCAGCTGGAGGGGTATTCCTAACACAAACCTTGCTTCCCCCGTTAGGGTCACAAACAAGTCACCGTTGGTACAATTCAGAAGTTGCGAGTCCGAATAGTGCCGCAAAATCAGAGAACCACTCTACCATGAGTGCTCGGTGACTTTACCTGCCCATGGGCTTACGCCAATGGTTCCCTGCACATCCTTACTTCCATCAAGATTGTGGACCCCTACTCGCGTCCCCGGCCTGAACCGAGCTACTAGGCTTTGCGGTTGGAACGACTTATCCAGCCAGCTAAGTGTTAGGCTACGTTCAACATGACATAAGGACGTACACTGTATCGGTCCTTAAACGACTCAGACGGAGTCACTATGTCCAAACCTACACAAGACTCTGCCCGGTCTTAATTCATTATTAACATCATTCTTTTCCACGATAGCAAATATAGCCAACCGTGATCCACCTCATCCTAAAGCTCGCAAGTGATAGAAAATCACCTGACTTCTACCGCACTAAGCATGGCTAAGCATTAACCCGTTCCTGAACTTAAATAGGATTCCAGTGTGATATCTGGACAAGGAGGGATATATAATGCAACAATTGGTTCCAACCAATTCCTATACTTAATGCATCATCAATGAATAAAAGATACTCAATGTATTTGTAAAAACATGGGAGGCTTAATATGCTCTGGGGCTTGCCTTTCAGGAAAGAGGAAGGCTGATGGTCAGGGCACTCGGGTAACTCCTCCGCAGCGGCTGCTTCGTCGGCTTCCTGCACCTCGGGCTCCTCCTCCTGGTTGGCTCCCTCGAACTCCAGCAACGTCACTCCCTCCGGCACACCTATTGCATGTATGCACACGATAAATATCATGGATGCACATGAACGAAGTTAGGGATGCTCGGGGAATGCACATGCTCACTGCAGTCCATATATTCCAACTTAAGCCCTATTCAAATCGCTTTACTTACCAAGTTTATACAACCTAATGTATAATTGCTCATCTTCAGTTAAGGACCTAGCACTTGCACCTAAGCATGTTCTCAAGTTAGGCTAGCCCTTAAACAATCAACGAGGGCGTGGCAACGAAGCATACACTCAATCATTTGTATTTCAGCAAAATGGAGATTATATATAGCGGTACAGTAAACTAGCCATAATGGGAGATTTATAAATCCAAATGACATACAACAAGACAATTTGGAAAGCTTATGAAATTGTATACAAGTCATTTTCAGACCTATAAGCATGATTCTAACCTTTACTAGGTCGAACTCTTTAATCAATAGATATCTGTCTTAACAAGACAGAGAACCAGCAAAACTGGAACCTAACTTTAAACAGCTGTAGTTCTTAAACTATTGGGCCAAATGCCATCAAATTTTGACAGGAGCTAGATACATAAATTATCTACAACTTTTGTATTCATCATATTCACAGCAAACCAAAATATCATGGGAAACTTTATAAAGTCCCCAGATCTATCCAGAAGGACATAATGCAAACAAAATAATTATTAACTTATGATGTAAACACATAATTGGACAAAGCTAACTCTACTCACTTATCACACATATTACAAGAACACCAGAAAGTCGGGTGTTCCTCACCAAAACATTTCTTTTAATACCTTTCTTATTTTATTTAATTAATTAGAGGAAATGGTAAACATATATGAAAACTACACCATTAAATCTACAAAAATTATAGTAGATACTACATGCTCTAAGTAGACCCCCATAAAAATTTCACACCATTTGAGCAAGTATCACGGACTTCACAAAAAAGATAAGACATAATGGCTTAAAATGACATAATTAGGAAACCTTAGTGAAAAGTGTCAAGCAACAAATTTCATATTTTTCCTAGCATCCTGAAGGTACTAGGATGCTACCCACAAAGTTTCATGGTCATAGGATTCCTAGATAATTTACAAAAATTTACACAAGTATCAATAAATGATAAAAGGAAAATCTATAACTCAAAAACCATATATGCAATGACTCTCAAATTTTTACCAGAGCTTCTACTAAGCAAGAGTAGCTTACCCACAAAATTTCATAATTTTTGCATCACAGAAACTCAAGATATAATTTAAACAAGTTTGCATGCAGTTGAAAACACATTTCAAGTTCCTATTTTATTCATCCAAAATTTCTACTTCATGTTCTCATGTCATATTTTTCTTAAATACTAGACTTCACTATGATTCTACCGAAATTTGAATCACACCATTTGGATCTACACATTTGGAGTTACAAAATTCACAAAACAGCATCCAAACTTGAATTAAATGAACAAGCTTTTGAATGTGTAGTCACTGACGCGTGGGACCCGCGTGTCAGCAGGGCCCACTGGTCAGTGAGACGGAAACAGGGGAGACGACATGCGACGGCGCGGTGGTGGTCTAGCTTGCCGACGGCGAGGACTCCGGCGACACCGAGGGCACCTACGTGATCTACGTGATAAGGCGAGTCAATTGGTGCTACCGGCAAGACCTAAGGCTCATCAGAGGTGGCTCGTCGCTGGTGAAGGTGGCACAACAGAGCTCCGGTGCGAGGTGACGACGACGGCGAGCCCTTACTGCCTCATCTGAGCTCGGTATGAGCTCCACGAGGTCACTACGGAGCTATCCAAGTAGAGAGAGGAGGACATGAAGGTCTCAGTGGTGGTTGGCCGTGGTGAGCTCTGCTTCGGCGAGGCATGGCCATGGAGACGACGGCGGAAAAATGGCCAATGGCCCTCACCTAAGGCACAGATGGCTCGGCTAGACGATCGACGAGGTAGAGGGAAACACGGCGGAGCTATGGTCGAGCTGGGGTTTGTGTTTTTGCGGTGGTGAGCGAACTAGGCGACGGCGGAGCTTCTCGGCAATGGCGGAGCCGGTAGTGCGCTGTTGCTGTGAGCGGGGAAGGCGACTGGAAATGCAAAATGGACTGGAGAGCTTGTCGGACAGGCGGGTGGGGGTTCAAGTTGTGGCCTGCAACGCCAGGACGGCCGTGGCACGTGGCTACGCGGTCAGGCGGCCAGCGACGGGTGGCGCCATGCGGCGGTTGTTTTCTGAAACCGGTCGTCACTGTAGCTCGTCATTCAGTTAACCTTTGACGTCTGACAGTGCATCTTCATCATGTTGAAACGACTAAGCCGTTGATCATTAGCGAAAACCATGTACATGAAAGTTGTAGAGCTACAATAGGGCTACAACAATGCTTCAGAAATCACCAGCTAAAACTCAACGGATCATGAGTTATATCAAGTCAAAGTTGGCTCAAACAAAGTGAGATTGCAACTAAGACTTAGAAACTTTTCCAAGTGTTGAATCAGCCCTCAACACTGACTTGTGGGACCTTTTTGAGCATGTTGTGCACATTTTCATGACTTGGCTTCTAAACAAAGTTTGTTCCTTATAAAATTTGCTACAACTTTGCTTTAGGTTGCTCAGACATGCAAACACTCTAAGCTACACTTTTTAATCAGTCAAACAAAGGAGTTTAGGAGTCAAAATAGGTCAAACCACTATTTGAAATCATAATTAGGCAACATGATCAATATGAACAATGTTCCAAATGACATTCTAGGTGTAACTAAGTTACTTAAGAGAATTATTAGCCACACCACACATTGGTCACACAAGAATCAAGCATTGTATGTATTGAAACAATGAAAACCAATGAAATGTTACATTTGTTTCATAGTCATGTTTCACATGTTTCATGATCTTGTTGCATAGTACTAACTAACTATGTTTCACTAAAGTGAGTTGCACATGTTGCACTTGGGCATTGCACACTATTCATTTCATAAAAGAAACAACACACATGAAATATGCAACATGTTGCAATGTTTCGAAATCATGTTTCATGTGATATAAGCTTATGAATGGATGAATGATGCTCATGTTCATGAAATGCAAGTGCAAATGTGGAAGCCAAACACCTGGGGTGTTACATCCCTCCCCCCTTATAAAAATCTCGTCCTGAGGTTTGAAAAGCATACCATTGTTGATAGAATTCCTTATAACCATCCCTCAAATAATCTTCTCTTTCCCACGTTGTATCGCGTTCACTACCCTGATTACTCCACATGACTTTGTAAAACTTGACCACCCGACTCCGAGTCACTCGCTCATGAGTGTCAATCACTCGGACTGGCTTTTCTTCAAAAGTCAAATCAGATTTTAATTCGATATCCCCTAATGGAACTCTCTCTTCAGGGACGCGAAGACATTTCTTCAATTGGGATACATGAAAGACATTGAAGATAGCACTCATCTCTGGAGGTAATTGGATCTTGTATGCTACCTTACCACTTTGCCCAATGATTTCAAATGGACCAACATATCTCAGCGCAAGCTTTCGCTTCACACCGAAGCGTTGGACACTCTTCATAGGTGAGACTTTAAGATAAATGAAGTCTCCAACTTTGAACTCAATAAGTTTTCTATGTCGATCCGCATAACTTTTCTGCCTAGCTTGAGCTGCGGCCATGTGGGTTTGGATAGTACGGACTTGTTCTTTGGCTTCTTGAACAAAATCAATTCCATAATATCTCCTTTCACCGGCTTCTACGCAATTCAATGGGGTTCTACATTTTTGGCCATACAAAGCTTCAAACGGTGCCATCTTGATACTCTCTTGATAACTATTATTGTATGAGAATTCAGCTAGGGGCA
Source organism: Miscanthus floridulus (assembly GCF_019320115.1). NCBI lineage: Eukaryota > Viridiplantae > Streptophyta > Magnoliopsida > Poales > Poaceae > Miscanthus > Miscanthus floridulus. The sequence continues at coordinate 61,914,957 of NC_089584.1, forward strand.
ACCATTTTTCCCATGAACCCTTAGCCGATATGACACATGCTCTCAACATATCTTCTAAGATTTGATTCACTTGTTCAGTTTGTCCATTGGTTTGAGAATGATAGGCAGAACTTCTTACTAACTTAGTTCCTAATAATCCGTGTAAATGCTCCCAAAAGCGAGCAGTGAACTGTGGTCCTCTATTAGAGATAATAGTACGAGGGATCCCATGAAGTCGGACTATCTGATTAAAATACAACTCCGCATAGTCGGTTGGATGAAAGTCTATGCAGACAGGAATGAAGTGTGCAGACTTGATCAGACGATCTACAATCACCCAAATGGAGTTAAAATTCCTCTGAGTAGTAGGGAGTCCAACTATAAAATCCATACTTATCTCCTCCCATTTCCAACCTGGAATAGAGAGTGGCTGAAGTAATCCAGCTTTCATGTGCACAGCCTTGACTCGACAACAAGTGTCACACCTAGCCACATAAGCAGCTATCTCTTTCTTCATTTTGGTCCACCAAAATCGAGGCTTCAAATCATGATACATTTTGCTACTACCAGGATGAATAGATAATTTAGAGGAATGGGCTTTGGATATGATTTGATTTCTAAGTTCTCTATCCTTTGGAACCACCAACCTATCCTTGAACCATAACATGCCATCCTCATCTACTAAAAAATGTTTGGTTTCTTGCTCTTTCATCTTGCGCTTGATGTGGAACACACCTACATCTGTCTTCTATAGCTCGATAATTCGACTCTGTAGAGTACAACTGACAGTGATGTTGTAAAGGACTACAGGATGAAGGAGTTTTGACAAATGGACATCACTTTCAATCAAAGAGTGGCAATGAGATTTCCTACTCAAGGCATCCGCGATGACGTTTGCCTTGCCAGGGTGATAGTGCACTTGGAGGTTATAATCCTTGATCAACTCGAGCCATCTTCTCTGATGCATATTCAACTCTGGTTGAGTGAAGATGTACTTGAGACTTTTATGATCAGTGTAGATGTTGCACACATTGCCAAGCAAATAATGTCTCCATGCCTTCAAAGCATGAACAACTGCAGCGAGTTCCAAGTCATGCGTTGGATAATTCACTTCATGCTTCCAAATTTGGCGAGAGGTATAAGCAATGACTCTACTCTCTTGCATAAGAACACCTCCTAAACCTATACCTGATGCATCGTAGAACACATCAAAAGGTTTCTCGATATCTGGTTGTGCCAAAATCGGAGCCGACGTTAGGAGAGTTCATAGGGTATGGAAAGCTGCATCACACTTGGGAGTCCAGACAAACTTCATGTCTTTTTGCAGCAACCGAGTCATAGGCTTGGCTATTTTAGAGAAATCCGGGATGAAGCGACGATAATAGCCAGCCAACCCTAGAAAACTCCGAACCTCGTGCACCGAGTTTGGAGCCTTCTAGTTCAACACTTCTTACACCTTGGTGGGATCAACCATAATTTCACCATCGGACAACACGTGTCCAAGAAAAGGTACCTCACGAAGCCAGAATTCACATTTGCTGAACTTTGCATAAAGTTGGTGTTCCCGCAATCTAGTGAGAACCACTCGTAAATGTTCAACATGGTCTTCTTCGTTCTCCGAATAAACTAGGATATCATCTATAAATACCACCACAAATTTGTCCAACTCGGGCATAAATACCGAATTCATCATATACATAAAATGTGCGGGGGCATTGGTCAATCCAAAAGACATAACAAGGTACTCATACAGACCATATCTTGTAGAGAATGCAGTTTTTGGGACATCCTCAGGCTGAATTTTGATTTGATGATACCTAGATCTCAAATCAATCTTGGAAAAGACTTTGGCTTTAGACAACTGATCAAATAAGATATCTATGCATGGCAGAGGATACTTATTCTTGCTTGTAACTGCATTCAAGGGTCTATAATCTACACACATGCGTAGGGATTGATCCTTCTTCTTTACAAAGATAGCTGGGCACCCCCCATGGAGATGAACTAGGACGGATAAGGCCTTTCTTTAGAAGTTCATTCAACTGGGTCTTAAGTTCGGCTAGTTCATTGGGAGGCATCCTATATGGCCTTCTAGAGATGGGCGCTGTACTGGGTAGCAACTCTATCTTGAACTCCACGTCTCGATCCGGGGACAATCCAGGCAAATCATTGGGAAAAACATCCGGAAAAGTCACACACGACAGGGATATCTACTAAAGACTTTGCTTGCACCGCATTAGTCATGCAAGAAAGGTTGATGTCCCTAAGTAGCTGTACTAGAAAACCCTCCTGATTACCCGGATCTCTGAGCATGACTACTCTAGTCGACGTATCAATAAGCACTCCATGACTGCTCATCTAGTTCATTCCCAATATCACATCGATACCCAGCCCCGGCAAAACTACCAGATGAACCTGACAACTTCGCCCCTCTATCTCAAATTGTACGTACCCAACTACAAGCTTGGTTGGGATAATACCACTGGCAGCCCTAATATAATAGCCCTCACCCTCAACAGTGTATGTTTTCTGCATAAACTTGGATGCAAATGCTGGACTAATAAAAGAATGTGAAGCACCTGAATCAAATAGTACAACTACAGGGTGTTGATCAACCAGGAACTTACTAGCAGTTACTACCTCTCCTAAAGGAATATCAGTAATATTAGTGTGGTTCACCTGCCCCTGACGACCACCTTGGTAGTTATTCTTCTTAGGGTAAGGACACTTCCTCGACCAGTGGCCTAGCTTGTTGTAGTTCTAGCACAGCATGTTGCTTGGCGGAATGTTGGAACTACCTTGACTGGTAGTGCCCTTGGGAAGAGCAACTATAAACGCCTTGCGGAATCCAATCTTGCCTAGATTTTTCTTCAGTGGTGGGCAAAACTTAGCGGCTGATGCTGGAGGGCGGACTAGAGCCCTCGGTGCGATGGGAGCCTTGGATTGTGAGGCGCCCGCCTCATAGGCCCTCTTACAACTTTTTGAAGCAGCATACATAGCATTATTGTTCTCTTGCGATAAAGCATCACTCACAAACTCATTAAAATGAGCACACTTGCAATTTCCCATGGTCTTCATCAATTTGGGGCTAAGTCCCTGCTTGAAACTAGCAATCTTTTTGGCATCGGTGTCCACAAACTCGGTAGCATACCTTGCAAGGTTGTTGAAAGCCTGCAGGTATTCATTCAAGCTCTTGTTCCCCTAGGTTAGCTTCATGAACTCTGTATGCTTGATTGCCATGAGACCAGGAGGAATATAATTTCCCCTAAAAGCAGACTTGAACTGATCCCAAGTGATTTGGAAATTAGCGGGCATAGTGGACCAATGATGACTCCACCAAATACCAGCTGGCCCATGTAGTTGGTGAGATGCGTACTCAGTCTTTAGCACCTCAGTCAAGCGGAGCAAATGGAACTTCTGCTCGAGAGTATTCAACCACTCATCAGCTTGTAGGGGCTCCTCAGCCTCCTTGAGGATCAGGGGTTTCGTGTCAAGGAAATCCTTGAAGTCACTGTATTGATTTGGTTTCGGTCCTTGGCGTACACCACGGCCATCACGATTCGCAATCATATGGAGAGCCTCAGCCATAGTGCGCTGTCCTTCCGCAAGAATTGCCATCAATTCTGTTGGTGTGGGTGGTGGTGGTGGTGAAAGGTCATCATCATCACCAGCCGCACCAGTGGAACGAGTACGAGGCATCTGCAACCATGCACAACTGGTAATTATTGATGATGTTAGCACATTGGAGAGGAACAATGTAATTGTGCCAAACTAAATTTACTGGCGAGAATGAAAATTTCATACAATAAACAGAGGTAATAATTCATTCTCCAATCACCACATCATCAATTAGATTACTAGCACCATACGCAGTGCATTCCAACATGACAAGTTTTAAACTTAACCATTACGATACGCATCCCGAAGGGAGCAAATTAAAGTACATTACATGCCAAGTTCAAATTAAAAAATACATCCAACATCAGTCATCATACTTAAGTCCATTACATCAATGACTACAAAAGCTTAACTAGTGAGACTTGCTAACTAACTACTCATCGAAGTGATTGCTGTCCACATCGGAGACACCTTGGACCTCTTCAGGGTCTTCCTCTTCTTCTTCATCTACAGGCTCAGTTGCATTGTCATCCATCTGCACATCCTCTTCTTCCTCATTGGCCTCAATCACTTGAGGTCCACCCACATTAGGATACCTCGGTATGGGGTGAGGAATAGGAAATAGACAGTTGTGCAGTTGATGGTGCTCAACCTGAAGCTCTTTAAGCCATTCTTGGAGTTCTTGCTCCCTATGGAAAGCATTTTGGTTAGCCATAATCCAACCCTGGCGTCTTTCTTCTGCTAACTCTAAAGCTACATCTCTATGACAGGTCACACGATCCAACTCTTGTGCAGCCTCATCTCTCTCAATAGTGAGGTTCATCAGCTGGTTATGAAGCTCGTCTCTCTCGCATGCTGTTTGACCCCACTGTTGCAGACGATAATTTGCAATACCGTGAATCTCATCAACTTGTTGCTAAGCTCTCCCACATGCATCTGCCCTACAGCGATACTTGCGGGCACACAACCTGAACTTGTGCTGGGCTTCCATTGCCTTGCCGGCTTCATCTAGCACACTAGAAAGGGTGTTTTGCCTGACTCGACAAAGCTTCAAGACTGCCATCATAGCACTCATTCCAGCATTGTCGCTCTACACACGTTCACCACGGCCTCGAACTAAGGCCTGGCCAACGTCCTAAGTCCACTCAGCCTCAGTAGGAGACACTCGGGGAATGGATGAAGCTGGTCCACCCACTAACTCATCCTCGAAGCTCTATGCTATATCCATCAGCACATCAAGGGCAGCAACCTGAGCGGCTTCCCATGGGCTTTGCCCATTAGTCTCAATGCTCCACCCATGCCACAATGGTCTTGTGGGGTTTTGTGGCACTATAAAGGTCACGACATACCATGGTATATCTCCCAATGGTACCGCCTACCTCCACGTGTAGCGGGGTGCCTCTGGGTACCCAACTGAACTGAGCACCCTCTAGAGCAAAGTGGGAGTACCGAACTGGTCCAAAAAGGTGCTGCTACCAGTAGGAAACACGGGCGCGACCATCTGTATTAAAAAGGGATGCAACTCGCGTGAGAGGATTATTTTGCTGTGAGATTGCACTTAATACTTGGGATAAGCAATTATAAGGGAGGGAGTAATGCAATATGAATGACATGAGTGAATATGATGCATGCTCGTTCCGTACGTCCTCACTAACCTAAGAAAAGTTAAGTTTTAGCGGGATATATGGTGGCATACATACGTTCTCTCAATTAGCGGTAACTAGTCGATCTACATGGTGCGTTGTTAGCGTACCTACAGAAAACTTCATTGCAGCCCAACCCAACAAGATATAATGCTAATAACACAAGTAGTAACTAAGATACTCTCCATATATACATCCCCAGATATATATACTTCAGTATCCAAACTACCCGACAGATGTACCCACAATTAAGTACCTTCATATATATATGTATGCAACATGTAAATACTTCAGTAACCACAACTAGCTCTCCCCTAGACCGACAGTTGGACGGTCATGATCTCGCAACTCACACTTACCTTAGCGTAGAGGCAATTGATCCATACATTACCATTCAAACGAATGGCACCCATGCAATATCACGCCGCATGGACGACAAAATAGAAACAATCAATTTCCCCCAAGTTAGTAATTATATATAAGCCACCTAGAAGTCCTTAAGTGGGCTACAAGGGATGTGATCACCAGTACACCATAAATTTTTTGATTTTTGAACACTTATATATAACTTATAAGTTGGAAAACCATTTTCACAACAAAAGCTTTTGTTTTAAATAGTTGTAAGACATGTTTAATGTTGAATCTAGCTCTGATGCCAGCTATCACAGAACCAACCAATTTATAAGAGCACAAGTACAAAAACAATCGCCAAAACGATCAAATTCTCGAACTTGAGCCCATATAAACCCGATAGTCAACTGAGATCTCGAAGGATTTCAAACCAACTTGCATACAACCAAGATCACAGTAATTCAACATAACATATCGTATGTTACAACATTTCGCAGACGTTTGCAAATAGATTACATCGTCATAGAGTCATCGTTATTAAAAAACAAGTCTTGTAAAGTACGTGGAAGCGAATAGTTTAACTTATACACCTGAGTTCAAATACAAATTCTGGTTCGCTGATCACAATCCCGCAAAAGCATTCAGATAAGAGAAACAGAGATCATGCCCATGATCTAGTCTTCATCACCCACCGAGTGGAGATAATACTTACAGAATCCCTGATATAGAAGGTCATCTACAACAAGAGGGAATAAACCCTGAGTACGAGAATGTACTCAGCTAGACTTACCCGTCGGAAACCAAAACAAATGACACCAAAGATTATGCATAGCTTAATTTAGTGGATGTGGCTGACACTTTCTTTTTGCAGAAAAGCATAAGTAATAAGATCAACTCTTAACATGAACTAGCAGTGACTTTTAGCCATTAACCTGTCATCTATATTAGCACCTGTACTAAGCAGTTATTTTATTAAGAGGCAAACATTAATAACCATATCAGGTATAAATCATGGCAACATTATCATCATCATCCATTTAACCATATTGTTAAATTAATTGAATCTACATTGCCGCTGCTCAGTCAAGTTCTCACTATTCAGGAGAGACGGCAATTCGAATCGATTCCTATCCAGCTGGAGGGGTATTCCTAACACAAACCTTGCTTCCCCCGTTAGGGTCGCAAACAAGTCACCGTTGGTACAATTCAGAAGTTGCGAGTCCGAATAGTGCCGCAAAATCAGAGAACCACTCTACCATGAGTGCTCGGTGACTTAACCCGCCCTTGGGCTTACGCTAATGGTTCCCTACACATCCTTACTTCCATCTAGATTGTGGACCCCTGCTCGTGTCCCTGGCTTGAACCGAGCTACTAGGCTTCGCGGTCGAAATGACTTATCCGGCCAGCTAAGTGTTAGGCTGCGTTCAACATGACATAAGGACGTACAGCGTATCGGTCCTTAAACGACTCAGACGGAGTCACTATGTCCAAACCTACACAAGACTCCGCCCGATCTTAATTCATTATTAACATGGTTCTTTCCCATGATAGCAAATATAGCCAACCATGATCCACCTCATCCTAAAGCTCGCTGGTGATAGGAAATCACCTGACTTCTACCACACTAAGCATGGCTAAGCATTTAACCTGTTCCTGAACTTAAATAGGATTCCAGTGCGATATCTGGACAAGGAGGGATATATAATGCAACGATTGGTTCCAACCAATTCCTATACTTAATGCATCGTCAACGAATAAAATATACTCAATGTATTTGTAAAAATATGAGAGGCTTTATATGCTTTGGGGCTTGCCTTTCAGGAAAGAGGAAGGCTGGTGGTCAGGGCACTCGGGCAACTCCTCCGTGGCGGCTGCTTCGTCGGCTTCCTGCACCTCGGGCTCCTCCTTCTGGTTGGCTCCCTCGAACTCCAGCAATGTCACTCCCTCTAGCATACCTATTGCATGTATGCGCACGATAAATATCATGGATGCACATGAACGAAGTTAGGGATGCTCGAGGAATGCACATGCTCACTGCAGTCCTGTATATTCCAACTTAAGCCCTATTCAAGCCGCTTTACTTACCAAGTTTATACAACCTAATGTATAATTGCTCATCTTCAGTTAAGGACCTAGCACCTGCACCTAAGCATGTTCTCAAGTTAGGCTAGCCCTTCAACAATCAACGAGGGCGTGGCAACGAAGCATACACTCAATCATTTGTATTTCAGCAAAATTGAGACTATATATAGTGGTACAGTAAACTGGCCATAACGGGAGATTTATAAATCCAAATGACATGAAACAAGACAATTTGGAAAGCTTATGAAATTGTCTACAATTCATTTTCAGACCTCTAAGCATGATTCCTATCTTTACTAGGTCGAACTCTTTAATCAATAGATATCTGTCTTAACAAGACAGAGAACTGGCAAAACTGGAACCTAACTTTAAACAGCTGTAGTTCTTAAACTACTAGGCCAAATGCCATCGAATATTGACAGGTGCTAGATACATAAATTATCTACAACTTTTGTATTCATCACATTCACAGCAAACTAAAATATCATGGTAAAGTTTATAAAGTCCCCAGATCTGTCCAGAAGGACATAATGCAAACAAAATAATTATTAACTTATGATGTAAACACATAATTGGACAAAGCTAACTCTACTCACTTATCACACATATCACAAGAACACCAGAAAGTCGGGTGTTCCTCACCAAAACATTTCTTTTAATACCTTTCTTATTTTATTTAATTAATTAGAGGAAATGGTAAACATATATGAAAACTATACCATTAAATCTACAAAAATTACAGTAGATACTACATGCTCTAAGTAGACCCCCATAAAAATTTCACAGCATTTGAGCAAGTATCACGGCCTTCACAAAAAAGATAAGACATAATGGCTTAAAATGACATAATTAGGAAACCTTAGTGAAAAATGTCAAGCAACAAATTTCATATTTTTCCTAGAATCCTTAAGGGACTAGGATGCTACCCACAAAGTTTCATGGTCATAGGATTCCTAGATAATTTACAAAAAATTACACAAGTATCAATAAATGATAAAAGGAAAATCTATAACTCAAAAACCATACATGCAATGACTCTCAAATTTTTACCAGAGCTTTTACTAAGCAAGAATAGCTTACCCACAAAATTTCATAATTTTTGCATCACAGAAACTCAAGATATAATTTAAACAAGTTTGCATGCAGTTGAAAACACATTTCAAGTTCCTATTTTATTCATCCAAAATTTCTACTTCATGTTCTCCTGTCATATTTTTCTTAAATACTAGACTTCACTGTGATTCTATCAAAATTTGAATCACACCATTTGGATCTACACATTTGGAGTTACAAAATTCACAAAACAGCATCCAAACTTGAATTAAATGAACTAGCTTTTGAATCTGTAGTCACTGACGCATGGGACCCGCGTGTCAGCAGGGCCCACTGGTTAGTGAGACAGAAACAGGGGAGACGACATGCGACGGCGCGGCGGTGGTCTAGCTTGCCGACAGCGAGGACTCCTACGACACCGAGGGCACCTACGTGATCTATGTGATAAGGCGAGTCGATTGGTGCTACCGGCAAGACCTAAGGCTCATCAGAGGTGGCTCGTCGCCGGTGAAGGTGGCACGACAAAACTCCGATGCGAGGTGACGATGATGGCAAGCCCTTACTGCCTCATCTGAGCTCGGTATGAGCTCCACGAGGTCACTACGGAGCTATCCAAGTAGAGAGAGGAGGACGCGAAGGTCTCGGTGGTGGTTGGCCGCGGTGAGCTCCGCTCTAGTGAGGCGCGGCCATGGAGACGATGGCAGAAAAACGGCCAATGGCCCTCACCTAAGGTACGGATGGCTCGGCTAGACGGTCAATGAGGTAGAGGGAAACACGACGGAGCTGTGGTCGAGCTGGGGTTCATGTTTTTGCGGCGGTGAGTGAACTAGGCGACGGCGGAGCTTCTCGGCAATGGCGGAGCCGGCAGTGCACTGTTGCTGCGAGCGGGGAAGGCGACTAGAAATGCAAAATGGACTGGAGAGCTGGTCGGATAGGCGGGCGGGGGTTCAAGTCATGGCCTACAACGCCAGGACGGCCGCAGCACGTGGCTGTGCAGTCAGGTGGCCGGCGATGGGTGGCACCACGCGGTGGTTGTTTTCTGAAACTAGTCGTCACTGTAGCTCATCATTCAGTTAACCTTCGACGTCTGACAGTGCATCTTCATTGTGTTGAAATGACTAAGCCGTTGATCATTAGCGGAAATCGTGTACATGAAAGTTGTAGAGCTACGATAGGGCTACAACAATGCTTCAGAAATCACCAGCTAAAACTCAACGGATCACGAGTTATATCAAGCCAAAGTCGACTCAAACAAACTAAAATTGCAACTAAGACTTAGAAACTTTTCCAAGTGTTGAATCAGCCCTCAACACTGACTTGTGGGACCTTTTTGAGCATGTTGTGCACATTTTCATGACTTGGCTTCTAAACAAAGTTTGTTCCTTATAAAATTTGCTACAACTTTGCTTTAGGTTTGTTAATTTCTCCCCTTTTTATGTCTTAATTGGTGGTCAGATTTGGTCATTAAGGAGTGTTTAAGTTAGTTAATTTCTCCCCTTTTTATGTCTTAATTGGCCGTCGGATTTGGTCGTTAAGGGCCGCCAACAGTGGTCCAACCAAGGATGGAATGAAGAACGCCTCTAGCCAAAGAAGAGAGATATGCACACCGTCAATGAGGTGGACATGGTCTCTGCCAAGATGGACCTCTGGATGAAAAAGATTGAAGAAGGTTCCAAAAAGGAACAAGAGGCCATCCAACTCCATGCCACTGCACGAGCCACTGAAGTAAGACCCCTAGTGAGTGGTATGTGGCGGAGATGATCATTTAGGCAACCATTGTCCGAAAACAAGGGAAGACGTGAACTTCATCATCAACAACAATAATGGGTACCGATCCCAATAACAAGGAGGATGGAATTCACGCCCCTTCTACCAAGGTAATGGTTATAATAATAATTTCAATAATTCTTACAATAACCAACCTTCTTTGAAAGATCTTGTCTTAGGCTAGTCAAAAATCAATGATGGCATTAATAAAAAGATGATGGCTAATGATAAGATTCTTGAAAACCTTAGTGAGAAAATGGATAGCTTTTCCTCCACCAGTTAAAAATCAATTGAGCCTTAATAAAATGTTAGAAACACAATTAGCTCAATTAGCAGTCTGTTGTCCCATCCTATGAACAAGGTAAGATCCCTAAGAAACCTGAGGATCCAGTTGAATTTGTTAACTTGGTCACAACAGAGTATGGTAAGTGTTGATATTTCTTAACGACTATTGGAGGATTCCGCAAGCGCACAAAACTATCGTGTAGCACTTCGCTCAGTGAGTACCAAGAGTCAAATTTATATTTTTTCCCATAGGAAGGTGGAAGGCTAGAATTTATATTGGACTAGGATTTGCTAGAGGAAGGCTTGAGTTGATCCTAGGTAGGTGAATGATAGTGAAGGATGGGTGCAAACTACTTAAACTAACTATTAAATACAAGCTAACCAGAGATGGCTAGGTGGGAGAGCGAGCGATATATCTTTCTAGAAACTAAGGGTAAACAAATAACTAAGAGAAATGCGACTAGTACTTCGGGGCATAACCCACCTACCAACTAGGAGAGTTAAATAGACAAGGTCTGCCATGAGCTCTACAATTTAATAACTCGACCTATCATGGTGGAATACAGAGGATAGGACAAGGCTGTCACCACTTGCTACCTACCACAATCTATCTGGAGGCCTAGCCATATCCACAGGCAATCTATAGTCTAAGCACCATGCTTAATCTATAGGCTTACTACTTCAATCTGAGCTCTGATGAAATGAGATCAAAGCACCATAACCAGACAGTGGAGCTGGTACTAATGAAAGACTACTAATGATAAGATAACCTATGCTACTAATGCCAAACAATTATGCTTACTACTACTCTATAGTTAATGCTAAGCTAGAAAGCTAAGAGAAGCTTGGAGAACTTGGAATTAAATGGGGCACTTCTCCACCAAGCTCCACACCCACTATTTATAGTGTATAGTGAGGGGAGGGGTATTTCTAGGTAGTGACAAGGTCGGTGGAGCACCAAAGATGCCGGGCGGTGGTAGGGGGGGGGCCGGCCGACCCTTGGATGCACCGCCTCTACATCGTAGCGCTATGGTTGATCCTCCAAGTCGGTTACCAATCCAGCACATGGTGAAATTCGGATGGTAAGTCAGGTTGGAGGCTCCCAAGTCTATGATAATGGGCCCATGGATCCACCAGCATCCAATCTTGTCCGTTGATCAAACCATCTTGAATGGACGCTTCTCATTGGCTCTCGAGCAGCTCCCATGGATCGATGACATGGCAGGGCCACCTAAGGGGCCAAACAGCACCCTTGTGGGGCCAGGCAGTGGGCCCATGTGGTCCCAAGGCCTCCTACCATGTCCACTTGCTCTATATGTCTATATTTGTCACATTTTTGGCCAAACTTTGGTTTATTTCCTACATACAAATAATTCTACAAGCACAAGTGGAACTAGGTGAATTATAAACAAAATCCTACACATGTGATGATGATTTACCTCACTTTACCATGTTTTTGGGTGAAATGTTGATGGTCAAAATAGGGTGTTAGTGACCGTCAATAGGCTCCCAAGCTACCCCTTTGTTGTCCTCAGCAAAGATGCGGGTTTAGCATGGAATGGGTTGTTGGATCAGGAGTTGCTACTATGTAATGCCCTACAAAAACTTGTATACAAACAAATACAATCTCTTGAGTTGAACAAGTTAGCACTTAGAAATTTCACCATCAGTCTTAGCAATGTGGGACTCATAGCTTTCACCTTGATACAAATAGTTGCAAGAATGTGTAGCTAGATAGATACTTTTTGCCTACTTTGGTTTACTCAAACTTCCTATAGGTTTTCACATGATTTGAAAAGAAAACATACCTAAGTTCCTTAGATGGTACACTCAAGTCACTCAATGGTGTTTGAATCCTGACCAAGGCCATGAATTTTAGCCTTAATTTCTATCCTAAAGCTTATGTGGAGCTCAAGGTAGGGGTAAAAGCATAGCTTACTTGAATTGAATCTATTGCTAAGTTAAACACTTGGATCACAAGGAGCAACAAATCATATAAATTGATCAAGAGGTGCATGTGTATGGTATTTTTGGTGGAAGTGGTACTCCTTTAAGAAGTTTCCCTTCTCTAGCTTCTTTTTCAGAGGGCATGGCTACTTTTCTTTTTCTCACTCTCTTCCTTTTCTCTATCTCTCTCTTTTTTAACACTAGAGCTTTTTGTTCTTTTATTCTCTCTCAAATTTTTTCTATAGCCCATGCCTCTCTTTTGATGTAAGATAGCTAGAGAGATAACTTTGATTCTCATAGAGCAATAGCAAATGGAATGCATATGTGGCTGCGTATCCCCAGTGTAGGAATAGCATAAATATGTGGGTGTACATGATCTTGATCAAAAAGCATGAAAAGTTTCTCTACTCATATCAACAAGGATTGAAAATGCTCAAAACAAACAAATAGCTTTTATGGTGGCTTTATCATTTATGAATGTGTATGTAAGTATTTGGCTCTGGTAGGAATTTATCACCATTGAGGAACTTCTAGCAAGGGAGTTTAGCATTTTGCAAAATAAAACTCTAGGTTATCTTTACTATTCCTTAGATAGGTTCAAAGATTTACTCTAGTCATGGCTACAACATATCTCAGAAAAGCCTATTCTTGGTTCTAGCATTTGCAACCAACAAAAGCATTCAACTTAAGATGAACTCTAAGTTTATCATGTTCAAAACTTAAGAATTATAAGGTTGTATCACAAGCTTTTGGAAAGTACCACAGAGCAACTATTTATCATCTCCAAATAATTTATCATCATTTTATTAGAGCAGAGTTTCTCTCAAAATAATTTAAAGGCACTCCTCTCTACATTCTATGATCATGAATATTGAAATATAAAGCAAACATGAATGTAAAGAGAGGGTTTAAGATTTTCATACCTGAGCAAGGAGAGACGTCTCCCCTAAGCTTGCCTTTTGCAAAGGATGGAATGTCTTCTGGCGGCTCTTTTGATTCTTTTCTTTATTGACTAACTAATACTACTAGAATGCATAAATAACTAGCTAAATCTATAACTACTAGATAACTTATTCAGCAGGGATGCTACTGAATTTTATTCATTATTACTAATTTTTTTTTCATATGTGTTGCTTTAAATGCATATCTATCCTATCAGGCATTAGCTACTATAGACTTTATTTATTAACATAGAGTAGCTAAATGCAACTAACCTATCATGCAATGTAAAGCAACTTTATTGGAAATGAAATGCAACTAATGAAATGCGGTAAATAAATGCAAAGAATAGAAAACTTACCTTTTTGTTGGGCTCAAGGTCATTCATCCTTGGGTGGAGGCATTTCCTCTTGTTCCACCTCAGAGACCTTGTCAGGATCAGGATCAGGGGATGACGAGTTTGAGGATGGATCTTTCTTTTTACGCCATCTCTTTCTATTCTTCTTCTTCTTGATAGGTTTCTCCAACTCTTCAATTGGCTTTGGTTTCTTCATCTTGATTCTCTTCGGATGCTTCATCTTTACATATTTCTCATCAAAGAGGAGTTGTCTAGAGGTAAAAGAAAATATTTCTTTTCTTCCAACAAAATGGAATTGGATTTGCCAGAAGCCACATATATGCAAGCGTTTGCAGTATTAAGGAAAGGAAGACCAAGGATTAAAGGTGTATCCTTGGCGTTACCCATGTCTAAGATCATAAAATCTATAGGAACATAAGCACTCCTAACTTTAACTAGTAAATCAGTGGCTACTCCCTCGAGATAATGGGTGGATTGATCAGCTAATTTCACATAAACGGAGGTTGATGCTAGGGGAGTATAAAACAACTTATCATAAGTTTCCTTAGACATGATGTTAATACTAGACCCTAGATCACAAATGACATTATGGAAAGTGTGGGGTCCTATGGAGCAAGTAATGATTGGGTTCCTAGGACCACCTTTCTTAATAGCAAATCCCCAACCATTCTTAGAGAAGTCATACCTTGCCATAACAAGGTTGACTGTCTCCATGGTTCCCTCAGGTTTGCCAGGAATTCTATCTTTTCATAGGATGGGATAGCAGCAGCAATTTGAGCTAATTGAGTTTCTATCATCTTATTAAAGCTCAGTTGATTCTTTAAGATAGAAGAAAACTCATCCAATTTAGCATTTATATTTTCCAACATCTTGTCATGAGCATGTAGTTTCTTATTAATACTATCAGTCATTCTACCATTGCTATAAATAAGATCTTTCAAGAAAGCATAACTATTATTATCTTGATTATTCAAACGAGAAAAAGAGTAATAATTGTTACCTCCCTGGTTGTTGGAGCACTGATTCTAGCCTTGATGTTGTGGTTGGAACCCATTGTTGCTGTTGACGAAGTTGAGGTCCTCTTGGGTTTCAGGGCAGGAATTGCCCGAATGTCCAGCATCTCCCTAGACTTCACAAGTCATTTGGGGATCCATGGCTTTGAGTGTCTCTTGGGCACTCACCTTCTCATAATGTTCCACTCACTTTGCGAGTAGATCCATCTTAGCTGCAAGCATGTCAATTTCTTTAATTGATTGCATACCTCATTTATGGGGTTGGAGTCGATTGTCGCTCCATCCTTAGTTGGAGACCATATTCTCGATCAATTGTCGGTGTTTGATGATCGGCAACTCATCACGGGGTTATCCAAGATGATTTTCAAAGGGCTTTGGTGTATGCAGAACTCAACAATAAATGCAAAGAGACGAACAATTTATACTGGTTCGGGCCCTCTTGTCGAGTAATATCCTTTACATCTAGTCAGCATGTTGCCTTTTGCGTTGGATTGATTGTATGATTGTTAGGGTTACAAGGGGGTGAGCTATACCTCTCTTTATATAGAGGAGAGGGTAAGGGTATGTATCTAGTCATAGTCAATTACAAGCAAAGAGTCCTAGTCCTATTACAGAATCTAGCTTTCATAGTAAGCCGACTAAGTTGATCTAGAATAGCTTGAAGTCCACGCCACCTTTTCTCACGTCCTTCAATAGATCATGGGACATCATAGGGCCCATCCAAGTAGAACTCCTATGGGGAACCCCTAGGACCCTGGTCCATCAAGCCCTCGAGCGTGTCATGGTTTGAAAGGATCAAGATGCCCAAGAGGGGGGGGGGTGAATTGGGCTAATTCTAAATTTCTTTGTTATAATTAAGTCCTATGGTTAGTCCAATTAACCCCTTGTGCCTAGAAAGTGTTTCTATTGATCTACCGCACAAAAGTTTAGCAACCTATGTTCCAATCCTACTGTAGCATGGCAATTCTATGAATGTAAAAGACAAGAATTGAATTGCTTCAAAGTAAATGCTCAAAGTAAATAGAGAAGGAGGAACGCAGCGATGTTTTGCCGAGATATCAGAGAGTCGCCACTCCCCACTAGTCCTTGTTGGAGCACCCACACAAGGGTGTAGCTCCCCCTTGATCCGTGCAAGGATCAAGTGCTTTCTACGGGTTGATTCTTTGATACTCCATCGCAATGAATCACTCACAACCGCTCACAACTTGAGTTGGGTCATCCACAAGCTCAGCCGGATGATCACCAAACTCCCAATCACCACCAAACCATCTAGGTGATGGCGATCACCAAGAGTAACAAGCACGAACTCTCACTTGACCATGACAAGCCTAATGAGAAGGGTGGATGCACACTTTGCTACTCTTGATCTCACTAATGAGGGCTGTCTTTGGGATTCTCAAATCTCAATCACCTCACTAGGACCTTGCTCTTCTTAGCACTCTTAAAAGTGTTTCTTAGCTATTGGAATGAGTAAAAGTACCCCCACACATGAATGGAGGAAGTATTTATAACCATGGCTAAAAAACAAACCGTTATGTGCTTCTGTGGGGTGACCGGACGCTTTGGTCATGTTGACCGGATGCTCCGGTCAGTTCTCCCCAAACTATAGTGTTTAAAATGTGACCAGACACTAGACAACATCCGGTCAACACTGACCGGAACATGTCTGGTCATGATTTTCCCTCTCTGGAACCTTACTGGAGTCGACCGGACTGCTGGGACTCAGCGTCCGTTCAACACTGACTGGATGCATCCGGTCGTGATTTTCCCTCTCTGGAACCTTACTGTAGTTGATCGGACACTTGGACTCAGCGTCCGGTCACTTCACCTCTCAGCGTCCAGTCGCACCAGATGATTTCACCTTGATCAAATGAACTGATCGGACTCTATGCCAGTGTCTGGTCAACCTAGAGCCAATGTCCGGTCGTTATTTTATCCTCCATTCACTTCCAACTCTCAATAATATGTGAATAAAGTTTGCTCTAATGGATCTAAGGGCTTCTTAGGAGCTACCTAGTGCTAGATTTAGCAAGTGTGCACCACACCTAACTCACTAGACTCACTTAGGTCAAGCTACCCATCCATACCCCCTTAATAGTATAGCCAAAGGATAAACAAAGTCCTAAACTACTCTAAGTGTCTCTTCAACTCCAATCGACACTTAGAACTAGTCCATCCTTAACCTTGTCATCCATCCTTTAAAAACCAAAACAATTTCCATCATAGGGGCATGACCACCATGATAGCCCAATCGATCTCCATTACCATGACCTAACTTAATTACCTCTACAAAACACACGTTAGTCATAGTAATCACGTATTGTCATTAATCACCGAAACCCAACTAGGGGCCTTAATGCTTTCAATCTCCCCCTTTTTGGTGATTGATGACAATACCACCTCGAGTATGTGAAAGAGTTGAGGTTTTTAACATGCTTGGTTCATATAAGCTTTAGACAATAAGAACAAAGGAGTTAGGCAAGCTTATATGACCCAAGCCAACATAATGTACTCAAAAGATATGAAATGAGCATGAGTACAAGTAATAAAGCTCATTTGCATTAGAGTAAAACATGGAAGCAAAGCAAATGAGCATAACACTAGTGATATGACATATAAAAGATTCAAAGTAGAGAGCACACATGTCACATATCACGATCACATAAATATAGTTTGCTGCATAAAAGTAAACAGATGAATGCATAATAGTGTATCACACATAAAAACCAAATATAATAGAATACTAAGCTCCCCCTAAGTCTCTCCCCCTAAGTCTAACATACTCGATCCCTCTCCCCCTTTGGCGTCAAACACTAAAACCTAAGGGTCGATCGGTGGGGCTGTCGCGGATGAGTCGGGCATTGAGGTACGAGGAGTGAGCTAGAACTATGTGCCATCATCATCTGACCCTGAGCTCTAAGTTGTCTGACCCTATGTAGCTGGAAGTGATGCTGAAGCGGTCTGGGTCAGATCAGGGACTGGAGCGGCCATAGACTGTGCAGGTATCACTGAAGTAGGTGGCTTTGATGATGCAATAGAAGAAGGGAGCATCTCTGTAGTCTCGGTAATAGGTGCAACTATAGAAGGACCTAGGACATGTAAATATGGCGGAGTAGGCTGCCCTGTCAACTCACTGAAAGTCGCTCCAAGGCTCCTAGAGACTAAAGTATCTGGCACTAGCAGCGAAGAAGTCTGAGCCAGTGTGAAGCCTGTTTGAAGAGGTATGAACTACGGGGCTAACACTGGCAAGGTCAACCACTGGGACACCTACTCTATAGGTGACACACACTATGCTGGTGGCTGTCCCTAACTCTGAAGCCCACTAGGCTATAATGCTGGAGTCATAGAAGTGGTGGCAGGCTGACCAAGCTGGGGTGAAGGCTCTAGCGGTGGAGCCCCAATAACTGTCATAACATGTTGTATAAACCCTAGTAGCTACTGCTGCATGAGAAGCTACTGCTGATGCATGGCCTACTGCTACTGCTGGATTGCCTGCTACTATCGCTAGAACTTATCCTACCTAGTCTAGAACTGTGCGAAAGTAGCGGTGGTCTCCTATGCCTAGGCGAGCCTGATCCTACCTCATCTGCTCAAGTATGGCAAGTAGAGCGGGGTCTGTCTACGGTGCAGGTGGAGCTGAACTGGAGCTATTGGCCTCATGGTCATGTCATCATGGAGGCATTTGAGGAATAGGCTGGTAGTCATCATCTGAGCTGTCACTAGGGTCACTCACGATAATCCCCTCCTACTGAGCATCAAGCTGCTCCTCCTCAATAGCTACCATGCTCCTGATGGTCTCATCCTACTAAGCTACAGTCTCTAGCACCTCTGGACGTTGGCTTGGCTGGCTAGGTGTCCTCACTGCACTATGACGGATCATCTATGTCATGTTGTATGCAGGGAACTCTGTAGTAGCACCACTATACTCTGCTAGCATCTCTAGTGGCCTCACAGTAACTGCCCTATGGATCAGGAATGTAACCCACTGAGCATATGGCAGCTACCTATGACCCCTAAACCCCTCTACAATAGTATCCTCCATCTCTGATAGAAGGAGATCCCAAATGTCAAACACTGTCTACTGCATCAGAGAGTTCAGTAACCATAACTGTATGCGAGTCAAGCCCTCACGATACCCCATCCTCGGAAGCAGTGTCCTCCTCATAATAGCATCCAACACTCTAGCTATAGGAGTGAGATCACTAGGTGTCCTGCTTGACCCCTCATCGAATGGCTTTGTAAAGCAATGGCAGACTAGATCTGTAGGGTGCACAAGACCACCATGAGGGTGATCTGGGAGGCGTTGTCTGTCCATAGCAAACCTCATGTAGCCAGATGGGCTGCTCATGAAGTCTGAGTATCTCTCTGACCCTAGTGCTCATCAGCCTATAATCTCTGCCTCTGAATGCAAAGTGTATAAATTTGTTCTGTGGGTCAATCCATAGTGTAGCATAGAACTGACTGGACCCAAGATGGAACATATAGGCCTATCCATCCAAGTAAATCTGTCAGCCCTAGCAGGTAAGCTAGGTAAGGGCAAATATGCTCTCTAGCTGCTGCTACAATGGTCTCAATGTTACACACCCTCCGAGATCTGAATACTGCCCCACTGTTAAGATATGCATTATAAAAGTCTTCCTATAGTGGTGTGTAGAAACCCTCTGAAGCATGCTCATCCTAACTCAGTGGAAACCACTGCTCAAAGTCAACAAATTTGAGCTGCTAAACCTGCTTGGCTGTGGCAGCCCTCAAATCCAAGTGAGTCACTAGAGGCAGACCCTATGGTCTAGACGGTGGGCGAGAACCCCTCCGTCGTGTCTCTAACCTCAGTGTGACTAGAGCACGAGTATGACCAGAGCAGGCGAAGCTATGGCTGAGGTGACTGCTCTATCTCTTTGGCCTGCTCTCCCTCCTGAGTTTGCTCTACTAGCTATGGCTGCTGCTGTGACTCCCCCTGAGATTGACTCTCATCAATAGCAACATGCCATCCTCCAACCATGAAAGTCCCAGCTAGACCACCATGATGGTGCTCAACCTACTCAAGTGTAGCCCTCGTAGATGAAGAGAGCTGATCTGCAATGACAACACCACTCCAAGCACCTTCTCTCTCTGCCCTGCTCTACGGCCTCTACAACTACGGCTGCTCTCGCTGTATCTACATTAGGGTACTTGCGCTTCCTTGATGCTAGCTTCTTTGTCGCCCTGCCTTTTGCATCAGTAGGCTGGCGAGGCGGGGGCCTCGGATCCTCATCACTAGGACCACCTTCGACATTCTTGACATGAGCCATCTGATGGATCTGAAAAGAATAACTATCACCTGACGAAGATCAACAACCAACTATCACTTCCGAGGCTTGGCCTCAATCCATACTCGCGAGCTTGGCCCTAAGTTAACTGACAACTGCCAAAGGGACCACAACGGCACCGACTCGCTGCACGATAGAATATATAGGATATACAAATAAATATAATATATCTAAAGATATGAAATCCTAGGAAGCAAGCAATGGATACAAAATTGGAAACAAGGGCTTGCTACCCGATGAATCGGCGAAACGAGAAAAGGAACAAATCAGGGAACCACTGGGTCAGCACTTTAAGGCTAGGGTTAGGGTTGTAGCGAGATTCGATGGCCGAGCAATATAATGAGGGAACAAGCATGGGTGGCGATGCTAGAGCTAGGGCACGGGAGGCGGCGCTGGTGTAGTGGCACGGGTTGCTATGGGCAGACGGAGGAACTCTAGCATGGCGGCGTGGGAGCAAGGCGCGCGGGTCGAGCGACAGCGCGGGCATGGCAGCCTGGCTATGGGCAGGTAGCATGGAGCAGAGGCACAGGCAGCGGTGGCATGGCTACAGGCAGGCAGCACGGAGTAGAGGCATGGGCAGCAGCGCGGCTGTGGGTAGGCAGCGCGGAGCAGAGGCACGAGCAGCGGCGACGCGGCTATGGGTAGGAGCGTCTGTGCGATGGCTAGGGCACAACATGGCTGCTCAGGACAACAAAGATAGCGTGGCTACGGCCTTAGGTCACAGTGGTTGGATTATATGGGTGTCGGTGTTTCAGACAAACACTAGCTAGTAAATTTATAATTGATGCGAGTTAGGCCCGGATGGTGCGCTAAAGGACATAAGATTTATACTGATTCGGGCTGAATGTCCCTATGTCTAGTCTATTGCTACTCGTGTTATTAGCACCGGAAAAGGGTTCATAACAGGGGTACAAATGGTCGAGAGTGGGACGGGTCCCAAATCTCTTATGAAATGGATGAAAAGGTCACTGAGAGCTTGGTCGCTACTCAGCTATGTGTGAAGTGTCATGTGTGTTCAACTTGTCCGTTAAGAGTTGATCCCCTTAGTGGGGGGCCCTGCCCTCCCTTTTATAGACCAAGGGAGGAGCAGGGGTTACAGATGGGAGAAAGGAGAAAAACCAGAGGCCAAGAAGCCCCGCCGAAGGTGTTGAGCCAGCCTTTTTTGCTGAGCCAGCCTTGCTGACATGGCCAGACGGTGTTAGGGATTGGCACGTTCGCCGGGTGCCCGTGTCCTAGCGACGCCATGCCCTTACCGGATCAGCAAGTGGCCATGTCCAATCCCACCCCTCCGGGCAGCGTGTCGGACAAGAGTGTTGACCTGTGGCCCTATGGGGAGCAGGGTGGCATGGTAACAATACGTCCATCACTATAGATGGCGTGAGCCTCTTCCTAGACCATAGTGGTTGTCATATGTTGATGTTAGTATCCATGCCCGAGGGCTGTTGGCGGCGCCTACAACACTGTGGGACAAAAGTCGGCGCCTACAACACTATTCAAGTATTGTTAGGTCGGATAGGGCTTAAAGCGCCCGTCCCATCATATCCTGATGGTACCTTCCCGCAGGTGTGTAGGGCATGGTCCTTGGTATGGCGTTTGACTTGAATGTCATGTCGTACCCTATGCTCATCTTTTGAAGGCACGGGGTGTACTTGTCGGGTGAGGCGGAGTCTGCCCTCGACCGTCAAGTGAAGCAGAGGAGGCCCTCAGCCGTCGGGCGAGGCAGAGTCTACCCTCGTCCATCAATTCAGGTGGAGGAGGCCCTCGACTATCGGGTGAGGTGGAGTCTACCCTCGGCCGTCGGAGGAGGCAAAGGAGGCCCTTGGCCATTGGGCGAGGTGAAGCCCGCCCTCAGATGTTGGGCAAGGTGGAGCCTAGCCCTCAGGGGTCGGGCGAGGCAGAACCAGTCTTCCATTGTTTGGACAAGAAACGTAGTAGTGTTCTCATCTCGATGGCTCAAGTGGCGGGTTCGGGGAGCTCTTATCGAATATGTTCGAGTGTGATATGGGTCCATCATTCATGATGGAGTTGGCATGACCCGCATGGAGCATCCTACTGCTCCTTGCTTATCGAGCGGATATGTTTTGACTTGTGAGCCTTGCCTTGCTTTTCTCCGCATGTCTCTTGGTTCCTACCAAGCGGGCGTCCCCGATCAAGTGGCTCCAGCCAGCTCTGAGTGTGTCGGTCAGAGAAGAGCAGTGAGCAGGGTTCCCACAAGCCCCGATTAGAGAGACGCGGGGTTGGAGTCAGAAGTATCACTTTGGGCTAGGCCTTCTGATCGAAGAGGGCATTCAAAGCCGTCTGGAGGCCGAAGCGAGTGCTCCGATCAAAGTGGTGGGCCGAAGGGGTCGACGAGCGGGCGCTGCTCCTTTTGGTCCAGACCTTCTAGTCGGCAACTAGGCCATCCTTCTGGCCTATTGTATTGAGACTCTTGGGCCAAGCCTTGGCGCGGAAGCCGGTCCCCTAGGGACCCTGGGTTTATGAACCCGATAGAAGCCCCTGAGCCCTTGGGTGATTCGGGTAGAATCGCTCAGCGGGTGTTCCGGTTCGCTAGAGGGTGCGCGCGAGCGCACCCGACGGGTGTAGCCCCTGAGCCCCTGGGTGGGGTGCTTCAAACCCTTCGTGGGTAAGGTTATGAGACTCGGTTTTTATCAACTGGATAGTTTTAAGGGGACCCTGGTATCTCGTTCATGTGGATTTCGTCCAGGGTCAGTCTGGCTAGGACTCGATTGTGGATCAAGAGCGCCCTACTGATGTTCGCGTACCTAGGTCTTAGTCACCCATGCCCCATCCCTCGTTGGGATGGCCATTGAGACCATCGGGCTGACCCTTAGGCTTTCTAGGCCCTCCTAGGCCGTCGAAGAGATTTTCTAGCCCGTATCTCCTCCGCGGAGGGAGAGTCTGATTCGTTCGGGAAGGCAAAGCATCCGGGGCAATTTTCATAGGAAAGGATAGGGATCATGGGCACGTATCCCATGATGTGACATGGCGGCATGTCGTGTCGGACTTAGAGATCAAGGTGGACTGTTGCGCTTCTCGCATCCGTCGCCCCTATAAAACCACGGGGTTCACCCCTAGGGTTCCATACTCCGTCTTTTTGCCTTCGTGTCGCCAACCTCCACCACCAATCGCTAGAGCTTCCCACACCAATGCTGCTGCCACCATCGAGCTTGCATCCGCATCGCAGCCATCGTCGAGCTTGCATCCGCATCGCAGCCACCGTCAAGCTCACATCCGCATCGTAGCCACCGTCGAGCTTGCATCTGTAGCATAGCCGCCGCTTCAATGGAGCCATGGTGTAGATCCAACATTACCTCTCAGCGTCTGGAGGGCCTCATCCACCACGGCCTCCTTCACTCGCTGTCCGCCTTCATGGAGTGGTTGCTTCCTGGTGATGAGGATGAGCCGTCGCCGCTCGAGGGGTATGTTGTGTCCTTCGCTCTCTTCCATGAGCAGGGATTCACCGTCCCTGCCCATATGTTTCTTTAGGGGCTATTGGATTACTACCAGGTGGAGTTGCAGCATCTTAATCCCAATGGAATCTAGCATATCGCGGCGTTCGTTGCCATGTGCGAGGGGTTCCTAGGGATTAGTCCCCAATTCGATCTATGGCGGCACTTCTTCGCCGTCAGTCTGTCGAAGAAGCGGGTCGGGAAGCAAGAGCTAAGCACGTCGATAGGTTGTGCCAGCATTCATCTGTGCAACACTCGGGTGAACCGACTACCCATTGATGCACTTATCGACCTCCAATAAGGGGTGGCACTTGTAGTGGTTCTACGTCAAGAATGACATGATCGCCCCCTTGCCGGTGTACACCGGGTGCCTCATCGAACAAGCTCTTGGGTCATGGAGGTGGGGTGTCTCGGATAAAGATAAGAAGAGGATCAAGGACCACCTTGCCACCCTCCAAATTCTAAGAATAGGTGCATGAAGGGGTCCAGGATCATCAGCGCCTACCACATGTGGAGGGTAGCACCGCTGATGAGCCACATGCTCCCCTTGTACCTGATGGCACCCGGGGCATCGCTTGAAGGGATGACGCTCGCTAATGGAGCACTCCCTCCCACCAAAGTGGCGTAGCGGATCAAGGAGGCGATGGAGCCTTTGAAGGACACCGATGGCATTGTCCTTGACTTTGTGTATCTAGTGCCGGGACATCCTCCGATGCGGCCGGAACTGGGGTTCATCGATTTTGTAAGTTCTCCTTTCCCGTGTCTTTTCCTTTACTTGAACTTCCCACCCTTTGATGCTGACCTTGGGATAGCGGGACTAGCCAAGGAGTCTTGTCCTCATGGATAGCCTAGCTCCGCTGCTGAAGGACTAGATCCTAGCGGCCATGAATCGTATCGCAGCTGCTTGGGACAAAAGGATGAGGGAGCTCCAGAAGAAGGAGTGGCTATAGAAGTAGCAAGTGCGTGATCGAGGAGAGGAGACAGACAATGACAATGATGATGATGGTGACGATGATGAGGTAGCCACTAGCGTGGATTGGGACATCCTAGGGGATGAAGATATGCTGACAGTCACCCATCGACCCATGCAGGGACCCCTCCCCTTCCACATGGAGGGAAGCGAGTCCTCGGGGCCGGTGGGAGCCAGAGAATCTGTCGCCCCATCCGAGGTACTTGCGGAGGATTGGTGGATGGGGGGAGATGGGTCGCCCACCGCCCTTGTGATGCTAATGGAGGGGGGTGGTTCTGCTACTGCGATCCACGAGCTGACGGGGGCTGGTGGGTCCACCACCATGCCCGAGGCATCGACAGAGAGGGGTGGCTCTGTTGTCGTGCCCTCAGAGATGAGGGAGATGAGCCCCCCTGCCTAGGAGCAGGAGGTAGGCTCGAAGTGGTCCTACCCAGACGAGTTAGGGTGGGGGTCTAGGGGTTCATCCCCAAAATGTTCTTGCCACCCAAAGGTGTTAGAGTAGGCCACTGACTCCCCTGTTTTCCCCCTTTTTATTTTTCTATTTTGACCTTATGCCTTTTTTCCTCTTGCAGATTCTTGCGATGGGGCCACTCTCTAGGGCTAGTGCCCAAGAAGAGCCTTGCCCTTCAAGCAGGACGGACGACACTACCCAACATCGCCCCTATTTCGAACAGGAGTGGCGCTGATGCTACGGCCTCATCGGTCGATCCGGTGGCGCCCGTGGTGGCTCCTACACCCTCGGTGGTTGCCGAGCGGGCGGCGTCTTCCATGGTGAATGTGGCACTGCCAGCTGGGGGTCCGGTGTCGCTGGTGGGGGTGGCTATGACTGCACCAAGCCAGGAGCAGCCGGACGTGGCCATGGTGGTGTCTAAGGGGGCGGCATGATCCGTGCCTCCGGTGGCCCAAGCGATGGCGCCCGACGTGGGCCGGGCGGAGGAGGACACGACTAGAGTGTCTCCGAGCGTCGTGGAGGTGGTGGAGAGGACCTGCAGGAGGTCACCCCTAGCCTTGTTATTGGGGAGCAGCCACTCCCCCGTGTGGGGGGAGCCGCCGCTCCATTGGATGGCCCCCTAGGACCCAACATTGGCTCTTTTCTCGCTTGACGATGCTGCCGAGAGCTTGGAGCAGGAAAAATCTTGACATTGGGTTCTCGGCTGTGATGAATGCCTTGAACTAGGCCAGTGGTGCCTTGCACAAAATCCTCATTCCTACTAGCTAGGTATCCGCTTGATCTTCTCCCTTGTTTTCTTCTTTCTTCATGCATTTTTGTGTTTTTGTTTTTTTTATATCGGTCTTCTTTTTAGTGTATCATTGCTCGTAGCCAGAACAAGTCCCGATTCCTCCATGAGCAAAAGGCAGAATGGGACCACCTTACCCAAGAGGCCCGGCTGTGAGGAGATGTGGGCGTGTAGCTTGCTGGTGCCTAGCAGCGGGAGGCCGAGGCGCATCGGGACGCGGAGGAAATCCATGGGATGTTCGAGGACTTGTCGGCGAGGGTGAAGCTGGACGAGGAGGCGGCCACTAGGATCCAAAAGGAGTAGGACGAGCTACTCTAGAAGGATGTCACAGCCTAGTGAGCAGGCCATCGAGGTCCTAGCTAAGCTAGAGATGGAGCGGGATCTCAGGCGGAAGGCCGAGGATAGGTCCACGGCCTTGC
Organism: Miscanthus floridulus; assembly: GCF_019320115.1. Classification (NCBI taxonomy): domain Eukaryota; kingdom Viridiplantae; phylum Streptophyta; class Magnoliopsida; order Poales; family Poaceae; genus Miscanthus; species Miscanthus floridulus. Next base: position 61,941,374 of record NC_089584.1, read on the forward strand.
AGCTAAGGGTGGACTGGGACACCGAGGTGATCGCCCAATTGCGCGGGGAGTGGGATGAGCTGTGCCGAACCAAAGAAAGACTTCGGTCGGAGCACAGCATGGCCTGCGAGGAGCACGATCAGGCCATTTGAGAGCGCGACGAGGCACGTCTGGTGGTCAACTGCCTCCGAGTGGATCTTGGAGCTGCGGTGAGCCGAAGGTTGGATGCTGAGAGCATCTCGACCGGGCTGGTCAAGGAGCTCGCCGAAGTGCAAGGGATCCTTCAGACCAAGAGTGACAAGCACGACCTTCTGCAAGCCACTGTCGGGGTGGTCATTGATGCCCTGAGGGTGGCGCAGCTAGAGGGAACTAGCTCAGTCGCGGCTCATGCCACGGGTATCATGGCGCAGGTAGGCCAACTAGAGGAGGACGCCTTTCATGCTAGGATCACCTAGGCCTTCGCCGTTGCCCGTTCCCATTATGATCAGGAGATCAACTTGGAGGTAATGAGCCAAGGCTTTGCGCCTATCTATGAAGATGCTGAGCTGGACGAGATGGAGAGGGCTGGTGACTCCCCTTGGTGTGGAACCTGGCGAACAGGCTGAAAGAAATGGTTCTACCTCCATAGAAGTAGTTAGTTGAATCAGTTCGATAAACATTTATCTGTAATTTGTGAACAAGTGTTGGTTCTTTTGTGTTTGAAAATGGATTCGTTGCTTTGTTTCGCAATTTCATTTCGTTTGTTTGATCTTACCTTCTTCCCTTTTTGTGATGAAAAAAGAATTACACGATCGACCCTTCTGTTTGTTAAGACCATAGGGCCCAAGGTGCTTAGGGTAAATTTTGATTGTGCTGGTGAGCAAAATTACCGTAGCCGTCTAGGGCATGGGCCTTTCACGGTCTTACCAATATATTCCCCCAAACTTTGCCGCCAGTCTTGGTGCGAGCAAGAGGTCTGCTGTAATGACTTTTTTCAGAAAAAGAAAGGAGGTACCCGTACCTTTATCAGCCCCCGAGTAAGATCTGACCCCTTGCGGTTGCTAGGGTCAGATGGTACTAGAGACCTAGAGCAAGGGAAGTGAACTTACATTTGTATTCGCATGTACCCCTTACTTGGGATTTTGGCGATCGCTGCGTGACCAGTAGTTCGGTCTCATTGCTGGTCCTGGCCTTCCCTGAGCCCCTGCGCATGGTGGGGACTTTGGTCAAGGGCTAGCTCGTTTTGTGACTGTTGCCCCATCAGTGGTTTTTTGCAACTAGAGGGGTTAAGGCAATGTCACTTGCCTTGATGGCTCGAGTGACATTCTTCATGAGCCTGCTAACAGGGATGTTCAGGCGGAATCCGATCCCGTTGCTATGAGACAGAGTCTGCAAAGCCCTTAGGTGGCATTCCATTGCTCCTTGCCCCAGCCTTCCAACAGATTCCCCCTTAATGGGGTTTCTATGGGCTTTGGCTAGGGGCTAGATTGAACTAGAAGGTTGAGATGATCCCTATCCGCCTCAATGCGGGTTGGGCAAAGGCCACTGAGGCTCATCTGCATTTTCTCCCCTGGCTCTTGTTCGATGTGGGGCGGCCCTAGACCCTTCGTGGGATCAGCCTTCGAACCTCGATCTCTCGAATCTTGGATTCGATCAGCTCGAGCCCCCGAGCCCTTTAGGGTTTGATAGGGGTCAGCCGTGTTTTTGCATGTTACCCCGTCCTCGGTTTCCGCAATCAGAGGGGCTGAGTTGATGACACTTGCCTCGATGGCTCGAGTGTCATGCTCAATGAGCTCACTAACGGGTATGTTCGTGTGAAATTCGGGTCCATCATTCGCTGACGGGGTCGGTAGAGCCCTCATGTGGCATTTCACTACTTCTTAACCTGCCTCTCAGGTAGATGCCCAAGCCGTTCGATAGGCTCAGGTGGTCCGTTTGCCTCTCCTCGATGGAGATTCTATGGGTTTGGCTTGGGGTTAGAATCAAATGAGAAAGGTCGAGATGTCCCTGTCCGCTTCTAAGAGAGGTCGGGCAAGGCCGCTGGGGCTCATCTCTATTTTTCTCCCCTTGGCTCTGTTTGATGCGAGGTGGCCTCGAGCCCTTTGTGGGCTGGCCTTCGAACCTCGGTCGGTCGCTGCTCATATTGAATGAGGCGGCTACCGCTTCGTGACGCAACACAAAGCGTTGAGATGCAGATATTTGCATATGCAATGCTTGGATGTATGGTTTTAATGTATCACTTAACTACGATGTCATCGACATAGGCCTCAATGGTCCATCCGATGAGGTCCCTGAAGCAATTGAGCATACAATGCTGGTAAGTGGCCCCAACATTTTTTAGACCGAATGACATTGAAATGTAGTAGAACGATTCGAAGGGGGTGATAAAAGACATCGTGAGCTGGTCGGACTCTCTCATCACGATTTGGTGGTAGTCAGAGTACGCATCAAGGAAGCAGAGGGGTTCGTGCCCTAAGGTAGAATCGACTATTTGGTCTATGCGTGGTAAAGGAAATGGGTCCATTGGGCATGCCTTGTTGAGACCCATGTAGTCGACACACATCCTCCATTTCCCACTCTTTTTTTGTACAAGAATGGGATTTGCTAACCACTCTGGGTGGTGTACTTCCCTGATGAATCCGGTGGCCAACAGTTTTGCTATCTCTTCACCGATGGCCCTGCGCTTTTCCTTGTCGAAGCGGCAGTAGGCGTTGCTTCACCGACTTGGAGCCTAGATGGATTTTCAAGGTATGCTTGGCGACCTCCCTCTGGATGCCTGGCATATCCAAGGGTTTCCATGCAAAGATGTCTTTGTTGTCGTGGAGGAAGTCGAATGAGCGCGCTTTCCTATTTAGAGGAGAGCGCGGTACCAATGCGTACCATTTTACCCTTGGAGCTGCAGGGGTCTATGTGGACCTCCTTGGAGCCCTCTACCGATTCAAACGACCCGGTTGATTTTTTCGCGTCGAGCGCTTCTTCGGCGACCTTTTCCTTGAGGGCGGTGAGTTCCCCGAAGGCGACGATTGTTGTGGCATGGCTGTAGCACTCTACCTCGCACTCATAGGCCTGCTAGAAGGAGGTGCCAACGGTGATGACCCCATGTGGGCCTGGCATCTTTAGCTTGAGGTATGTGTAGTTGGGGATGGCCAAGAACTTTGCGTATCATGGATGTCCCAGGATGGCGTGGAAGGTTCTGGGGAACCCTACTACCCCAAAGGTAACAGGCAGATCGATCTGTCCGAGTGGCATGGCCTGCTTTTCGGAGATGACGCCATGGAAAGGCGCTCGGACTGGGCGGAGGTGTGTTCGGTCGATGCCCATTACATCGAGCGTCTTTGCATACATGATGTTGAGGCTACTGCCTCCGTCCATCAGAACTTTGGTGAGGCACTTTGGGCTGATGATTGGGTCAATGACAAGTGGATACCTTCCTGGGTGCAGGACGATGTCCGGATGGTTGGTCCGATCGAAGGTTATGGCGGACTCTGACCATCAGAGAAAAAGAGGTGTGGCCGGTTGGGCCATGTAGACTTGGCGGCATGCAACCTTCTGACGATGTTTGGAGTCGTAGGATGTTGATCCTCCGAAGATCATGAGGCACCCATCTAGCATTGGAAAGTCATTGTCCTTCTCCTTGGTGTCATCAGCAGTGGGGGCAGGTCCCTTCCCCTACCCCACCTTGTTGTCGCTTCCAGCCAAGAACTTCCGTATGAGGCCGTAGTCCTTAAGCAGGTGTTTTATGAGAAAGGCGTGGATCAGGCATGGCCCTTTGAGCATTTTTTTGAAGTGGTTTGGAGTGCCCTCCGCAGGCTTCCAACCACCCTTGCAGTTGGTAGCGGCCACAAGTGAGTCATCGTGCCATTGCTTCTTATTCTTTTGTTTGGCAAAATGATTAGAGGCACCTTTGTCGGCGCCCTCATCCCGCCTCGCCTTGCCATTGGAATGGTTGAAAATTGCTCCGACTACCTCTTCTCTTGAGGCATGGCTGGTGGTGATGTTTAGGAGCTCCTTGGTGGTCCACGGGCCCTTGCATCCCAGCTTGTGAACCAAAGACTCGTAGGTTGTCCTAGATAGGAAGGCTCCTATCACGTCGGCATCGGCGATGTTAGGGAGCTCGTTGCACTATTAGAAGAAGTGCTAGATGTACCCGTGGAGGGTTTCACCAGCCTTTTGGCAATAGTTCTTGAGGTCCTAGGGGTTCCCAAGACGTTTGTACTTGCCCTGGAAGTTCCCCACAAAGATCTCCCTTAGGTCCACCCAACCCTAGATGGCACCGGACGGAAGGTGCTCCAACCATGCTCGTGCTGAACCAGCGAGGAATAGTGGAAGGTTGCTATGGGGTGTATGACCCTAGATACCTATGGTAGACCACATGGACTGCGCCCCTAGGGGTGGCCTAGCCCACAAGAAGAAGCCTTGTGAGGCACAACTCTGCTCGGCGCCTTCCGCAAGACATCAGGAAGATATCCTAAAGATACTACGAGATTTGTTAGGATATGTATGATCCCAAGATTCCTATAATCAGTTATTACTTTTTGGTTATCTCTCAGATCTAACCGACTTGTAACCCTACCTCCTAGACTATATAAGGTGGGCAGGTACACCCTCTAAAATCATGGCATATCATACGATAGCTAATACAAACCAATAGACCATAGGAGTAGAGTATTACGTCATACTGACAGCCTAAACCTGTCTAACTCATGTGTCTCTGTTGCCTTCTTGTTCTTGATCTCATGCTCCTCTACCGATCAATCTACCTTCATGGGATACCCCTCGGAGGACTGCCGATGATATTTTGTCGATAGTTGGCATGCTAGGTTTGGCCAGGGAGTAACTATGATGAACAATATCAAAAGATCCTCGATGGCCCGTGCCCTCTTCACAAGAACGCCAGACACAAGATGAAGGACTGCATTGGTCTGGCCAGGGAGTTCTAGGACAAGAGGCTCGATGACGACGCCAACGATGGAGCCAAAGGTCGCCGACCACCTGGGAACAACAACAACACCTTTTAGGACCATGATAAGGTGGTCACCACCATCTTTGGGGGCCTTGCCTCCACTAAGAGTAGAAGGGAACAAAAGCTCGCCACCCGACGTGTGCTCGCCATTGCTTTAGAAGAAACTACCATCGACCCCAGCTATCGCCCATGGTCCGAGGTCCCCATCACCTTTAGTAGGGCCAACTAGTGGGCAGACATACCCTACACAGGGCGTTTCCCCCTCGTCCTCAACGCAACCGTCTAGAAGGTGCTCTTCAGAAAAGTCCTTGTTGACAGTGGCAGTGCTTTGAACCTACTCTTTGCCGAGGCCCTAAGGGAGTAGGGCCTCATGATATCAGATCTCACACCCTCGGACTCCTCCTTCTAGGGTGTGGTACCTGGAAGGGCATCCAGACCACTTAGAGAGATCACTCTACTAGTACAGTTCAGCATGGCAAGCAACTACCGTGTCGAGCATATCAACTTCTACATCGCCGACTTCGACACTGCCTATCATGCCATACTTGGCCGGCCAGCTCTTGCCAAATTCATGGCCATACCACACTACACGTATCTAGTGTTGAAGATGCCTTTGCCTGTAGGAGTCCTGGCTCTGTGGGCCAACCTCTCTGTTGCCTACGCCTGTGAGACAGAGAGTCTCGCTCTCGCCGAAGCCATAGACCTCTCCATCTAGATGGCTAGCGTGGTCGCTGAAGCCAAGACAGCACCCGCTGATGACATGGAGATTCTAGAGCTAGAGCTTCCCCGCACCTCCACCAAGTCCAAGGAAATCAAGGAGGTCAGCCTCGGCCTCGACAATGCCTCCAAGACCATGAAGATTGGGGCTCACCTTGACCCCAAATAGGAAAGCACGCTCATCTTCTTCCTACGTGCCAACACCAATGTGTTTGCTTGGAAACCTACAAACATGCCGGGGGTACCAAGGGAGAAGATCGAGCACTCCTTGAATGTCTCACCAACCACCAAACCAATTGTCGATAGAATATCATTGACAGTCCTCCGAGGGGTATCCCATGAAGGTAGATTAATTGGTAGGGGAGCGTGAGATCAAGAACAAGAAGGCAATAGAGACACACGAGTTAGATAGGTTCAGGCCGTCAGTATGACGTAATACCCTACTCCTGTGGTCTATTGGTTTGTATTGGCTATCGTATGATATGCCATGATTTTAGAGGGTGTCCCTACCTGCCTTATATAGTCCGGGAGGTAGGGTTACAAGTCGGTTAGATCTGAGAGATAACCAGAAAGTAATAACTAATTATAGGAATCTTGGGATCATACATATCCTAACAGATCTCGTAGTATCTTTAGGATATCTTCCCGATGTCTTGTGGAAGGTGCCGAGCAGAGTCGTGCCTTGCAAGGCTTCTTCTTGTGGGCTGGGCCACCCCTAGGGGCGCAGCCCATGTGGTCTGCCATGGGTATCCGGGGTCATACACCCCACAACTAGTCCCCGAGTGCCTTGTACCCGTTGAGCAACATCGTCTTAAGCTTGTCCAAGCTGGTGCTAACAACACCGAGTAGTCAAGCTCATGGTCCAACCACCATGCTGAACTACCGAGATGCGTGAGCCATCACCAAACAGTGTGAACCATTGACGAGCAGCATAACCTGTTGCCGAGCACTGTGAACCATCGCCGAGCAGAATGACCAATGTATGGCTTGCCATAAGGGTGTAAGGAGCTCAAGTTCAGAATCGAAAATTTCTCCGCAGTGGACCAAGTGTGCCCACTTAGAGTCCAAACAAAGTTGTAGGAGTCAATCTTCCACTATAGGTGTCTAGTCTTCTAGAAAAAATCCCGCACACTCACCGTGAGGTGAAGTGTGCCCACTTAGTCCCCGAGCCTGACAGCAGATGATGTAGTCATGTGGTGCCAAGGTTAGAAACTTGAAGAATAGTAGAAAACTAGTCGAGTAGGCAGCCAGTCCCCGGTTGTGGCCCAAAAAAGAGACAAAACACATTCACCGCAAGGTGAAGTGTGCCCACTTAGTCCCCGAGCCTAACAGTAGGTGGCACAGTCATGTGGTGCTAGGGTTAGAAACAGAGAAACAATCAAAGACCAATGGAAAAGACCGCCAGTCTCGAGCTATAGGCGGAGTTATTGGAGAAATCCAATCGTGGAGGAAAAACCGGATTAACGGCTAGATAGTGTCAGTTACTTAGCCTCAATAAATGGCAGAGATGTCGGAGATATTTTGGCGTGGAGCAACTGAAGGTAGCGATAAATGAGCGTCATAGGCTACGGTTGCGCAGAAGCCCAAGTAATGGCCCATTTGTCGATTCGGAGAAATTGCAGCGGCGTAGATCATGGGAACGGTTCCCAAAAACCCTTGAATGCAGAACGGTGGGGAGGGTCCTATATAATAGTGCCGCCATAGTCCCCATTCCCACCTTTTCCACTTCATCTTCCTCCTCACTTCTCGCGCCACCAAATCCGCAACCACAGTTGCCTCCGCCGCCAAACCCTAACCAGATCTGAGAGATGGCGCCGAAAAGAGGAGCTGCAAAACCGAAGAAGATGAGTCCCAAGAAGGCAGATGTCATGGCCCAACATGACAAGGAGTGGGTGCCATCATGAATAGGAGAAGCTAAGCTAAACCAATTGGTGGAGGCCGGCGTTCTACCCGACTGTGCGATCGTCGGATGGCGCCCAGCTCTCGGTGAGTCCTTTCCCATGCCTCACACTGACGAAGCGGTAGGATTCAAAGACTATTTTTGGCACAGGTTAGGGTTTCCTGTGCACCCATTTCTAAGGGATCTGTTGGAGCTTTGGTGGGTTACTCTATGCAACCTCCACCCTAACACCATTCTGCACATCTCTATCTTCATCCACTTTTGTGAGGCATACCTTGGCATCCTACCCCACTTCAATCTTTTCCGTCACCTATTCTGGCTAAAGAAGAGAGGCGGCGCTGATTCGAGGGTGGTCGGCAGGGTGTATCTCCAGCTTTGGGATGGGATGGCGAGTGAATATCTTACCATACCGCTGAACACTTCACTGAAGGGGTGGAACATTAGATGGTTCTACATGAGACAAAGCCACCCAGCAGTGCATTGTAATGCCAACCACATCCTAGAAAGCCAAAGGAGTTGGTCGGAGCTGCCGAGCAAGGACAACATGGATCAAGTGAATGAACTCCTTGGCTTGATAAAGGGCATGAAGACCAATGGCGGATTGGTAGCGGCGAGTTTCATAGTGCACCACATACAACCCTGCAAGGAGAGGGTGCACCTAGGCTTTGAATTCAAAGGGGAGACCGACAGGACTCGAGAGAAGCCCAAAATTCTTTCTAGGAGCGACGTCGAAGAGCAAACTACCGAGTTGTTTGCTCCGCTATCCTCCTTCAGGCTGTTAGGGTACATGAAGCCCTTCGATTGCAAGAATCTGCCTCCTCAGGTGAATGTCTTTACTATATGTTTCTAAGAATTTTATTTATACTACCGAGCAATAAACTGATCCTACTCATGTTAAGATCCATTCGCAGGATAGGGCGGTGTATTTCTCGGGCGTACCGAGAAATGATTGGCCGCCGTCAGTGGATGCACGTCGGCCTATTCAAATTGAGGAGAGCTCCGTCAGTGTCTCCGCAGAATCTAGAGGAATGGACACTAGTCGGATGGAGAGTCCTTCCCCGGTGTCGGCGAAAACTAGAGGAAAGAGGCCAACGGAAGATGAGCCGGCCCCAAAGAAAAGGAAAACAGCAGCGACTACTCCCTGCAAACCAGGCGGGATCTCTCTAGATGATGACCAGACCAATCGAACATGAAGAACCATGGTGTTCGATTGGTCTGACGACGACGAGATTCTCACCAACCCTTTCTCGAGCACAAAAGGGCCTTCGCTCTACCCACGCTCGGAACAACAAATCGGGGTAGGCAAAGAAGTCCTTGAGGCTCCAACAAGGAGAGTCCCCGAGCATCGAGCGGAGGGAATTGCGGCGTAGCAGACGTCGGAAATCCCCGTGGAGCGATCAACAAAGATCCTAGAACAACAAATGACAGCAGCCTCAGAGTAGCTAGCAGAACCAAGGCTGACCGAGGAAGAGCCAAGAATTCCCTTATTGAGCACAGGAGTCGACCCCGCAGCTATGCCCAAAGGCTCTGGCCGGCAGACCAAACCGTAAGTGCTCTTGTGTTGTAGTTGTTTTGCTATATTTTCTTTACTTATGTTGTTACTGAATAATTGATTTGATACAGTGCAAGGCGAGCAACAGATCTAGCCCCACCCGCTCAAACTGATCGGTGACCGGAAACTTGCCCTAGAGCGGTGGAGGCACCAGCGGACCACATCCTGGAGTCCCTGAGTGCTTGGGAGCACGCAGGGGAGCCAATTTCTTCCCCTGGTGAGCTTCCTTGCGGCAAGTGACTGCCTACAATGGCGAGCGAGTCGGCGATAGCTCCTTCAGCGATGGTGGAAACGGGAGCAGAAAAGCTTTCGGAGTCTAATGAATAGACAGCAGTCCCCGATCCTTTGGAGGGCATGGTCGGAACTGCTATCCAACCACTAAGCCCCAAGGTTGTCCCTCCGGCTACAATGGATGAGGATGAGGTGGAGGAGATCATGCGCAACAAACCTTGACCTCAAGCAGTCTGGATCCTCCGAAAGCACGGTGAAGAAATAGTTATTGTTGAAGAGGAGGACACCACCAAGGAGTTCAAGAGACTGGAGACTTCCCTTATTGGTGTGATGAAACAGATCAAGGTGAATACTTTGTCTGGAAAGGTCCTAGTCATTTATTGGAGTTGGTTAACAATAATGTCATCATATTTGTTGCAGGAAATATCTCGAGTTGCCGAGCAGTGCTGCTAGCTAATAAAGCGAATGGAGCCCCTTGCAGTGGAGAACAAAAAACTCAAAGAGGCCAGAAACCTCTCGGAGAAGAATATCCAGCGAGCCCAACATGAACGAGACCTTGCAAAGTCCAACACGTGGGACCTAGAATACCAAAAGGGGGTCCTTACCGAAAAGCTAGCGGCTATGTCCGAGCAAGCGCGGAGCCAGTCCGAGCAGTTGGCCGCTATCTCTGACCAACTAAAATGTGCTACCAAGCAGCTGGAGAGGAAAAGCGAATAGCTCAACAGTGTATCCAAACAGAAAGTAGGTATGGTACATCAACGAATGCATTTAGTATTGCTGAATAGCCTCATTTCCGTTAACAACTGGTGTGCTTGTAGATCAAGATGCTGAGCTCAGCCAGATGCGCCAGACCATCGATCAACTTCGCCAGGAAAAAGCAAAGGAAGCAGAGCAGGCGAACAAACTTGCTGAGGAGTTGAAAGGTGAATTCCTTCTGGTCAGTATCGTTATTGTAGTAGCTCCTTGTATAACGGATCATTGTAACTCTCGCAGGTTATTGTCATAAAGCCAAAGCACAATTCAACATGCTGGTGCAAGAGGCCAAGGTCCAGAAGGAGAACTTCGATACAGTAGTCACCGCAATTAAGTCAGTGCTTGACTGCATCGACCTAAAGATAGCCACTCAGCACGATGGTAGGCGGCAACACCCTAACACCGTCATTTAGAGGTGCAAGGCAGCATGGGAAAACTTCAAAACCTTCAACCGCGATTCCATTACTACCGTCGCTACCCATGTCCTTGTGGTTGTTCGGTCCCATTATCCGACCACCGACCTTCAATCCATAGAGGGTGGGTTCACAGAAGGACTGAGCGACACGGAGACCCAGCAGCTAGAGGATGAAGTGGAGGATGCAGCAAAAATGCTGGTCGGTGATATAGATCTATTTGGCAAGATGAATGGTGATGGTGGGGCTCATTAATCTTATTATAGAAGACCATCTGTAAAACCTTGACTGTGTATTAGAAAACGCGATAGCACAAGAAACAAGTACTTATCAAATATTTGTCATAAGGTGCTTGTATATGTAATATATGCAGTTTAATTATAGTTCGGCGAAATAATCTTTGAAGTTTCAAACCTGACACGGTTATGCATAGTTCGATTAACATCCGACCAGTTGGTCTGCTACTGGTCCCTATGGCCTTGGCCAACCCATAGTCCATAACATTGAGCGCAGAGCCTATGCATGTGTAGGAGTAACAGACATGACCCAGGAACTGTAGCCGACCACCCATGATGTAGAGCGTAGAGCCCGTGGCACGTATAGAGAAAAATTAGTGGCTGTCTTTTCCATAAAAAACAACGTTGAACGTGTTCTGGTCGATAGCTGTTATACGAACTTGGAGATAAAGGCAACACAAGCGGCGTCCGAGCAATGTATCCTATGTTGATCTTTTTGGCCTTCGCTGACCCATAATCCATAACGTCGAGCGTGGAGCCCGTACACATGTAGGAAAAATAGGTGTGACCAAGGGACTATAGCCGACCAACCATAACACAGAGCGCGGAACCCATAGCACGTGTAGGGAGAAATCAGAGACTGGGTCGTCTCCAAAGAGAATAGAAAAGAAAAAATGTTGCTCTCCGATCAAAGAATTTTTTCGCTATATGGAAAACATGCTCTTTGATTTAGAGAAATCGAGTTTGGTGATTTGGAGAAAATGAGTTCGGTGATTTGGGGAAATCGTGTTCGGCGGTTTGGAGAAAACAAGTTCGGCAATTTGGAGAAAACGGGTTCGGTGATTTGGAGAAAACGTGTTCGGCGGTTTGGAGAAAACAAGTTCGGCGATTTGGAGAAAACGGGTTCGGTGATTTGGAGAAAACGTGTTCCGCGGTTTGGAGAAAATGAGTTCGGCGATTTGGAGAAATCATGTTTGGCGCTTTGGAGAAAACGTGGTTGGCGTAGTTACGGCGATTACATACTGGAGTTCATTATGAAGTAGCATATAGCTCGGCGACCATAAGTTTTTGTTAGTCCACAATAGAGACAAAACAGAGATAAGTTATGGAGACCAAAAAACATTACTGAATATAAATTTGTAGAATACATACCTATAGTGTTTCAAGGATAGAAACGTATAAGGTGTTCAATGTGCGACGAGTTGGGAACATCGACTCCTTCTAAGTCACTTAGGCGATAAGAACCCGGTCGGGTAACCTCTTTGACGATATAAGGCCCTTCCCTAGGGGAAGAGAGCTTGTGCAAACCGTCAGTCTTTTGTTTTCTATGGAGAACGAGATCACCAATAGTAAATGAATGACCTTTGACGTTTCGGTTGTAGTAGCTCCGCAAGCCTTCCAGATACTTAGCTATATGGACACAGGTGATTAGGCGCTCTTCCTCGGCTCTCTCGACGTCCTCAGACCGGATAGCCTCGTCCTGCTCTTCATCATAGTTTTCCACTCTAGGTGCTTGGAAAGTAATGTCTGCTGGTAGTATGGCTTCTAAGCGTAGACCAAAAAGTATGGAGTCACGCCAGTGCTGTGACTAGCTTGAGTACGTAGTCCCCAGACTATAGCTGGAAGCTCCTTGAGCCATCTGCCCGGGTGCTTTTCTTCTTTCTGATACAGTCGTTTTTAAGGCATCAAGGATCATACTGTTCACCCATTCGACTTGACTGTTGGCTCTTGGATGGGCAACAGAAACATATTTGATGGAGATGCAACGGTCTTTGCAGAAGTCCTAGAAGTGATGTCTAGTAAACGTAGTTCCGAGATTGGTGATGATGCTGTTTGGTAGACCAAATCTGTGGATGATATCTTCAAAGAGCTCAACTACCTTCTTTGCAGTAGCCGAGACGAGCGGTTTATATTCAATCCACTTGGAGAACTTGTCAATGGTGACATACACATACCGAAAACCACCTGGTGCTGGCTTAAAAGGCCCGATCATGTCCAGTCCCCAGCATGCAAAGGGCCAGGAAGCTGGGATGGTTTGCAGCTCTTGCGCGGGCACGTGTATTTGCTTAGCAAAGAATTGACATCCTTCACATTGTCAGACAAGATCTTCTACATTAGTGATGGCGGTGGGCCAATAAAAACTAGCTTGGAAAGCCTTGCTGACCAATGTTCTCGAGGCCACATGGTTGCCGCAGGAACCAGAGTGAATTTCAAGAAGCAGCTTCGCTCCCTCCTCTTGGGTGATGCATTTCTGTAGTATCCCTTCCTTGGCACTTTTCCTCATCAAGATGCTGTCCACCAGCATGTAAAGCTTGCTCCATCGAACTAGGTGTTCAGTTTTAGTCTTGTCTATGGGTACCTCGGCGCTGGTGAGGTACTTGGTGAATTGCTCCCTCCAATCGGCAACCGGCGAAAGTACCACAAGTACCAACTGCTCAGCAGGGGGAACTTCTTCAACTTCCTTATCTTCTTTGATGGATGGCGCTATGAGATCTTGAATAAAAACCCCCAGCGGGATCACGGCGTGAGAAGAATTGAGCCTGGATAAGTGACCGGCGAGTTGATTTTGGTCACGTACCACGTGGTGATACTCGATACCATAGAATTTTCCTTCAAGCTTTCTGACTTCAACGTAGTAAGCATCCATCTTCTCACTAGAATAGGACTAGTCCTTGTTAAGCTAGTTGATAACCAATGCGGAGTCCCTGTACACCATTAGGCATTTGTCGCCAAGCTCGATGGCTATATGAAGACCATGGAGACATGCTTCATATTCCGCGGCATTGTTGGAGACCGAGAAGTGTATCCGAAGAACATAACACAGCTTATCCTTAGTCGGCGTAATGAACAGAATGCCCGCACCAGCACCGTTGATGTTAAGGGCGCAGTTGAAGTACATCACCTAGTGTTCGGGGCAAGTAGTGGCGATGGGCTCTTGGATCTCGGTCCATTCAGCAACGAAGTTAGCGAGTGCTTGTGACTTAATGGTAGGTCTACTTCTGAATTCAATGGAATAGGTGTCGAGCTCAACAGCCCATTTAATGATGCGGCCATTGGCTTCTTTGTTGCGAAGAATGTCCCCTAAGGGGAACTCAGTGACCACGGTGATCTTGTAGTATTCGAAGTAATGTCAGAGCTTGCGCGATGTAATAAGAATTGCATATAACAGCTTTTGTACCTGAGGATAACGAGTTTTTGGTTCATTAAGTACTTCACTGATAAAGTAGATCGAACGTTGCACCTTGTAAGCATGCCCGGCTTCCTCGCGTTCGACGATGATAGCTGTGCTCACGATGCGAGAAGTGGCGTCGATGTATATTAGCAGAGTCTCATCTGACCTTAGCGCTGTCATGATCGGTGGCTTTGTTAAGAACAACTTGAGCTGCTCTAAAGCTGAATCTGCCTCCTCCAACCAGGAAAAGTGCTCGAAGGCCTTGAGGAGCTTGAAGAAAGGTAGCTCTTTTTCACCGAGGTGTGATATGAAGTAGCTTAAAGTAGCCATGCAACCTGTAAGCTTTTGTATATCCTTGACACATGTTGGCCATTTCATATTGGTGATGGTGGAGACCTTGTTAGGATTAGGCTCGATGCCTCGAGCACTGATGATATAGCCCAGCAATACACCAGATGGAACTCCAAAGATGCACTTTGAAGGGTTCAGCTTCCATCAGTACTTATTTAGATTAGCGAAGGTTTCTTCGAGGTTGGCAATAAGGTTGTCGGCTATCTTGGTTTTGACAACCACGTCATCGATGTAGGCTTCGATGTTGCAGCTGATCTGCTGGTCGAGGCACATCTGAATGGCCCTTTGATAGGTAGCCCTGGCGTTCTTGAGTCCGAAGGACATAGTTTTGCAGCAGTATGCACCGAAAGGTGTAATGAATGATGTTTTTATCTAGTCTTCTTCCTTGAGGGATATCTGATGATAGCCGAAGTAATAGTCAAGGAAAGAGAGTAGTTAGTAGCCAACGGTAGAGTCTACAACCGTGTCTATCCGAGGCAAGCCGAAGGGGTCTTTAGGGTAGTGTTTGTTAATATTAGTATAATCAACGCACATTCTCCATTCTTTATTCTTTTTTCGAACGAGAACAGGGTTTGCTAACCAATCTGGATGATACACTTCTTTAATAAACACGGTAGCTAAGAGCTATTTTATTTCTACCCTAATAGCCTCCTTCTTGTCTAGCGTGAATTGGCGGAGTTTCTACTTGATCGGTTTGGCGGTCGGCGAGACATTCAAGGAGTGCTTGATCTTCTCCCATGGTACCCCCGACATGTTTGCAGGTTTCCAAGCAAACACATCGGCATTGACATGTAGGAAGGAGACGAGCGCGCCTTCCTATTTGGGGTCAAGGTGAGCCCCAATCTTCACGTTCTTGGAGGCATCGTCGAGGCCGAGGCTGACCTCCTTGATTTCCTTGGACTTGGTGGAGGCGCGGGGAAGCTCTAGCTCTAGAATCTCCATGTCATTGGCGGGTACTATCTTGGCTTCGATGACCACGCTAGCCATCTGGATGGAGAGGTCGGTGGCTTTGGCAAGAGTGAGACTCTCTGTCTCGTAGGCGTAGGCAACGGAAAGGTTGGCCTGCAGAGCAAGGACTCCTGCATAGTGTGGTACGACCATGAATTTGGCCAGAGTTGGCCAGCCAAGTATGGCATGGTAGGCGGTGTTGAAGTCGGTGACGTAGAAGTTGATATGCTCGATGCGATAGTTGCTTGCCGTGCCGAACTATACTGGTAGGGTGATCTCTCCAAGTGGTCTGGATGCCCTTCCAGGTACCACACCCCAGAAGGAGGAGTTCGAGGGTGTGAGATCTGATATCATGAGGCCCAACTCCCTTAGGGCTCTGGCATAGAGTAGGTTCAGAGCACTGCCACCATCAATAAGGACTTTTCTCAAGAGAACCTTCTGGATGGTTGTGTCGAGGACGAGGGGGAAATGCCCTGTATATGGTATGTCTACCCACTGGTTGGCCCTGCTAAAGGTGATGGGGACCTCGGACCATGGGTGATAGCTAGGGTTAGTGGTAGTTTCTTCTGAAGCGACAGTGAGCACTCGTCGAGCGGCAAGCTTCTGTTCCTTTCGACTCTCAGTGGAGGTGAGGCCCCCAAAGATGGTGGTGACCACCTTATCGTGGTCCTGAAAGGCGTTGTTGTTGTTCCTAGGTGGTCGGCGACATCTGGCTCCATCGTTTGCATCGTCATCGAGCCTCTTGTCCTGGAACTCCCTAGCCAGACCAATGTAGTCCTTCATCTTATGTTTGGCGGTCTTGTGAAGAGGGCATGGACCGTCAAGGATCTTTTGGTACTGCTCATCATAGTTACGCTTAGCGCGAGGTTGACTAACGGCGGTGAAGATGTGTTCTAGTCGGCGGCGGTGATTTTGGCTAGGCCTGTGTCCTCCTGTTCGCTCACGGCCGCTATCGTGATGATAGCCACGATCGTCAGGATGGCGGTCGCTATGACGTCGGTCATCGGGGTGATCGTCGTATCGGTGAGGTGGTCGCTGAGTGCCTGCATCCTCGTTGAAGTGCACCTCGGCTTCCTCTGCATCGGCATACTAGTTGGCAGTAGTTATCATTTCACCAATATCGGTCGGTGGCTTATGGTTGAATTTGGAGCGAAGCTTGTGATGGTGGAGTCCTTGGATAAAGGCGGTGATGACTTCAGCTTCTGTGATGTTGGGGATAGAGTTCCTCATCTCAGAGAAACGCCGGATGTAGCTTCGGAGGAGCTCGGATGGATTCTGGTTGATGCGGCTGAGATCATGCTTCATGCCAGGTCGAGTACACGTGGCCATATAGTTGTCAGTGAAGACTTTCTTCAACTCTTCCCATGAGCCGATGGAGTCTGGCGCAAGGCTGGTGAACCAGCTCATGGCGGGTGGCGTGAGCATGACGGGGAGATAATTTGCCATGACGCTGGTGTCTCCTCCCATAGCGCGAACGACAGTGGCGTTAGCCTACAGTCATTGAGTTGGGTTCATTCTTCCTTCATAGGGCTCGACCTCGGAGATCTTAAAACCACGAGGCCATCGAAGCGTTTGGAGTGCCCTTATGAAAGCTAGAGGCCCCTTAGGGTTGTTGGCACCATAGTTTGTGGCGTTGTGGTCGGGGATAGGCTCGAGGGCTGAGTCTGGGTTGTCATACTACTTTTCGTAATCCTAGCGGCGACGCACTTCATCTTCATGGTGACTAAAGCGATGTTGCTTGATATGCCACCGCACATCCCGGAGGTTGCTAAGATGTACTCTAGCATCTTGTTCGACCTCTTGGTCGTGTTAGCAATGGTGTTTGGCGTGATGCCCCCCGGGTCCCCCTAGAGAGGTAGCGATTGGTCGATGAAACGGCTTTGACTTGGGCGGCAATTGGACCTCAGTGCAGCTGATCGGTGAATCGTGCTTGTAGAGCACGAAGGTCTCTGATCCTCATAGATCTCGTTGACCTAACAGTGAGCCACTTTAAGCATGGCGGCGATCTTGGTGAGCTCGGGCATTTGAGGGAAACGAGCTCGCTCATTGGCGGCTACTGCCAAATTGGTGCTTGGAGTCTTGAAGACATCGTGGCCATCGACATGAAGGAATTCTTCATCGAGGTCACGGTAGAGCGGGAGCGGTCTTCCCTGAGAGTCAAGCCGATTATTACAAGCAGCCTCGGCCCTCGCGATGGCTGCCTCGTTTTCTCGTTGCTGCGCGCGGTTGACATTTCGGTTCTCCTGAGCAACGCGCTCCTCCTCGGTTTCGCCATTCTGGGGAGGGCTGTCGATGCTGATGTTGAAGATCGCACCACCTCGGAAGGGCAAAAGGAGAAATTGATCGAAGAAGGTTTTGGTGAGGGTCTTCATATAGCCCTGAGACTTGGAGCCTGGAGCTTCTTCCGAGATGGTCTGGAGGTGCGCCCTAGGGCTCCAGCCTAAGTGTAGCGTGTTGATGGCTAGCGGAAGCTGGACGGTGACCTGGTCGGCGAGTTTGCCCCTCAGGGCATGTTGGTGAGCGGCAGTGGAGTTGGAGAACCCGAAGGGTAGGGCCGTAGCCCCTATAGCTTCTTGAGCACCCTCCGATAGATCTGGATCAGAGGGTGGTCGGCGCTAAACTAGAGTGTCCAGTGTTGATTCGGTGATGGAGAGACAATCAGCAAGCTTCAATCTGACCCAATCGATGGATTTGATCAGATCGTCGTTGTTGATCGGCCTCCTCTGGTAGCGTGGAAGTGGATGGCGAGTAGTTGTCGAAGGAGACCTTGGAATCGGCTCTAAGATCGGATCTGTAGTTGCAGGTGTGGGGGTGATCAGCGTAGAACCAATCTACCCTGGCTCGAGGAGCTCTCTGACTCCATCAGCGTTGATGACCCACGAGATGGATCCGACCGTGAAGATCTAGCTAGGCTGCGGAAGGGGCAAAGAGCCTACGAAAAAGCCATCTTGTTTGACAAGGAAACAACATGCTCACCCCTACCTAGCGCGCCAACTATCGATAGAATATTGTCAGCAGTCCTCTAAGGGGTATCCCACGAAGGTAGATTGATCAGCAGGGGAGCGCGAGATCAAGAACAAGAAGGCAACAGAGACACACGATAGGTTTAGGCCATCAGTATGATGTAATACCTTACTCCTATGGTCTGTTGGTTTGTATTAGCTATCGTATGATATGCCATGTTTTTAGAGGGGGTCCCTGCCCACCTTATATAGTCTAGGAGGCAGGGTTACAAGTCAGTTAGATCTGAGAGATAACCAAAAAGTAATAACTGATTACAGGAATCTTGGGATCATACATATCCTAACAGATCTCGTAGTATCTTCTAGATATCTTCCCAATGTCTTGCGGAAGGTGTCGAGCAGAGTCATGCCCCGCAAGGCTTCTTCTTATGGGCTAGGCCACCCCTAGGGGCGTAGCCCATCTGGTCTGCCATGGGTATCCGGGGTCGTACACCCACACCAATCAAGCAGAAACTTCACTGATTCGCGCCAGACAAGAAGGAGGCTATTAGGGTAGAAATAAAATGGCTCTTAGCTGCCAGGTTTATAAAAGAAGTGTATCATCCAAATTGGTTAGCAAACCCTATTCTCGTTCGAAAAAAATAAAGAATGGAGAATGTGCGTTGATTATACTGATCTTAATAAACACTGCCCTAAAGACCCCTTCGGCTTGCCTTGAATAGACGAGGTTGTAGACTCTACTGCCGGCTACGAACTACTATCCTTCCTTAACTGTTACTCTAGCTATCATCAGATCTCCCTCAAGGAAGAAGACAGATAAAGACGTCGTTCATTACACCTTTCGGTGCATACTG
This sequence comes from Miscanthus floridulus, assembly GCF_019320115.1. Lineage (NCBI taxonomy): Eukaryota > Viridiplantae > Streptophyta > Magnoliopsida > Poales > Poaceae > Miscanthus > Miscanthus floridulus. The sequence continues at coordinate 61,960,385 of NC_089584.1, forward strand.
CTATAAAACTATGTCCTTCGGACTCAAGAACACCGGGCTACCTATCAAAGGGCCATTCAGATGTGCCTTGACCAATAGATCAGCCGCAACATCGAAGGCTGCATCGATGATGTGGTCATCAAGACCAAGATAGCCAACAACCTTATCACCAACCTCGAAGAAACCTTCGCCAACCTGAACAAGTACCGATGGAAGCTAAACCCTTCAAAGTGCATCTTTGGATTTCCATCTGGTATACTTCTAGGCTACATCGTCTGCGCTCAAGGCATCGAGCCTAATCTTGACAAGGTCTCCACCATCACCAATATGAAATGGCCAACATGTGTCAAAGATATACAGAAGCTTATAGGTTGCATGGCTGCTTTAAGCCGCTTCATATCATGCCTCAAGGCCTCAAGGCGAACCTAATCCTGACAAGGTCTCCACCATCACCAATAAGAAGCTTACAGGTTGCTCGGTAAAAAAGGGCTACCTTTCTTCAAGCTCCTCAAGGCCTCCGAGCACTTTACCTAGTCGAAGGAGGCAGACTAAGCTTTTGAGCTACTCGAGTTGTTCTTAACAAAGCCGTCGATCATGACAGCACCAAGGCTAGATGAGACTTTGCTAATATACATCACCACCACTTCTCGCGTCGTGAGCACAGCTATCGTCATCGAACGCGAGGAAGCTGGGCACGCTTACAAGGTGCAACATCTGGTCTACTTTATCAGTGAAGTACTTAATGAGCCAAAACTCATTATCCTCAGGTACAAAAACTGTTATATGCAATTCTGATTACGTCGCGCAATCTCTGACACTACTTCGAATACTACAAGATTGCTGTGGTCACTGAGTTCCCTTTGGGGAACATTCTTCGCAACAAAGAGGCCAATGGCCACATCATTAAATGGGCTATTGAGCTTGGCACCTATTCCATCGAATTCAGAAGCAGACCTACCATTAAGTCACAGGCGTTTGCTGACTTCATCGCTGAATGGACCGAGATCCAAGAGCCCATCGCTGCTGCTTGCCCCGAACACTGGGTGATGTACTTTGATAGCACCCTTAACATCAATAGTGCTAGTGCAGGTATTCTGTTCATTACACTAACCAAGGATAAGCTATGATATGTTCTTTGGATACACTTCCCGGCCTCCAACAACGCTGTGGAATACGAAGCTTGTCTCCATGGTCTTCGTATAGCTGTCGAGCTCAGCGTCAAATGCCTCATGGTGTATGGGGACTCCGCGCTAGTTATCAACCAGCTCAACAAGGACTGGTCATATTCCAGCGATAAGATGGATGTTTACGCGCTGAAATCAGAAAGCTCAAAGGAAAATTCTATGGCATCGAGTATCACCACGTGGTACGTGACCAAAATCAACTCGCCAACCACTTATCCAAGTTGGGTTCTTCTCGCGCTGCGATCCCGCTGGGAGTCTTCATTCAGGATCTCCCAGCGCCGTGCATCAAAGAAGATAAGGAAGTCAAAGAAGTTCCCCCCCCCCCCCCGCGCGAGCAGTTGGTACTTGCAGTACCTTCACCGATCGCCAATTGGAGGGAGCAATTCATTAAGTACCTCACCAGCACTGAGGTACCCCTAGACAAGACCGAAGCTGAACGCCTAGTTCATTGAAGCAAGCTTTATGTGCTGGTGGATGGTAGCTTGATGAGGAAGAGTGCCAAGGAAGGGATACTACGAAAATGTGTCACCCAAGAGGAGGGAGTGAAGCTACTTCTCAAAATTCATTTTGGTTCTTGTGGCAACCATGTAGACTCAAGAACATTAGTCAGCAAGGCTTTCTGAGCTGGTTTTTGTTGGCCCATAGCCATTACTGATGCAGAAGATCTCGTCCGATGTTGTGAAGGATGCCAATTCTTCGCTAAGCAAATACACGTGCTGGCGCAAGAGCTTCAAACCATTCTAGCTTCCTGGCCCTTTGTGTGCTGGGGACTAGACATGATTGAGCCTTTCAAGCCAACACTAGGTGGTTTTCGGTACATGTATGTTGCCATTGACAAGTTCTCCAAGTGGATTGAATATAAACCGCTCGCTTCGGCTACTGCAAAGAAGGCAGTTGAGCTCTTTGAAGATATCATCCATAGATTTGGTCTACCAAATAGCATCATCACCGATCTCGGAACTATGTTTACTGGACATCATTTCTAGGACTTCTGTGAAGACCGTTGCATCTCCATCAAATATGTTTTCGTTGCCCATCCAAGGGCTAACGGTCAGGTCAAACGGGCGAACGGGATGATCCTTGATGCCCTAAAAAGTGACTGTATTAGAAAGAAGAAAAGCACCCGGGCAGATGGCTCAAGGAGCTTCCAGCTATAGTCTGGGGACTGCGTACTCAAGCTAGTCGCAACACTGGTGTAACTCCATACTTTCTAGTCTATGGCTCAAAAGCCATACTACCAGCGGACGTTACTATCTGAGCACCTAGAGTGGAAAACTATGATGAAGAGCAGGCTGAGGCTGTTCGGTCTGAGGACATCGAGAGAGCCGAAGAAGAGCGCCTAATCACTTGTGTCGGTATAGTTAAATATCTGGAAGGCTTGCGGAGGTACTACAACCGAAACGTCAAAGGTCGTTCATTTGCTGTCGGCGATCTCGTTCTCCGCAGGAAACAAAAGACTGAAGGTTTGCACAAGCTCTCTTCCCCTTGGGAAGGGCCTTATGTCATCAAAGAGGTTACTCAACTAGTTCTTATCGCCTATGTGACTCAGAAGGAGTTGATGTTCCCAACTCGTGGCACATCAAATAGCTTATACGTTTCTATCCTTGAAACAATATAGATATGTACTTTATAATTTTATATTTAGATATGTTTTTGGTCTCCATAACGTGTCATCGTTTTGTCTCTTTTGTGGTTTAACATCCTTTTGTGGTCGCCGAACTATATGCTATTTCATGATGAACTCCACTACGTACTCGCCGTAACTGCGCCGACCACATTTCTCCAAATTATCGAACACGATTTCTCCAAATCGCCGAACATGATTTCTCCAAATCACTGAACATGATTTCTCCAAATCACCGAACATGATTTCTCCAAATCACCGAACACGATTTCTCCAAATCGCCGAACACGATTTCTCCAAATCGCCGAACACGATTTCTCCAAATCGCCGAACGTTTTCTCCAAATCGCTAAACGATTCTACCGAATAAGTTTTCTCCAAGTCGCCGAATATGTTTTCCACAAACCTCCAACGGATTTCGCCACATTTTTGCTCCAAAGTTGACAAACACTTTGTCCCAAATCTCCAAGACCTTTCGCCGATCAGCGAGCAGCTTACTTTCTTTTCTGTTCTCTTTGGAGAAGACCTAGTCTCCGATCTCTCCCTAAACGTGCTATGGGCTCCGCACTCTGCGTTATGGGTGGTTGGCTGTGGTTCTTTGGCCACGCCTATTTATCCTACACGTCTACGGGGTTCGTGCCCCATGTTATGGACTACATGCTAGCTAAGGCCGAATGCTCAGCATAGAACTAGTTGCTCGGACTATGCTTATACGGTCTATATCTCCTAGTTATTTTGATAAACCGCCGAGCAGCACACATTCCGCTTTTTCCTCTCTATGGAGAAGACCTAGTCTCTGATCTCTCCCTACACGTGCTACGGGCTACATGCTCTACGTTATGGGTGGTCGGCTGTGGTTCCTTGGTCACGCCTCTTCTTCCTACACGTGCATGGGCTCCGTGCTCGACATCATGGACTATGGGCTAGCTAAGGCCATGGGGGTCGGTAGTGAACTAACTGCTCGGACTCTACTTATACTCCATATAAATACTTTATGGTCGTAATTATGAAGATTTTTTCGCCAAAATTCTTTCTGACCACATACGCATGCACTTCATAATAGTTATCATCTGTATAAGTATTTTCCATGCTTTCACGCATTCTAACTATACTGTCCAGAAATTACAGATGATGTCCACCAAGGAGATCATTGTGCTTCGCCACTACCGTCAGTCTCTCCGAATAGGTATATATCGCCGACCAACTTTTTCACCGCATCTTCCACCTCATCCTCAAGCTACTGGGTCTCTGCTTCGCTCAGCCCCTCAATGTACCCACCCCCTATCGCCTCCAAGTCAGTGGCTAGATAGTGGGATCAAACAATAGCAAGGGCGTGGGTAGCGGCAGAAACAACGGCGTCACGGTTGAAGCTCTTAAAGCTTTCCCATGTTGTCTTGCATCTTTCGATGATGATATCCGGGCACGGCGGCCTGCTGTTGGGCTGAGGAGAACTTTCTGGTTCGATGCAGTTGAGCACTGGTTTGATTCCGACAACTACAGCATCAAATTTGTTCCTCTAGGTGCGGGCGTCTTGCTCCAGCACATCGAATTGTGCCTTGACCCTCCGACAGTAGTCTGCATGCATTTCGAAGTTCCATCAGGCAAGACAATTACTTCAATAGAAAACCCAACTAGGGGGTACTCATCATTCAGCTCCTCGGTTAGTTTGTTCGCTCGCCCTATCTCCTTCGCTTTCTCCTCCCGAAGTTGCTTGAGGGCCTGGCACAGTTGACCGAGCTCCGTGTCTTGTTCTACAAGTACATCATTCATCACCAAAAATAATCATATCCAACTATGCAAGGCATTTTTGTGGATCGTACGTACCTTTCTTCTCCTTGGAGATTTTCTGTAGCTTTTCCAACTGCTCGGCAGCATCTTTAAGTTGTGTAGAGGCAGTGGTTAGCTGCTCGGACTTGCTCCGAAGTTGTTCTTTCATAGTCGCTAGGTGCTTAGACAGGACCCCCTTCTGGTATTCTAGGTCCTACGCATTGGACTCAGCAAGGTCTCACTCGTGCTGGGCCCTTTGAATGTTTTTCTCCGAATGGTTCATCGCCTCCTTGAGTTTTTTGTTCTCCTCGACGAGGGGCTCCATCCTCTTAATCAGCTGGTAATGGTGCTCGGCAGTTCGAGTTATCCCCTAGAAATGCACAATGACAATGATAGAAGGACACCACCAATGTCAATGAAGAATATTTAGGATTCAGTATTAACCTCGATTTGTTTTACTACTCTACCAAGGGTAGATTTCAGCCTCCTCATTTCTCTAGGGGTGTCCTCTTCCTCGACAACTACCACTTCATCACCGCGCTTGCAAAGGATTTGGACAGAATGGGTTCGAGGCTCATCATGAATGATCTCCTCCACCTCATCCTCCTCTTCCGTAGCAGTAGGGGTCACCGCAGGGGGGCTCTATGGCTGGACAGTGGGTCCAAGCATGACCTGCGACCCCTCAGGGGGCACTATTAGCTCCTCGGGCACCCCTAGTCTTGCCAACCTAGACTCTGTTGCTTTGCTGGCAACTCTAGTTTCAGCTCCCAAGGGTCCAGCGCTACCCGATGTTGCTTTGGGCATTGTCGCCGAGCTGGCCTCCGTTGATGCCAGCCCCTCGCTGTCTCCAGCTCCACCCGCAGCGGTTGTTGATTTTTCCGCTGGCTGTCGAGCACTAGGGGACCCTGATAAAGGGGTGGCAGGCGTTACCTCTGCCTCAGGATCAGCTCAAGGCTGCTCGTTAGTCTGGGCGGGTGATTTTGGATCCTCCTTGTGCCTTGCGCTGCATCAGAACATTTGGTCAATCGCCCAAAAAGCTAAGATCAAATAGCAAAACAACACCAACATGAGGATACTTACCGTTTGGTCTGCCAGTGTACTTTTTGAATCGATGAGGCCTGTTCGAGCCCCTAGGTGTGGCTGTGGGGTCAACCCCCATGCTCTCGGGTGGAGGTCTATCCTCCTCTACAGTCGGCCTCTGCTCCGCCTATTGTTCTGGTGTTTCCTCCACCCATAACACCGGGTTTACCTCCGCCTATTGCTCAGGGACTCCCGTCGCTTACTCTGTGGGGATTTTTGTTGCCTGCTGCTTGGGGACTTCATCGCTTCCCCTTGGTTGCTCCTCCACGCGTGTGCTGCATGAAGTTGTTTGCACGCTCGGGGGAGGGGGAACTATATCTTCATCGTCATCAGACCACTCGATCACCGTGGCCCTCCGTGAACGAGTGGTCTGGTCGCCACCGAGTGATATACCGCTTGGTTTGCGGGGAGCGGCAGTCGCTATTTTCCTCTTCTTCTGGGCTGGCTCGTCTATCGCTGCCCATTTCCCCTGGGATTTCTCCAATAACAGGGGGGGATGCACCGTGTGATCAACATCTGAATCTCGGGATTCTAATGAGATACCGATAGAACTTTCTTTAGGGTGTTCTGTTGGTTGGACGTCCACCGCCGGCGCCCATTCAGCTCTTGGCATGTCAGAAAAATATACTGCCCTATCCTGCGAATGGATCTTTACATAAGTAAGTCAGTTCCCTGCTCGATGATCGACATTTGAACAATGCAGGTTAAGATGATTACCTGAGGAGGTGGGTTCATACAGTTGAAGGCCTTTGTTTCTTTCGGCTAGCTAAATGAGGCGCTGGAGGTGAATAGTTCTATGGCACGGCTTATTACTTCTTTCCTTGATAGCCATTTAGGTCTCTCTTGGGTTCCGTTGTCATCGCCCTTGTAGTCAAAAGTAGGGTAGGCCCTCTCCTTGCCAGGTTGGACATGGCATACTATGAAGCTTGCTGCCACAAGTTCACCTCTCAACTCCACACCTTGAATCAAGTCAAGGAGCTCCTTCACTTGCTCCATGTCGATACTTCTTGGTCTCTCCGACTAGCTTCTTTGGCTCTCCGAGATATGGTGGACGTCATAGTGGATGGCTAGGTGGTTCTGTTTCATGTAGAACCACTTGGAATTCCACCCTTTTAGGGAAGTGTTTAGTGGTACGCTGATATAATCGCTGGCCATTCCATCCCGGAGCTGTAGATATACGCCATCGACCACCTTGGAGCCACCGCCGCCTTTATTCTTTAACCAAAACAAGTGTCTAAAGAGGTTGAAGTGCGGTAGAATCCCAAGAAACGCCTCATAGAAGTGAATAAAGATCGAGATGTGCAGTATAGTGTTGGGGTGGAGATTGCACAGACTAATCGACCAAAATACCAATAGATCTTGCAGGAAAGGATGAACAGGGAACCCCAATCCATGCTAGAAATAATCTTCAAAGACTACAACTTCAATGGTATCAGGCATTGGAAAGGGCTCACCACTGGCTGGCCACCATCCGACAATGACGCAGACAGGAAGCACGCCCGCTGTCACCATTCTTTTGAGCTCTGCTTCTCCAGTGCGTGACGGCGTCCACTCTTCATCGTGACTGGCTTCGCTTCCTGCCTTCTTTGGGCTTGTTTTCTTTGGGTTCATAGCTCTCCTCTTTGGCGCCATCACTCAGATCTAGATGCGGTCTGGCGTCGGCAACGTGTGTGGCTATGAATCTAGAGGTGTGGTGGCTGAGGTGGAAGATGAAATGGCGAAGTGCCAAGGGTGCAAGAATGGGGGGGTGGCGGTACTGTTATAAAGCACTTATCCCACTTTTATGACTCAAGGGTTTTTGGGAAACCGTTCCTGCGATCTACGCCGCTCTGAATTCTCTGATGCGGCTTAATGGGCCATTACCAGGTTTTTCATGCAACCTCGGCCCACGTCGCTCGTTTGTTGCTACCGTCAGTTGCTCCTCACCGAAATATCACCGACTACTCCACCATTTATTAAGGCTAAGTAACTGACACTGTACATCCGTTACTCTGGTTTTTTCTCCAAGATTCGATTTCTCCGATAACTCCACCTGCAGCTTGGGGACTGGCGGTCTACTCTATTAGGATGTTATTGATTTTCTGTTTCTGACCCTGGCACCACATGACCGCGTCACCTACTGTCAGGATCAGGGACTAAGTGGGCACACTTCACCTTGCGGTGAATGTGCTTTGTTTTCTTTTTAGGCCACGCCCGGGGACTAGCTGCCTACTCGGCTAGTTTTCTACTATTCTTCAAGTTTCTGACCCTGGCACCACGTGATTACATCATCTGCTGTTAGGCTTAGGGACTAAGTGGGCACACTTCACCTCATGGTGAATGTGTGAGATTTTTTCTAGAAGATTATGGGCCTACAGAGGAGGATTGATTCCTACAACTTTGTTCAGACTCTAAGTGGGCACACTTGGTCCACTGTAGAGAAATTTTCATTTCTAAACTTGAGCTCCTTACACCCTTATGGCAAGCCATACTTGGGTCACTCTAGTCGGTAATGGTTCACGGTGCTCGACGACAAGTTATGCTGCTCGGCAACGGTTCACACTGCTAGGCGATGGTTCACGCAGCTCAGCAGTTCAGCATGGTGGTGGAACCATGAGCTTGACTGCTCGGCGTTATTCGCACCTGCTCGGACAAGCTCAAGACAGCATTGCACAATGGGTACAAGGCGCTCAGGGACTAGCTGTGGGGTGTACGACCCCAGATACCTATGGCAGACCACATGGGCTGTGCCCCTAGGGGTGGCCTAGCCCACAAGAAGAAGCCTTGCGAGGCACGACTCTGCTCGGCGCCTTCCACAAGACATCGGGAAGATATCCTGAAGATACTACGAGATCTGTTAGGATATGTATGATCCTAAGATTCCTGTAATCAGTTATTACTTTCCGGTTATCTCTCAGATCTAACCAACTTGTAACCCTACCTCCTAGACTATATAAGGCGGGCAGGGACCCCCTCTAAAATCATGGCATATCATATGATAGCTAATACAAACCAACAGACCATAGGAGTAGGGTGTTATGTCATACTAACAGCCTGAACCTGTCTAACTCGTGTGTCTCTATTGCCTTCTTGTTCTTGATCTCACACTCCTCTATTGATCAATCTACCTTCATGGGATACCCCTCGGAGGACTACTAATGATATTCTGTCGACAGTTGCAGATAATGAAATTGTCATTATCCGCACCACTGGCTTGATAGGTAAGCCGATAGTCTTCAAGCCAAAGTCCGGGGTTTGTCTCCCTAGAGTACTTAGGGATGTTGGTAGGTGGTTGATACCTTGGTGGGAACGCAGCGTTGAGGATGTGCCGGCCAAAGGCCTGAGGGCCTAGCAGGCCAGGGCTTGAGCTCTGGTCCTCAATGCTATCGTAGCATCTACCACGTTGAGGGTGATAGCCATAGCGGGCTCCTTCCCTCGGGTCACCGTAGGTGCACCTACAGGCATCGATGGTGCTGCGCATTATGGTTGTGGCCAAGACGTTGATGTACTAGGATTGCAGCGCATGGCCCGCCGCCTGGCGGTGCTTGGTGGACTAACATGTCCCTGGTAGGGCGCACTAAGGGGGTATGCTAGCTGGCATCGAGCTTGTGTCACTAAGACATCGAGCTCTCCCCCTAATGTGCTGCCGCACGCTCAAGTAGCATGCGAATCTTGTAGTGGACCCGGCAATCCTTGGGCATCGCGGCCTCTAGAAGGCCATGAAGTAGGGCCATCATGGCGGTGATGTTCTGGCTTGCACGAGCAAAGCAGGGAAGGGTTTCATTGTCAGTGATGATCCTTTGGTTCACATCGCGGGCCATGGCACGTGCGTGCCCTCCATCTCCGTGGCGCTTGATCTCCTCATCGATCTTCTCATACTCTCGAACAAGCTACTGTCCAGCTTTGTCTATTTCCTACTTTCAGGCTTTCAGCTGCTCCACCCCTACGTGAGGTGGGGCCATTGCTCGCCCTTCAGCTCCATCACCAAGGTTGCCTACCGAGGTGACCTCCTCCTCAGAGGCACTTTTGATGTGTCCCTCGGAGGTTTCCACCATGAAGCATTCCCGGGAGGGATGATGGCTCCCCCTACTAGAGTTAGAACCAGAGTCTGACAATAGGCCTTCTATGAGGAGGCCATGGAGGGATTCTATGATGCTTTCGATCATCCCCACGAACTCATTGTTCGTGGGAAACGAGATCACGCACTGGGCCACAAGGTGGCTTATGGTCGTCGCGGTGTTGCGAAGACTGAATGGAAATGCCATTGAGGCGTGCCATGTTGCGTGTTCTAGTGAGAGGGTGATGTGGTACGGGGCCTCCCTAGATGGCTGGGGTCCAAGGGAGACACCGGGCTGGCCCTCAAGCTGCCGGTAGCCAAAGTTGATGGAGGGGAGAGACTAGACGTCCGCGTGGGCTAGCGCCAACTCTCCTCCTAGTGTGACAATGAAGTCTAGGTCGCCAAAATGCATGTGTGCACTCGAGACCTAGTTGATTGCATGGTTAGCCATCTGAGGCCTGATTTGGAACATGCAAAGGCCCCTACCTAGCGTGCCAACTGTCGGTGTTTCGAACAAACACCGGCTAGTAAATTTATAATTGATACGTGTTAGGCCTAGATGGTGCGCTAAAGGACACAAGGTTTATACTGGTTCAGGCTAAATGTCCCTATGTCCAGTCTATTGCTGCTCATGTTATTAGCACCGGAAAAGGGTTCATAACAGGGGTACAAACGGTCAAGAGAGGGATGGGTCCCAAGTCTCTGATGGAATGGATGAAAAGGTCACTGAGAGCTTGGTCACTGCTTAGCTGTGTGTGAAGTGTCATGTGTGTTCAACTTGTTTGTTAAGAGTTGATCCCCTTAGTGGGGGGCCCTGCCCTCCCTTTTATAGACCAAGGGAGGAGTAGGGGTTATAGATGGGAGAAAGGAGAAAAACCAGAGGCCAAGAAGCCCCACCGAAGGTGTTGAGCCCTCCTTTTCTGCTAAGCCAGCCTTGCTGACATGGCTAGATGGTGTTAGGGATTGGCATGTTCACCGAGTGCCTGTGTCCTGGCAATGCCATGCCCTTACCGGATCAGCAAGTGGCCACGTCTCGTACCACCCCTCTGGGTGGCATGTCAGACAAGAGTGTTGACCTATGGCCCTGTGGGGAGCGGGTGGCGCGGTAACAGTACGTCCGTCACTATAGATGGCCCGAGCCTCTTCCTAGACCATAGTGGTTGTCGTATGCCATGTTAGTATCTGCGCCGAGGGCTATTGGTGGCGCCTACAACACTGTGGGACAAAAGTCAGCGCCTACAACACTATTCGAGTACTGTTAGGTCGGATAGGGCTTAAAGCACCCGTCCCATCGTATCCTGACGGTACCTTCCCGCAGGCATGCAGGGCATAGTCATTGGTATGGCGTTTGACTCAAATGTCATGTCGTACCCTATGCTCATCTTTATGAAGGCATAGGGTGTACTTGTCGGGCGAGGTGGAGGAGGCCCTCGGTCGTCGGGTGAGGCAGAGTCGATCCTCGGCCATCGGACGAGACGGAGGAGGCCCTTGGCCATCGGGTGAGGCAGAGCCCACCCTTGGATGTCAGGCGAGGCGAAGCCAAGCCATCAGGGATCGGGCAAGGTAGAGCCTTGCCCTCAGGGGTCGAGTGAGGCGGAACCAGTCTTCCGTCATTTAGACAAGAAACACAGTAGCATTCTTGTCTCGATGGTTTGAGTGACGGGTTCAGGGAGCTCTTATCGAATATGTTTGAGTGAGATCTGGGTCCATCATTCATGATGGAGTTGGCATGACCCACATGGAGCATCCTACTACTCCTTGCCTATCGAGTGGATATGTTTTGACTTGTGAGCCTTACCTTGCTTTTCTCCACGCGTCTCCTAGTTCCTACCGAGCGGGTGTCCCTAGTCAGATGGCTCCAGCCGGCTCTGAGTGTGCCGGTCAGAGAAGGGCAGTGAGCAGGGTTCCCATGAGCCCCGATCAGAGAGACGTGGAGTTAGAGTCAGAAGTATCGCTTTGGGCTAGGCCTTCCGATCGGAGAGGGCATTCGGAGGTGTCTAGAGGCCGAAGTGAGTGCTCTGATCGGAGTGGTGGGCCAAAGGGGTCAACGAGCGGGTGTCGCTCCTTTTGGTCTAGACCTTCTAGTCAGCGACTGGGCTGTCCTTCTAGCCTATTGTATTTAGACTCTTGGGCTAAGCCTTGGCACAGAAGTAGGTCCCTAAGGGACCCTGGGTTTATGAACCCAACAATGGGTGACCCCCGATGAGACAGAAAAGGAAACGAAGAAGAAGTCCTAAAACCGCACGTTTCCTACTGACCGGACGCTCCGGTGGCAGCGATCGAATGCTGCCACCTAGCGTCCGATCGATTCTAGGGAGGTCCAAAACCCCTAGAATCATGACCGAATGCGTCTGATGAACCCCGACCGGATGCAGCTAGAGTTTAGTGCAAGCAGTCTCCTTTGTCTTCGATCGACCGAACGCTGGATTGCCATCTGACAGGACGCTGGGAAAGCACTGTTTCAGCGTCCGATCACTCCTTCTTAGCAGTAGTTCACCTTCTATGAACTGACCGGACACTGGACTTTAGAGTCCGGTGCAGCGTCTGGTCACTCTTTTTCTAGCAAATCTTCAAAGTCCTTCGTGCTGCATGTTCCCAATCAAGTCCCAACTTCAATAAGATCCAAATAAACACAAATTGGGACTAATGTGAGTGACCTCTCTCAAACCCTCAAAATTTTCAAAATATTTTGTCTTAGGCTATAATTCTTTTTAAGAAAATAGGCAATAAGAGGGCAATTGAAGATAAACGACAAAGCAACATTCATGCATATGCAATGCAATACTTGAAAGTAAATCTAGTTGCTTGTCAAGTTTGATCCAAGGTTAAGCTTCTTCACATGCTTTTCGGCGGTTATCTTAACCATGTTAGACAAGCCCTATATGCATTTCAATAAAAAGTAAACATGTTGTATATTACAATGCAATGCAAGGGACACCATAAGCTCATTTTTAGTGAAGTTACTAAAATCAAGAACATTGAGCTCATTCCACAATCGACAAAAAGTCGCCTCATCTAGCGGTTTAGTGAAGATATCCGCCAATTGATCATCGGTCCTTACACCTTCTAATCAAAATATCATTCTTTGCAACATGATCTCTAAGAAAGTGATGGCAGATATCAATGTGCTTGGTGCAAGAGTGTTGAACCAGATTATTTGCAAGTTTTACCGCACTTTCATTGTCGCATAAAAGAGGTACTTTTTCTAGAACTACACCATAGTCTAGCAAAGTTTGTTTCATATAAAGAATTTGTGCACAACAAGCACCCACGACAATGTATTGCGCTTCGGCGGTGGACAAGGCCACACTACTTTGTTTCTTGGAGGACCAAGACACAAGTGATCTACCAAGCAAATGGCACCCTCCGGATGTGCTTTTTCTATCCACTTTGCAACCGGCATAATCTGAATCGGAATAGCCAACTAATTCAAATATAGCTCCTTTGGGATACCAAAGGCCAATGCTTGGTGTGTGCTTAAGATACCTAAGGATTCTTTTAATGGCAATTAAATGAGTTTCCTTAGGATTAGCTTGAAATCTAGCACACATACACACACTAAACATGATGTCGGGCCTAGATGCGGTTAAATAAAACAAGCTACCAATCATAGAGCGGTAGAGAGTTTGATCAACTGTGTTACCTTCCTCATCTAGGTCGAGATGTCCATTAGTTGGCATTGGTGTCTTGATTGGCTTACATTCATCCATCTTGAATCTCTTGAGAAGATCATTTGTATATTTCTCTTGAGAGATGAAAATCCCTTTTCTCATTTGCTTGACTTGAAAACCAAGAAAAAATGTAAGCTCTCCAATCATTGACATATCGAACTCCTTCGACATCAATTCACCAAACTCTTTGCAAGAATCTTCATTTGACAATACAAAGATGATATCATCAACATACACTTAACAAATGAAGATGTGCCCATCAAGCTTCTTGGTGAATAGTGTGGTGTCGACCTTCCCAATGGTGAAGCCCTTCTCAATGAGAAAGTCCCAAAGACGCTCATACAAAGCTCTTGGGGCTTGCTTAAGCCCATATAGCGCCTTGGACAACCTATAAACATGATTAGGATATCTAGGGTCTTCAAACTTGGGAGGTTGATCAACATAGACCAGTTCATTAATAAAGCCATTTAAAAATGCACTTTTCACATCCATTTGATATAGTTTCATGTCATGATGTGATGCATATGCAAGGAGGATATGAATGTCTTCTAGTCTTGCAACTGATGCAAAGGTCTCTCCAAAATCCAAACCTTCAACTTGAGAGAACCCCTTTACAACTAGTCTTGCCTTGTTCCTCACAACAACACCTTTATCATCTTGCTTGTTGCGAAACACCCACTTTGTTCCAATGACTCTTGCACCTTTTGGTCGCTCTTCAAGAGTCCAAACTTCATTGTGGGTGAAGTTGTTCAACTCTTTATGCATGTCATTTATCCAATCTAGATCTTGAAGAGCTTTTTCTACCTTAGTAGGCTCAAAACAAGAGACAAAAGAGTGATGTGCAATAAATGAAGCAAGTTTTTGTGAGCAAGTCATTATACCCTTTGATGGACTCCCTATAATGAGATCTTGTGGATGATCTTATAGTAGAGGTGTGTTTCTTCTATTGACCACTTGAGGAGGAGGTTGTGGAGCATCAACATCTTGTGCTTGTACCACCATTTGATCATGGGAGACATGAGTGTCTTCATTTTCTACTCTCCCATCTTTATCACAATCTTGTGGCACATTTGATGAAGAAGGTGGATCAATTACTTGTACATCATCTTCATCATCTTTAGGCTTGATGACTCCAATCAGAATGTTCTTCATAGCCTCCCTCAATGGTTCATGACCTACATCATCTAGATTCTCATGTGCTCCTTGGGAGCCGTTAGATTCATCAAATTTCACATCATATGTTTCTTCAACCAAGTCGATGGCATGATTAAATACTCTATATGCTTTGGACTTTGATGAGTAACCAACAAGAAAACCAATATCACAACATCTTTGAAACTTTCCTAGGTGTTGCCGCTTCTTGTAGATGTAGCATTTGCAACCAAACACCCTAAAGATGGAGATGTCCAGCTTCTTCCCATTGAGTAGCTCATAAGGTGTCTTGCCAAGGAACTTTTAAAGGAATAGGCGGTTGGATGCATAGCATGCGGTGTTGATAGCTTCCGCCCATAGAGCTTCAGGGGTGTTGTACTCATCTAGCATTGTTCTTGCAAGAGTGATCAATGCCTGGTTCTTTCTCTCAACTACACCATTTTGTTGAGGAGTATATGTTGCGGAGACCTCATGCTTGATCCCAACTTCATCACAATAGGCTTCTATGTTTGTGTTGTCAAATTCTTTTCCATTGTCACTTCTAATCTTCTTGAGCTTCACTTCAGATTCATTTTGTGCTCTCTTGGCAAACTTCTTAAAGCAAGATGCAACTTTGGATTTGTCATGAAGGAAGAATACCCATGTGTATCTTGAATAGTCATCAACAATCACAAGATAATAAAGATTTCCTCCCAAACTCTTATATGTTGTTGGTCCAAATAAGTCCATGTGAAGGAGTTCTAGCACTCTTGTGGTTGACATGAAAGCTTTTGTTGGATGAGTATTTGCAACTTGCTTGCCAGCTTGACATGCACTACAAAGCTTGTCCTTCTCAAACTTCACATCCTTCAACCCTCTCAGCAAATCATTCTTCATTAGCTTCTTGAGTGAGCTCATCCCAACATGAGCAAGTCTTCTATGCCATAGCCACCCAAGTGTTGTTTTGGTGAATAGGCATGTTTTCAAGTTAGCATCTTTGGAAGTGAAATCCAATAAGTATATGTTTTGTATCTAAATCCTTTGAATATCACTTGATCATCATGCTTCTTAGATACGACAACTTCCTTCTCGGTGAACAAGCATTGGAAGCCAAGATCACACAATTGTCCAACGATAGCAAGTCGAAGCTCAATGAAGCAACATAGAGCACATTTGAGATAGAATGATCATTTGATATTACCACTTTGCCCAATCCTTTCACCTTGCCCTTAGAATTATCTGCAAATGTGATTATTTCTTGTCCATCTACTTCTTTATCTAGTGAGGCGAACATACGAGGATCACCGGTCATATGTTGTGTGCAACCACTATCAATAACCCAATGACTTCCACCGGTCTTGTAGTTCACCTACACACAAGAGATCAAGCTTTAGGAACCCAAACTTGTTGAGGGCCCTTCACCTTCTCAACAAGTGTCTTTGCAACCCAAATTTTCTTAGGCCTATTCTTGTTTGGAGGTCCTAAGAACATGACTTTCATCTTTCCACTAGAATCCTTTCTAAGCATGTAATGAGCATTGAAGGCAAAAGGTCTAGCATGCTTGGGCAAGGGTTGTGGCGGTGGAGTTTGGCACTCATGGGCGAAGTGGCCTTCTTGTCCACACTCAAAACACTTCTTTGGCTTTGGCTTTTGTTGTTGTTGAGCTTGAGCCTTCTTCTATTTGTTTGCCATGTACCCAATGGCACTTCTATCCATCTTCATGATGGTGTTCATTAGTAGCTCACTTTGAAGATGTTTGCCTCTTATGAACTTGCTCAATCCAATCTTGAGATGCTCTTTCTCCAACTTGAGCTTCTTGTTCTCTTCCTTGAGAGCATCATTATTTTTCTCTTGCTTGAGCTTCTTATTCTCTTCTTTGAGCTTCTCATTCTCAAGAATCAAGTCACCATCATGATCACTAGTTCCAAGCACTATGGTGTTGGTGGTCTTGAGCTCTTCAAGATCTTTCTTGAGCTTTTCATAGTCATTCTTGAGCTTGACAAACTCATCGTAATCATCGGCCTCAACCACTTGCTTGCCCTTGCTACTAGAACTTTGCTCAATGCTCTCAATGATCAAATCATCACATGATGTAGCTATATCAATCTTAACAACATTGTTAGTAGCATCATGTGGCTCATTGGATAGAAATTCTTGAGCAATGACAAGATTATCATGATTAATCTTAAGAGTAGTATATTCTTCTTTTAGCTTGTTGTGGCTAGTGATGAGCTCTTTGTGCATCGCCTCAAGTTTATCATGTTTATCTTTAAGCTCTTTCTTAGAAGATTTGAGCTCCTTGAGTTTGGATGATATAGCATCATTTGCTTCTCTAAGCTCAACACTAGCCTTTTCGGCTATATCACATTTTGCTAAAAGTGAATCATTCTTAGCCTCTAGTTTTTCATTCTTAGCTCTACTCTTTCTAATGATCTTAGTGTATTGATTTAGCAATTTAACAAGATCATCATAAGAAGGTGGTTCATATTCATCATCATCACTATTGCTATCATCATTGCTAGCATGTTCATCGCCACTACTATCATCATTTGATACCTTGCGATCACCCTTGGCCATAAGGCATAGGTGTGTAGGGGATGATGGCGGTGGTGGCAGTGAAGATGATGAAGAGTCAATAACAATGGCGGCCACCTTCTCGTTGTCACTATCATCATCAGATGAGACACTAGATGAATCAATGTCCATGAGCCAATCATAGACGATGTATGCCTTTCCACTTTTCTTCTTCTTGTGGAAGTCCTTCTTGCCATCTCTCTTCTTGTATGACTTGTTTTTTCTTCTCATC
The DNA here is from genome assembly GCF_019320115.1 of Miscanthus floridulus. Taxonomy (NCBI): domain Eukaryota; kingdom Viridiplantae; phylum Streptophyta; class Magnoliopsida; order Poales; family Poaceae; genus Miscanthus; species Miscanthus floridulus. Next base: position 61,977,662 of record NC_089584.1, read on the forward strand.
TTCTTCTTCATTGCTTGAGTCATCTTTCTTGCCCTTGTACTTGTTCTTGTACTTGTCTTTCTTGGGCTTTGTGCATTGATGTGCTAGATGACCAAGTTCTCCACAATTGTAGCAATCCATCTCAGAGATTGGCTTCCTTCTAGAGCTTGTGAAGAACTTCTTCTTCTTGCCATCAAACTTGTTGCCACTCTTGTTGAGCTTCTTTAGCATCTTGATAGTTCTTTTCACCATGAGAGCAAGGCTTGCATCATCAACTTCATCCTCACTTGAGCTCTCATACTCAAGCCTTGCTTTGCCCTTCTCTTGGCTAGCTTTGAATGCTAAGTCTTTTTCTTTCTTCTTAGTAGAGGATGAGCCATCTTGTGGTGTGATGTGCATGTACATCTCATGAGCATTGATCTTTCCCAAGATTTATGTTGGTGTAGTGGTGAAAAGATCACCTTGATGAAGCACGGTCACAATATGCCCATATTTGTTAATGGGGAGGACACTCAAGATCTTTCTTACAACATCAGATGGTTGCATTTGAGTGAGTCCAAGCCCATTGACTTCCTCTACAAGAACATTCAAGAGTGAATACATTTTATTAGCACATTCTTTGGGAAGCATCTCAAAAGAGTTAGTTTTTTCATGACAAGATGACAGCGTTCCTCACGCTCACTCTTTGTTCCCCCATGGAGCGCACAAACGTCCGACAATAGTGCATAGGTGTCTTTGTGGTTCCTCACCTGGTTGAACACATCTTTGCAAAGGCCTATAAAGATGGTGTTTCGAGCCTTTACATTCCATTTTTCATAATTCACCTCATCACCTTGTAGGTGTGTAGCATCCCAAGGTTTTGGGAAGCCTTGTGAGGCGGCTCTAAGTATTCCAACATCTAGAGCTTCTAAATATGCCTCCATGTAGATTTTCCAATATAGAAAATCACCCCCCTCAAAGATAGGAGGAGGTCTATCCCAGTGAGACATCTTTCTCTAGGCGGTTAAGCCTAAATACGAGAGCACGAGGCTTTGATACCAATTGAAAGGATCAAGATGCCCAAGAGGGGGGTGAATTGGGCTAATTCTAAATTTCTTTGCAATAATAAAGTCCTATGGTTAGCCCAATTAACCCCTTGTGCCTATAAAGTGTTTCTATTGATCTACCGCACAAAAGTTTAGCAACCTATGCTCCAATCCTACTCTAGCATGACAATTCTATGAATGTAAAAGACAAGAACTGAATTTGCTCAAAGTAAATGCCCAAAGTAAATAGAGAAGGAGGAACACGGCGATGTTTTGCCGAGGTATCGGAGAGTTGCCACTCCCCACTAGTCCTCATTGGAGCACCTATGCAAGGGTGTAGCTCCCCCTTGATCCGGGCAAGGATCAAGTGCTCTCTATGGGTTGATTCTTTGATACTTCATCGCAGTGAATCAACCACAATCGCTCACAACTTGAGTTGGGTCATCCACAACCTATGCCGGATGATCACCAAACTCCCAATCACCACCAAGCCATGTAGGTGATGGCAATCACCAAGAGTAACAAGCATGAACTCTCACTTGACCACGACAAGCCTAATGAGAAGGGTGGATGCACACTTTGCTACTCTTGATCTCACTAATGAGAGCTCTCTTTGGGATTCTCAAATCTTAATCACCTCACTAGGACCTTGCTCTTCTTGGCACTCTCAAAGGTGTTTCTCTGCTATTGGAATGAGTAAAAGTACCCCCACACATGAATGGAGGAAGTATTTATAACCATGGTTGAAAAACAAACTGTTATGTGCTTCTGTAGGGTGACCGGATGCTCCGGTCAGTTCTTCCCGAACTCCAGTGTTTAAAATGTGACTGGACACTAGACATCGTCCGGTCAACACTGACCGGACATGTTCGGTCATGATTTTCCCTCTCTGGAACCTTACTAGAGTCGACCGGACGTTGGGACTCAGCATTCGGTCAACACTGATCGGACATGTTCGGTCGTGATTTTCCCTCTCTAGAACCTTACTATAGTCGACCGGACACTAGGACTCAGCGTCCGGTCACTTCACCTCTCAGTGTCCGGTCGCACCAGATGATTTCACCTTGATCAAATGAACTGACCGGACTCTGCGCCAGTGTCCGGTCAACCCAAAGCCAATGTCCAGTCAGTATTTGATCCTCCATTCACTTCCAACTCTCGATCATATGTGAATGATGTTTGCTCCAATGGATCTAAGGGCTTCTTAGGAGCTACCTTGTGACAGAACCGCCCAATTTATACAAGATCAAGTATGGCTGTCCCCGCTTAACACGTTGACACGCGCATACTCTCACTTATATAAACCCGGTAGTCCACCGAGTGTCACGTAGGACCTCGGTAAATCAACATCACAACCAAGATCGCGTGATTAAGCAAATACACACCACATACACAGAGTTGTAGCGGAAATAATATTACAATGAGTTCACAATTAATAGTACAAGTTTGGGGTTTCAAAATCGATTGGTGAAAACAAGATAGCTTTCAAATGATTACATTAATATAAGTTCCAAATACATTGCTAGCATAAGTGACATCCTCAGACAAAAGCATGTAGATGAGAAGTGAATATAGAGTCACCGAGCCTGCCAGTGGTTAGCCACCATCTTCAGCAGGCCAAAACCTTACCTACAACATGGTGGGATAAACCCTAAGTACTCGAATGTACTCAGCTAGACTTACCCATCATAACCAGAAATAAAATTGACTCCAAGGAGTATGCAAGGCTTTATAAGTGGAGGTAGCTTGACAACATTTTGCATAAAAAGCGATTAACTCAAATATACAATTATAATTCTGTTATCCAGTTAATTAGAACTATCCATCTCTAGATTAGCAACTATCCTGTGCCAAACATGTGGTATATCTTTTTGGAGCATACAATAGTAACCATAGCAGGTATAGTAATTCCATGTTTATCCGAACCATCACATTCCATAATCCAATTACTATGATGTTGGGACTAGCCAAGTTTCTCACTATCCGGGAGAGACAGCGATTCGAATCGATTTCAACCAGCTGGGAATTTATTCCTAACACAAACCCAGGTAGACCAGATCAACGGTCACCTTAGGTCACCTTTGGTACAACTCAGGTACACATTTCGCGGGTCCATACCACGCCACACAATCTGGAACACCAGATGCCAGGATGCTCAGGCCAAGCCTGCCCTTGGGCTCAGTCTGATCGTTCCCCGGAAGGAGCGCACAACAGAACGGTTCGCGGCCTGAGTTGAATTACTCGGCTTCGTGGTCGGAACGAGTTATCCGGCCAGCTAAGTGAGAGGCATGCGTTCAATCTTGTCAGAAGCGCCAACAACGGTACGGTCCTTAATCGACACAGACGGGGATAAGTCCACACCCAAGACCTCCCTGTCTTGTTGCTTCTCTATCGACTTCCCGTCCGGTCTCAATTTACTTTTACCCCATGGTTCTGTTCCACGATAGCAGATATAGCCAACCATGCTCTAGTATCCACCTATATCTCGCAGGTGACAGGACATCACCCGACTTCTACCTATCTAAGCATGGCTAAGCATATATATTCGATCCTGGACCTATACCGGTTAAAGGTGTAATATCTGGACAAGGAATGTATATGCATCAAGTGGTTCCATTCAACTCTTATAACCTAATGCATCAATCATAAGTACTTAAGTAAACATTTGTAAATTACGGGGAGACTTAGAATGCTCTGGGGCTTGCCTAGGATCCGACACAAGTCAGTTCAGTTAGCTTGCACCGACTTGGTGACATCTCCGGCCCTAGCACTTGCTTAGTCCTTCCATCTTCAGGACAGATCCATCAAACATCGTCTTCGGGTTTGGCTCCAACATCTCATCCTTCACGTGGTTCATCTAGCGTACCTAAATGAGATGCAAGATGCATGTGTATGAATACATGGAAGTGCAATAGACAATGCATCGCAGGCAGTAAGTAAGACAAGCACAAGGTTACGTTAACATGCACAAGCACTTCGCATTGCTTACTATAAATATCGCACAATTTATCATGCCACGATAGCAAAGAAGATGACAACACCAAGCATGACACAAGTTTCCCAAGATCTCAGGTACTCTAACTCAACCATCATCAAAGGTATGAGCCACACTTAGCAATATACAAGCAAACAACTATAATTGGAATCTATCAATTTCTGGACGTGCAAACAACAACTATAAGATTTAGCTATAACTGGAGTTACACAAATCCAAATGACTTGCAAGAAGACATTCTGGAAATCTTATGAAATTATCTACAATTCATATTTAATCATCTTAGCATGATTCTCAAGTTAACTAAGTCAAATATACACATTTACAGAAACTGGTCTAAACAAGACAGAGAGTAATCAATTCTGTAACTCAACTTTAAACAGGCATAACTCACAAACTACTTGGCCAAATACCACCAAATTTTAACAGAATCTAGATACATGAATTATCTACAACTTTGTTATTATCACCAAAAACTCATTCAAATCCTAACTAGATCAAACACTAGCATCTTTCAGATCTGCTCAGAATAAAATCAAAACTTGATAGAGGACTTAAAAGTCATGTAACTCCTAAACTATCTGGCCTATGACCTTACAATTTGAACACAAGCAAGATCATGAAATTTGCTACAACTTTTGTATTCACTACAACAATAGCAAACATCATTTACACCACGAAAATAATTGCACAAGCAAAACTGCAAATCCAGCCCAACAGCAGTGGTATAGAAAACTGATAGCATCTTCAGAGAAGCATAACTGGAGTTCTAGACCTCCAACAAACATGAACCATAACTTTTTGAAAAGCTTAGGAAGTTACATACAACTTTCTTATTCTCATATTAAGATGATTCTACAGTTAGAAGGGTCAATTAATCCAATAATTGCAGTTCTGTCCAAAACATAGACAGAAACTGACATACCACTTTAAACAGCTATAAATGGAGTTATACATGTCCAATAAATGTGGTTCTAGACTCTTTAGAAATCTTAGCAAATTCTAAACAACTTTGTTGTAAACACCTAAAGCTAATTCTACTACTAAGAAGGCCCCACAGTAAGAACAAGGAAACCCTGTCTAGGTTTGGGCAGAAATAGCCACAGAGATTTAAGCAAGTATAACTCAAGATCTACTTAGCCAAAAATCATGATATTTAACTTTTTGGAAAGCTTAAGAAAAGTACTAAAACTCATGTATTGTCATCAAATCATGATTCATAACTTAACTGAGCCAATTAATTCAAACATGCAGAACTGTTCAGAATAGGAGCAAATCAAAACAGGGCATTTGTTATTTTTATAACTCTTAAACTATAAATCCTAAACTCATGAAATTTTTACCAGACAACAACAATCACCTTAGTAGCACTCCACAAAAATTTCACATTTATTTGAGGACATCAACTGCAGTTATAAAAAAAACAAGTAAGACTAGCATTCAAACCCTGACTGCACAAATCCATTTTTACAGCTAAAACTTTAAACTAAAACCTGACATATTATAGATCTAGTGTATAGAGAATTTCACAAGGATTCCAAAAAGTCCACATTTGTTATTTTATGATTTTTCTACTAATTATTACGATTTTCCAAAGTTCAGCACAGGAATCTGCAAAAGAAAAGATTAATCCGAAAAAAAAGGAAAATACTTTTGCATTAGGAACCCTGGAAATCTTAGAAACCAACAAAGCCCATATATGTAAATATATGTGTCTGGCATTTATGCAAAGTGAACATATGAAAGAGCTTCTATTTCCGATTTACTCCTTCTTCTTCTTCCTCTGAAACGTTGGACGCAGGAACAAAAAAAATGACGGCTGTGGCCGGTGAGGTCGCCGGGGAGGTGGCCGGGCTGTCCGGTGGGGAGGAGCAGGCCAAGGTCGAGGTGCTCCGGTCAACGAGGCATGCCGGCAGCTGGCCTGACGACGCCGTGGTCAGGCCGCGGCTGGCCGGCTCGGCAACTCCCAGCAGCGGCCGACCGGCTCGGTGCAGAGGACTGCGAGGCGAGGCCGCGGTGGCTGGCTGCGGTCCTATGTGGCTAGCAGCGGCTGGCAGAGCAGCTGGAGGAAGGAGGAGGAGAGGAGTAGGGTGACCACCGAGCTAGCTGAAGAACGAACAAGCAGCAGACGTACAACCGAACTGCCTGGCTTGGCTCTTGGCGGTAGATGGGGAAAGGAGAGGGAGAATGGAGAGGGAGTGAGTGGAGAGGAAGGTGCTGGTCCTGGACTTAAGCACGGTAAGGTGGCAGCAAGGGCACCACAGGTGGCAGCGAGTGCAGCGAAGCCGAGCCACGCGGCGCGAACAGCCAGCACGGTGACGGTGATGGCACTGTTCATAAAATTCAAATTTTCAATTCTACCTCAAACATACCACTGAAACTCATATTTCGTGCCTCTGTAACTCCTAAACCACGATGAGTTAGCAAAAACTCTATTAATAAAAGTTTTAGATCTACATACCCGCTCCAACTTTTATTAAAGCTTCAAAGTCTGATTCGGCCTGGTTGGAGAGATACAAGGCTCCGAAGAGGGGTACATGAAAACTGAAATCGTGAAATTCAGGCATCCCAGACTTAGCCAATTTTTCAAGCTCCAAAACAGCCATGGATTCCAACTTGAGGGCTCGGTTTGACTTGCTTCAAAGCTGATCTAGCTCTTGACCATTAAACAAAGTTTGCTCTACTCTACTCAAACTTCAACTTTGATTTAAGGTGCAACTCCATGCAAGCAGTATAAGTGATTGGTCAACACAGGTCAAAGTAGCATCACGGTAAAGCTTAAATCCAAGTTTTAGACCGATTGAGGTATTTTCTTGTCCTCCGCTCAACACGAACCCTTAATAACTTTTGTTCATGAGTGTAAGTAGAGATGTTTGAGCAAGGTTGCAATGTTTGTTTGATGACCTATCATTTCATTCACTTAATAAAGCAATCCAAGAAAGATTATAACTTATCATTTCATGTGACTTATTGATTCCAAACTCCATGAAACTTTTCCAATCATTCATGTGGGTGGAAATTGATGTGAGGCACATGAAAGAAGCACCTTCAACATTACTTAGGTATATATCTGAAAAGGGCCAATAAGCAAGCAAAGGTGTGTTGCCCAAGTTTAAGTTGGAGCTCGCTCTTGTAGAATTGATCTTGACACCGTCATCACCACTTAACATGTCATGTTTGAGCTCCAACCCATTGCTTAACTGGTGACAAACACCTGGGGTGTTACATACCTAGTGCTAGATTTAGCAAGTGTGCACCACACCTAACTCTCTAGACTCACTTAGGTCAAGCTACCCATCCATACCCCCTTAATAGTATGACCAAAGGAAAAACAAAGTCCTAAAGTACTCTAAGTGTCTCTTCAACTCCAATCGACACTTAGAACTAGTCCATCCTTAACCTTGTCATCCATCCTTTGAAAACCGAAACGATTTCCATCATAGGGGCATGACCACCATGATAGCCCAATCGATCTCCATTACCATGACCTAACTTAATTGCCTCTACAAAACACACGTTAGTCATAGTAATCATGTATTGTCCTTAATCACCAAAACCCAACTAGGGGCCTAGATGCTTTCATGGTTGAACTCAGAAGCCTTCTTGTCCTCCTGGTCTTGCCGAGTAGAAACAAGTGTAATCCGAGTGCTTTCATGAGTGAAGCCATGAAGTGCTCTATAAAGCCTCCTAGTGACATGCACTTTTCATAAAGCCTCTGGGTGACATGCACTTTTCATGAAAGTGCACTCATTGAGTGTAGCCCCCGAGCCTCTTATGTTTGCAAAACAAAGAGTTAGAGGGCCTAAAAGAAAAAAACATTCATAGAGGATATGTACCCTGTAGCCCCCGAGCCTATGTCCGAGTACTTGTACTCAAAATAAGGATCTAAAAAGAATATACTTGAGGATGAGAGTGCCAATGAAAATTATTGCCCTGTCTGCTTGTACAGAAGCAAGGACCTATCGGAGTCACATGCAAAGCTTTAGTACTATTGGTCCAAAGAAGCTCTGTATATCTATGAGAATATGACATCAAAGATGCTACTAGGTGTACTATAACTTCACATGTGCTATGAAAAGGCTGCCTATACACTAAAAAGATGTAGTGGGACGCACTATACCCTTGTAGTGTAGCACGTGAACCTGTATAGGAGTAAGTAGTTTGTCTATGTATTCCGTGTGAACCTGGTCTACAGACGTCATCAAAAACGCCTATAAACCCCTGTCACACCCCAAAAATTCCATTTTGGGTTGTGAATAGTTTTCACTGAATAAAATTAATGCTTTTATCATTTTCTAAAGTTTCCAAGATTTAATTAGGGTTTTTGCAATTTATAATGTGAAAAATGTTGATTTTTAAAATAACTTTTATAATAAATGTGAAGGGTGTTGCATTCATGCCGGTTGCATTTGGTGTTTATGAGTGCACATGGTTTTGAAATATGATAGAGCGACGTTTCTTTCTCTCCGAGAAATTTTCTAACCTTTTCTGGAATTAAATTCCTTTTTCCTTGGGCTTAATATTTTTCCTTGATCTTTGCAACAATCTTTTTGTGAGCTCAAACAACTTTAGTTGAGTTCCTCATCCTTCAAACTATCTCCAAGATTTTTCTAGGGATTTTTCTGAGCTCCAGGCTATTTTTCATCGCTTAAAAAGCAATTCTAGATTTTCTGGAATTATTTTAATTCGTGAAATTAAAATAATCCCAAAACCCTAAATTTTCCACTGACCCAAACCCTACCTATAAATACATGTCGGTGTTCTGCTCGACGCCCTCATTCCAAAAGTCTGATCGATTTCGCGAGCCGCCAATCCGTTTGTCCTACATCTATCGTCGAAGTTGCGACGATGAACTTTTCTAACGAAGGTTCGATGAGTTTTTCCGGCCAACTTCGATGTCCCCTGCTGATTTCAAGGCCACCCTAAGGTAGATCTCTTCATTCTCTATGCCATGGTATATCGTATTGCGCGAATCCATTGCCGTTTCACTATTTTCTCATCCCTTCTTCCACAATTCTAGCAAGCATCTCCATGTTTGTTATTTTTTCTCTACTGTGCTGCATGCTGGCCGCCGCTGGCCAGCCATTGCCTCCCCTGGTCCAGCCGCAAGCCCTCCTAGTCGGCCGCCTAGCCCCTCGACTGGCCATGCGCCATGCGCCCTGCCCCTGTGCCCCTATGTGAGCAGCCTCTGTGCAACCGCTGCTACCGAGCTCGGCCTCTGCTTGGCCACAACTCCTGCATGGTCGCCGCCGTCTGGCCCGGCACCTCCCTGGCCGGCCAGTCACCCTCCAAGTCGGCGCCAGCCCCCTTGGCTGGCCCTATTTCCCTCCATGGCTGAGCCCCTCTGTTTCCTAGCGTAAACAGTAACTTCCCCTGCCATGCCGATCCAACTCAGTGAGGAAGAAGGACCCCTTCATGATTATTTATTTTTGGAAATCGCAGATAGGTCCCTGGTTTATTTAATTTCTATCCTTTTCCTCTATTATTCAATCGTATCAAATGCGAATTCAATTCTTTTTATTCCAACTCTCCAATATATATTCCTATCATTGTTTAATCCCATCAGTACTAATTATTTCATGTATTTCAGCGCATTTCAAGTGAAATACCTGAATTGCCCCTCCTCTCGATAAATCTTCCGAAGTCCGTATCTTTTCCGTCCGATCTCCGTTTTCAGCAGTTTTTGCGCTCACGCGATCATAGAAACAAGACCTACATGTGAGTAACCTTTTCATAAGTTGTTTATCATATTTGGTATACTACTTTTGTTTATTTGTATATGTTTGTTTATATGTTTATGCGCCCAAAGTTTGCCACAACGGAAGAGAAGTTATCGGTGGATCCCGAAGCCCCAAAGTTGAGTTGTTATGCATTTCTAAGACTAAGGCAAGTGTCCTTGACCATACTTGCTCCTACTTTTGTTTTGATTTGAGTTAGTTTAGTTAGACCATTAGTTGCATGCTGAGTCATAATTTGAATCCTATGTTAGGGTTTACTAGAACTTGATGTTATCATCCTTGTAACCTGGGTTGGTTGGGTAGTTGTCTTGCTTAGCTTGCAGTCTTGGGTTGGAAAGGTTATCATTTAATATTGATTAATGATTTATGCAACTTGGGTTGGTAATGTTTATAGCAACATGGTGAATAGGAATCTAGTAGGATGGTTGGTTTTGGTGGAGGTGTGTGCCAGATTTTGGGTAAATGTTTTCTGGTGGATTGTTGGAATTGGTGGAATGGATTGTGCTCATTCCTGCTTGGATTCTAAGGACCAGTTCATGGACAAGTAACCCAGCTTAACAGCACAACCTCGAGGGCTATATGGCTCTGGCCCTGACCAAGTAATTAGTTTCCTCCAAGTTATGCTACATCGGGTCGGTTTGTGTGGCATAAGAGGGGGCTTCTGTAGTGGTGTTGGTACCCACTGTTAGCGGTTAGAAACCTTAGTGAAGGTGTAAAACAGACTTGGAGGGACTTTGTAAAGGCCTTGTAGTGTGACCCCCTCTAAGCACCTAGGTAGTGTGAAGCGTGATGGGGAAACATGACTCATGGTGAAAGTGTGCAACCTCTGCAGAGTGTAAAACTGATATATCAGCCGTGCTCATGGTCAAGAGCAGCCTAGACTTCTTCTTGATTAGATGGCTCTAGTTCAGTTGGGAGGCTTAGATGGAATCCAAGTGTTGGTTTGCTTTGATGGGATCCAGGTGTGGTGCTCGGATGGGATTCGAGTGTTGGTTATAGTGGTTCTCCAAGGTGAAGGAAGATCTCACCTAGTTAAATAGGTGCTTAAGGTTTAAGGTAATAGGTGTGTTGCTTAAGGGCTTGTGTTAAACCTTGTTAGCCTTTTCCTTGTGTTGGCCTGCATGTCATACTTTCCTACACTTGCGGAGTACATTTTGATGTGCTCACTCTTCCTGTTTGTCCCCTTTGCTACCCCACCTAGTGTTCGGACTAGAAGATGGAGTTTCTAGAAGATGATGTTTCTTGAAGACGGTGTCGATGCTAGGCTGGTGTACCCCTGATCAGTTGCCTGAAGGGATGGAGACCCTACTCTGCTGGAACTCTGATGTAATTTTGTGTTTAGAACCTCTAGTCATTTTTTATATATGTAATTGCTTTTGTAATAAACATTGCAATGTATCATTTTGTCATCGCATGTATGAATAAATAGATCCTGGCATACATGTGATGTGCATTCGGTTTTGTTTTGTGAAAAGAATACACCACCAACAGCAGCATCTAAATGGCTCCTATCTAATGACACTAGTCCATGGTAGAAGTTGTAGATGAAAAGCCAGTCTTCCATGCCATGGTGTGGGCATGTAGAGAATACTCTTGTATTCATTCCCAAGCCTCAAGAATTGATTCATCTGCTAGTTATTGAAAACTAGAGATTTTATTGCGTAGAGCATTAGTCTCCCCCATGGGGAAAACTTAACTAGGAAAGCATTGGAACACTTGTCCCATGTATCTACAACATTGTGGTTAGAGTAAAACCATTGCTTAGCCTTTCCTAACAAAGAGAAGGGGAAAAGGTGAAGACGTATAACCTCTTGGCTCTCTCCCTTAATGGTGAATGTGCTACAAATCTCCAAGAAATATTGGAGGTGAGCATTTGCATCCTCATGGGCTTTCCCACAAAATAGACTAGCTTGAACCATCATAATTAATGCTGGCTTAAGCTCAAAGTTAGCGTCCCCATTGAGAACATTAGGTCTAGTACATTAGCAGTCGAGGGTGTAGAAAAATCATGAATGGACTTATCAGCCATGATTGTGTAGGGTAGTGATAGGATATGAGGAAAAAAGGATAAACTACTTAGGATAACTAACAAGAACCTAGCTAACAAATTCAGCCTTATAAATTCGATGCCAGTTGCCTTTCCCGGCAACGGCGCCATAAATGCTTGTTGATATTTCTTAACGACTATTAGAGGATTCCACAAGCCCATAAAACTATCACAGAGCACTTCACTCAGTGAGTACCAAGTGTTGAATTTATATTTTTCCCTTAGGAAGGCGAAAGGCTAGAAATTATATAGGACTAGGATTTGCTAGAGGAAGGCTTGAGTTGATCTTAGGTAGGTGAATGATAGTGAAGGATGGGTGCGAACTACCTAAACTAACTATTAAATACAAGCTAACCAGAGATAGCTAGGTGGGAGAGCGAGCAATATATCTTTCTAGTAACTAAGGGTAAACAAATAACTGGAGAAATGCAATAGTACTTTGGGGCACAGCCTGCCTACCAACTAGTAGAGTTAAATAGACAAGTTCTACACTGAGCCCTATGATATAATAACTAGACCTATCATGGTGGAATACAGAGGATGGACAATGCTATCACCACTTGCCACCTACCACAATCTATCCAGAGGCCTAGCCGTATCCATAGGTAATCTATAGCCTAAGCACCATGCTTAATCTATAGGCTTACTACTTCGATCCAAGCTCTGATGAAATGAGATCAAAGCACTCTAACTAGACGGTGGAGCCGGTACTAACGAAAGACTACTAATGAAAAGATAACCTATGCTACTAATTGTTGATGGTGCTTAAGTTCATGATCCTACCACCAACATTTGAACAAAATAAATAAATATGGACACCAAAACTTTGAATTAGGGATTTTAATTTACACTTTCCACAAGTTTTGGTACAAGTATGTTTTGTAGGTCACAAACATAAGTGCATGGAGAAATTCACTAAAAGGTGCTTTTCGACGCTAATTTGCACAAAGGATCAAGAAAGGCGCCCATCAACTCAACACACCCAGGACAAAGCACCACCGAGGAGCGATCTAGGTCTAGCCCAAGGCCTACCATGTGAAGGCGGTGGCCAATGGCAATGGTCAAGGGGCTTTGGTAGAACCGACCAATTTATAAGAGCATGAGTACAATGGCAACCACCGAAGCAATCACACTATCATACTTGAGCCCATATAAACCCGGTAGTCCGTCGAGTATCACAAAAGATCTCGAATAATACAACACACAACCAAGATCATACATGATTTAACATACAAGCCACATGTTACATAAGTTCACAAGTAGTTCAACATACATCAGAGTACAAAAAGAGTTATTATAGTATCAAGTTCAAATACAGTAGTAGCAGAAGCAAAGATAGTTTTTAAACTAACATCTCACACCATCATTCATATACTTCCTAGTTTATGATCACATTCCACAAAAGCATCATAGATTAGATATATAGAAGTGCCTTGCCCATGGCCTACTCCTCGTCCATAGTGGGACAGAAGCAGTTCTTACAATATCCATGATAGACCATGCTATCTGCAACAAATGGGAAATAAACCCTTGAGTACAAGAAGGTACTTAGCTAGACTTACCTATCATAAACAAAAAATAAAGTGACTCTAAGGATCATGTAAGGCTTTATAAGTGGAGCTAGCTTGACAACATTTTGCATAAAAAGCCACTAGTTGAGCTATACATTTTATAATTCGATTCCAAGTTAATTGTAGCTATTCATCTCTATATTAGCATCTAACATGTGCCAAACAAGTGATGTATGATTATGTAGCATAACAATAATAACCATAGCTGGTGTAACATTCCCATGTTCATCATAACCATCAAATTCCATAGTTCAATTACTACGATGTTGGAGCAAGTCGAGTTTCTCACTATTTGGGAGAGATAGCGATTTGAATCGGTTGCAACCAGCTAGGTAGTTATTCCTAACATAAACTTAGACATACCTATGCCAAGGTAGTCTTACGTCACATTTGGTATAACTTAGGTACACATTTCGTGGGTCCGATCAGCGCCGCACCCTTAGGGACACTATCGGATGCCAAGTCGATCAGGACTCTAACCTGCCCTTGGCCTCACACCAGTTCCCTACACATCCTTACTACCTCTAGAGTGCGCACTTTCACTTAATGAGTCCCATCCTAAGTTGAGCTACTCATCTTCATGGTCGGAACGAGTTATCCAGCCACCTAAGTGAGAGGCATGTGTTCAATATTGGCAGAAGTGCCAGCAAAGGTACGGTCCTTAATCGACATAGGCGGGATCAACATGGCCAACCCAACCCCATTGGTATACCAATTCCTGCCCGGTCTCCACTTAGATAACATCCCATGGTTATTTTCCACGATAGCAAATATAGCCAACCGTACTTTGGTATCCATCTATATCTCACAGGTGATAGGAAATCACCCGACTTCTACTGAGTAAGCATTGCTACGTAGATGATCGATCCTGGACCTACATAGGGTTCAAGGTATATTTCTAGATAAGGAAATTATATGCATCAAGAGTTTCCAATCAACTCCTATAACCTAATGCATCAGACATAAAAGGACTCTAGTTGATATTTGTAAAACATAGGAGGCTTAGAATGCTCTGGGGCTTGCCTTTTAGAAAGGATGTAGGTCTATGATCTGGGCACTCTAATAATTCTTCTGGAGCCTACTCCTCTCCTTCGGGAGCTGCTGGCTATGGTGTCTCCTGATTCTCCTCCTCTTCGGCCTCAAATTCCAAGAGGGTGATTCCTTCGGGCGATCCTATATGCATGAGCATGAAATAAGGTATCATGGATGCATAGGTATTGACATGGATGATATAATATGATGAAATGCATAATCATAAATGTCTTTAACAACAAGGCATTAGGTTGATAACAAGATTAATTTTCTTTTACTGAGTAGGTGATCTCTAGTAATTAAACAAACTTCCATTACAACATTTTTTGGACTACAAGACAGCAGTAACTTGTTTTGACCATAACTGGAGTTTTACCCATCTAAACAATATGATTGTGGACTTTCTGGAAAGCTTATGAAATTGTCTAAAACTTTCTTATAATCGTCTTAAGGTGATTCAATAGTGAGCCAGGTCAAACAATTCAATCTTTCCAATCTATCCAGGGAATAAGCAAATTTGATAGCAGACTTCTAGAAGCCATAACTCTAAAACCATTAGGCCTATGACAATGAAATTCTAGAACACGTTAGATGTGCAAATTAGCTACAACGTTTCTATTGACAAGTTTTATAGAAAAGATCATTATCATCACGAAGTTGTCACCACAACAGGAACTACTCATGCAGCCATCCAATTGAATTATAAAGCAATAATTAACTAACTGCCTATAACCAATTAATTTTAAGCACAACTACTCATATCAACAGATCATATGCATCACAAGCATCATAGAAAACATCATGGTTAAGCCTAAATAGTTTACTTATATGCATTTATTAATTTCCTCATATAATAGAGTGATTTAAAGGATAAATATTTCTAGTGCACAATAAATCATGAAAAATTTACAGTGGGTTACACATGACCCCAGTATTCTACTGTACAAATTTCATTCCATTTGGATAAGTATAGTCACCCCTACAAAAATGGCAAGTTACGTAGGCTTATTTTAGTAAAAATAGTTTAGCCTAGTGAAAAGTGTCAAACAATAGATTTCCTATTTTTCCTACTTACATCCTACCACAAGAATACTATGTAACAATTTTGATGATCATAAGTTTTGTATATTTACCACTACTAATTTCACCAGAAACTAGTAATGAATCAAGGTTAATTAGTAAAACCATATTTTAAGTATACCTACAATAGGTTTAGTATTTTTCCTAGCTATAGTATGTCAACACAAGACCAATAAAATTAGAATCACATTTTAGCACTTCCCTAGCTCGAGTTATGCATTTTACAAAATAGAAACTATTTTAAAAGCACTTAATTAACTTAATTTAATTCCCCTAGAAAAATACCCCAAACAGTAGGTTTTACATTTTTATCAAAATTTCTCCAAATCACCGAACATGATTTCTCCAAATCACCGAACACGATTTCTCCAAATCGCCGAACACGATTTCTCCAAATCGCCGAACACGATTTCTCCAAATCGCCGAACGTTTTCTCCAAATCGCTAAACGATTCTACCGAATAAGTTTTCTCCAAGTCGCCGAATATGTTTTCCACAAACCTCCAACGGATTTCGCCACATTTTTGCTCCAAAGTTGACAAACACTTTGTCCCAAATCTCCAAGACCTTTCGCCGATCAGCGAGCAGCTTACTTTCTTTTCTGTTCTCTTTGGAGAAGACCTAGTCTCCGATCTCTCCCTAAACGTGCTATGGGCTCCGCACTCTGCGTTATGGGTGGTTGGCTGTGGTTCTTTGGCCACGCCTATTTATCCTACACGTCTACGGGGTTCGTGCCCCATGTTATGGACTACATGCTAGCTAAGGCCGAATGCTCAGCATAGAACTAGTTGCTCGGACTATGCTTATACGGTCTATATCTCCTAGTTATTTTGATAAACCGCCGAGCAGCACACATTCCGCTTTTTCCTCTCTATGGAGAAGACCTAGTCTCTGATCTCTCCCTACACGTGCTACGGGCTACATGCTCTACGTTATGGGTGGTCGGCTGTGGTTCCTTGGTCACGCCTCTTCTTCCTACACGTGCATGGGCTCCGTGCTCGACATCATGGACTATGGGCTAGCTAAGGCCATGGGGGTCGGTAGTGAACTAACTGCTCGGACTCTACTTATACTCCATATAAATACTTTATGGTCGTAATTATGAAGATTTTTTCGCCAAAATTCTTTCTGACCACATACGCATGCACTTCATAATAGTTATCATCTGTATAAGTATTTTCCATGCTTTCACGCATTCTAACTATACTGTCCAGAAATTACAGATGATGTCCACCAAGGAGATCATTGTGCTTCGCCACTACCGTCAGTCTCTCCGAATAGGTATATATCGCCGACCAACTTTTTCACCGCATCTTCCACCTCATCCTCAAGCTACTGGGTCTCTGCTTCGCTCAGCCCCTCAATGTACCCACCCCCTATCGCCTCCAAGTCAGTGGCTAGATAGTGGGATCAAACAATAGCAAGGGCGTGGGTAGCGGCAGAAACAACGGCGTCACGGTTGAAGCTCTTAAAGCTTTCCCATGTTGTCTTGCATCTTTCGATGATGATATCCGGGCACGGCGGCCTGCTGTTGGGCTGAGGAGAACTTTCTGGTTCGATGCAGTTGAGCACTGGTTTGATTCCGACAACTACAGCATCAAATTTGTTCCTCTAGGTGCGGGCGTCTTGCTCCAGCACATCGAATTGTGCCTTGACCCTCCGACAGTAGTCTGCATGCATTTCGAAGTTCCATCAGGCAAGACAATTACTTCAATAGAAAACCCAACTAGGGGGTACTCATCGTTCAGCTCCTCGGTTAGTTTGTTCGCTCGCCCTGTCTCCTTCGCTTTCTCCTCCCGGAGTTGCTCGAGGGCCTAGCGCAGTTGACCGAGCTCCACATCTTGTTCTACAAGTACATCATTCATCACCAAAAATAATCATATCCAACTATGTGAGGCATTTTTGTGGATCGTACATACCTTTCTTCTCCTTGGAGATTTTTTGTAGCTTTTCCAACTGCTCGGTGGCATCTTTAAGTTGTGTAGAGGCAGTGGTTAGCTGCTCGGACTTGCTCCGAAGTTGTTCTTTCGTAGTCGCCAGGTGCTTAGACAGGACCCCCTTCTGGTATTCTAGGTCCTACGCGTTGGACTCAGCAAGGTCTTGCTCACGCTGGGCCCTTTGAATGTTTTTCTCCGAACGGTTCATCGCCTCCTTGAGTTTTGTGTTCTCCTCGACGAGGGGCTCCATCCTCTTAATCAGCTGGTAACGGTGCTTGGCAGTTCGAGTTATCCCCTAGAAATGCACAATGACAATGACAGAAGGACACCACCAATGTCAACGAAGAATATTTAGGATTCAGTATTAACCTTGATTTATTTTACTACTCTACTGAGGGTAGATTTCAGCCTCCTCATTTCTCTAGGGGTGTCCTCTTCCTCGACAACTACCACTTTGTCACCGCGCTTGCGAAGGATTTGGACAGAATGGGTTTGAGGCTCATCATGAATGATCTCCTCCACCTCGTCCTCCTCTTCTGCAGCAGTAGGGGTCACTACAAGGGGGCTCTATGGCCGGACAGTGGGTCCGAGCATGACCTGCGACCCCTCAGGGGCACTGTTAGCTCCTCGGGCACCCCTAGTCTTGCCGACCCTAGACTCTGTTGCTTTGCTGGCAACTCTAGTTTCAGCTCCCAAGGGTCCAGCGCTACCCGATGTTGCTTTGGGCATTGTCGCCGAGCTGGCCTCCGCTGATGCCAGCCCCTCGCTGTCTCCAGCTCCATCCGTAGCGGTTGTTGATTTTTCCGCCAGCTGTCGAGCACTAGGGGGACCCTGATAAAGGGGTGGTAGGCGTTACCTCTGCCTTAGGATCAGCTCGAGGCTGCTCGTTAGTCTGGGTGGGTGATTTCGGATCCTCCTTGTGCCTTGCGCTGCATCAGAACATTTGGTCAATCGCCCAAAAAGCTAAGATCAAATAGCAAAACAACACCAACACGAGGATACTTACCATTTTGGTCTGCCAGTGTACTTTTTGAATCGATGAGGCCTGTTCGAGCCCCTAGGTGTGGCTGTGGGGTCAACCCCCATGCTCTTGGGTGGAGGTCTATCCTCCTCTACAGTCAGCCTCTGCTCCGCCTATTGTTCTGGTGTTTCCTCCACCCGTAACACCGGGTTTACCTCCACCTCTTGCTCAGGGACTCCCGTCGCTTACTCCATGGGGATTTTTGTTGCCTGCTGCTCGGGGACTTCATCGCTTCCCCTTGGTTGCTCCTCCACGCGTGTGCTGCATGAAGTTGTTTGCATGCTCGAGGGAGGGGGAACTATATCTTCATCATCATCAGACCACTCGATCACCGTGGCCCTCCATGAACAAGTGGTCTAGTCGCCACCCAGTGATATACTGCTCAGTTTGCGGGGAGCGGCAGTCGTTGTTTTCCTCTTCTTCCAGGCTGGCTCGTCTATCGCTGCCCATTTCCCCCGGGATTTCTCCAATAACGGGGGGGGGGGATGCACCGTGTGATCAACATCTGAATCTCTAGATTCTAATGAGATACCGATAGAACTTTCTTTAGGGTGTTCTATTGGTTGGACGTCCACCGTTGGCGACCAATCAGCTCTCGGCATGTCAGAAAAATATACTGCCCTGTCCTGCGAATGGATCTTTGCATAAGTCAGTTCCCTGCTCGGTGATTGACATTTGAACAATGCAGGTTAAGATGATTACCTGAGGAGGTGGGTTCGTACAGTTGAAGGCCTTTGTTTCTTTCGGCTAGCTAAATGAGGCGCTGGAGGTGAATAGTTCTATGGCACGGCTTATTACTTCTTTCCTTGATAGCCATTTAGGTCTCTCCTGGGTTCCATTGTCATCGCCCTTGTAGTCAAAAGTAGGGTAGGCCCTCTCCTTGCTAGGTTGGACATGGCATACTATGAAGCTTGCTGCCACAAGTTCACCTCTCAACTCCACACCTTGAATCAAGTCAAGGAGCTCTTTCACTTGCTCCATGTCGATACTTCTTGGTCTCTCCGACCAACTTCTTTGGCTCTCCGAGATATGGTGGATGTCACAGTGGACGGCTAGGTGGTTCTATTTCATGTAGAACCACTTGGAATTCCACCCTTTTAGGGAAGTGTTTAGTGGTACGCTGATATAATCGCTAGCCATTCCATCCTGGAGCTATAGATATACGCCATCGACCACCTTGGAGCCACCGCCGCCTTTCTTCTTTAACCAAAACAAGTGTCTAAAGAGGTTGAAGTGCGGTAGAATCCCAAGAAACGCCTCACAGAAGTGAATAAAGATCGAGATGTGTAGTATAGTGTTGGGGTGGAGATTGCACAGACTAATCGACCAAAATACCAATAGATCTCGCAGGAAAGGATGAACAGGGAACCCCAATCCACGCTAGAAATAATCTTCAAAGACTACAACTTCAATGGTATTAGGCATTGGAAAGGGCTCACCACTGGCTGGCCACCATCCAGCGATGACGCGGTTAGGAAGCACGCCCGCCGTCACCATTCTTTCGAGCTCTGCTTCTCCAGTGCGCGACGGCGTCCACTCTTCGTCGTGACTGGCTTCACTTCCTGCCTTCTTTGGGTTTGTTTTCTTTGGGTTCATAGCTCTCCTCTTTGGCGCCATCACTCAGATCTGGATGCGGCCTGGCGTCGGCAATGTGTGTGGCTGCGAATCTAGAGGTGTGGTGGCTGAGGTGGAAGATGAAATGGCGAAGTGCCAAGGGTGGGAGAATGGGGGGCGGCGGTACTGTTATAAAGCACTTATCCCACTTTTACGACTCAAGGGTTTTTGGGAAACCGTTCCCTGCGATCTATGCCACTCCGAATTCTCCGATGCGGCTTAATGGGCCATTACCAGGTTTTTCGCGCAACCTCGGCCCACGTCGCTCGTTTGTTGCTACCGTCTGTTGCTCCTCACCGAAATATCGCCGACTACTCCACCATTTATTAAGGCTAAGTAACTAACACTGTACATCTGTTACTCTGGTTTTTTCTCCAAGATTCGATTTCTCCGATAACTCCACCTGCAGCTTGGGGACTGGCGATCTACTCTATTGGGATGTTATTGATTTTCTATTTCTGACCCTGGCACCACATGACCGCGTCACCTACTATCAGGCTCAGGGACTAAGTGGGCACACTTCACCTTGTGGTGAATGTGCTTTGTTTTCTTTTTAGGCCACGCCTAGGGACTAGCTGCCTACTCGGCTAGTTTTCTACTATTCTTCAAGTTTTTGACCCTGGCACCACATGATTACATCATCTGCTATTAGGCTCAGGGACTAAGTGGGCACACTTCACCTCATGGTGAATGTGCAAGATTTTTTCTAGAAGATTACAGGCCTACAGAGGAGGATTGATTCCTACAACTTTGTTCAGACTCTAAGTGGGCACACTTGGTCCACTACAGAGAAATTTTCATTTCTAAACTTGAGCTCCTTACACCCTTATGGCAAGCCGTACTTGGGTCACTCTAGTCGGTAATGGTTCATGGTGCTCGACGACAGGTCACGCTGCTTGGCGACAAGTTATGCTGCTCGGCAATGGTTCACACTGCTAGGCGATGGTTCACGCAGCTCGGCAGTTTAGCATGGTGGTGGAACCATGAGCTTGACTGCTCGGTGTTATTCGCACCTACTCGGACAAGCTCAAGACAGCATTGCACAATGGGTACAAGGTGCTCGGGGACTAGCTGTGGGGTGTATGACCCTAGATACCTATGGCAGACCACATGGGCTGTGCCCCTAGGGGTGGCCTAGCCCACAAGAAGAAGCCTTGCGAGGCATGACTCTGCTCGATGCCTTCCGCAAGACATCGGGAAGATATCCTGAAGATACTATAAGATCTATTAGGATATGTATGATCCCAAGATTCCTGTAATCAGTTATTACTTTCCGGTTATCTCTCAGATCTAACCGACTTGTAACCCTACCTCCCAGACTATATAAGGTGGGCAGGGACGCCCTCTAAAATCATGGCATATCATATGATAGCTAATACAAACCAACAGACCATAGGAGTAGGGTGTTATGTCATACTAACGGCCTAAACCTATCTAACTCGTGTGTCTCTGTTGCCTTCTTGTTCTTGATCTCACGCTCCTCTACCTGATCAATCTACCTTCATGGGATACCCCTCGGAGGACTGCTGATGATATTCTGTCGACAGTTGCAGATAATGAAATTGTCATTATCCGCACCACTGGCTTGATAGGTAAGCCGATAGTCTTCAAGCCAAAGTACAGGGTTTGTCTCCCTAGAGTACTTAGGGATGTTGGTAGGTGGTTGATACCTTGGTGGGAACGCAGCGTTGAGGATGTGCCGGCCGAAGGCCTGAGGGCCTAGCAGGCCGGGGCTCAGGCTCTGGTCCTCAACACTGTCGTAGCATCTGCCGCGTCGAGGGTGATAGCCATAGTGGGCTCCTTCCCTCGGGTCGCCGTAGGTGCACCTATGGGCATCGATGGTGTTGCGCGTTGTGGTTGTGGCCAAGATGTTGATGTACTAGGATTGCAGTGCATGGCCTGCCACCTGGCGGTGCTTGGTGGACTGACATGTCCCTGGTAGGGCGCACTGAGGGGGTATGCTAGCTGGCGTCGAGCTCATGTCACTGAGACATCAAGCTCTCCCCCTACTGTGCTGCCGCACGCTCAAGTAGCATGCGAATCTCGTAGTGGACCCGGCGATCCTTGGGCGTCGCGGCCTCTGGAAGGCCATGAAGTAGGGCCATCATGGCGGTGATGTTCTAGCTTGCACGAGCAAAGCAAGGAAGGGTTTCATCATCAGTGATGATCCTTTGGTTCACATCGCGGGCCACGGCGCGTGCGTGCCCTCCATCTCCGTGGCACCTGATCTCCTCGTCGATCTTCTCGTACTCTCGAACAAGCTGCTGTCCAGCTTTGTCTATTTCCTGCTTTCAGGCTTTCAGCTGCTCCACCCCTACGTGAGGTGGGGCCATTGCTCGCCCTTCAGCTCCATCACCGAGGTTGCCTACCGAGGTGACCTCCTCCTCAGAGGCGCTTTTGATGTGTCCCTCAGAGGTTTCCACCATGAAGCATTCCCGGGAGGGATGATGGCTCGCCCTACTGGAGTCAGAACCGGAGTCTGACCCCAGGCCTTCTGTGAGGAGGCCATGGAGGGATTCTATGACACTTTTGATCATCCCCACGTACTTGTTGTTCATGGGAAACGAGATCACGCACTGGGCCACAACGTGGCTTATGGTCGTCGTGGTGTTGCAGAGACTGAATGGAAATGCCATTGAGGCGTGCCATGTTGCGTGTTCTATTGAGAGGGTGATGTGGCACAGGGCCTCCCTAGATGGCTGGGGTCCAAGGGAGACACCAGGCTGGCCCTCAAGCCGCCGGTAGCTAAAGTTGACGGAGGGGAGAGACTGGATGTCCGCGTGGGCCAGCGCCAACTCTCCTCCTAGTGTGACAATGAAGTCTAGGTTGCCAAAACGCATGTGTGCACTCGAGACCTAGCTGATTGCATGGTTAGCCATCCAAGGCCTAATTTGGAACATGCAAAGGCCCCTACCTAGCATGCCAATTGTAGTGTTTCGGACAAACACCGGCTAGTAAATTTATAATTGATGCGTGTTAGGCCCAGATGGTGTGCTAAAGGACACAAGGTTTATACTGGTTCAGGCTGAATGTCCCTATGTCTAGTCTATTGCTGCTCATGTTATTAGCACCGGAAAAGGGTTCGTAACAGGGGTACAAACGGTCAAGAGAGGGATGGGTCCCAACTCTCTGATGGAATGGATGAAAAGGTCGCTGAGAGCTTGGTCACTGCTCAGCTATGTGTGAAGTGTCGTGTGTGTTCAACTTGTTTGTTAAGAGTTGATCCCCTTAGTGGGGGGCCCTGCCCTCCCTTTTATAGACCAAGGGAGGAGCAGGGGTTACAGATGGGAGAAAGGAGAAAAACCAGAGGCCAAGAAGCCCCACTGAAGGTGTTGAGCCCTCCTTTTCTGCTGAGCCAGCCTTGCTGACATGGCTAGATGGTGTTAGGGATTGGCATGTTCACCGGGTGCCCATGTCCTAGCAATGCCATGCCCTTACCGGATTAGCAAGTGGCCACGTCTCGTCCCACCCCTCCGGGCGGCGTGTCAGACAAGAGTGTTGACCTATGGCCCTATGGGGAGCGGGTGGCGCGGTAACAATACGTCTGTCATTATAGATGGCCTGAGCCTCTTCCTGGACCATAGTGGTTGTCGTATGCCATGTTAGTATCTACGCCGAGGGCTATTGGCGGCGCCTACAACACTATGGGACAAAAGTCAGCGCCTACAACACTATTTGAGTACTGTTAGGTTGGATAGGGCTTAAAGCACCCGTCCCATCGTATCCTGATGGTACCTTCCCATAGGCATGCAGGGCATGGTCCTCGGTATGGCGTTTGACTCAAATGTCATGTCATACCCTATGCTCATCTTTATGAAGGCATAGGGTGTACTTGTCGGGCAAGGCGGAGGAGGCCCTCGGTCGTCGGGTGAGGCGGAGTCGGTCCTCGGCCATTGGATGAGATGGAGGAGGCCCTTGGCCATCGGGTGAGGCAGAGCCCACCCTTGGATGTCAGGTGAGGCAAAGCCAAGCCATCAGGGGTCGAGCAAGGCAGAGCCTTGCCCTCAGGGGTCAGGTGAGGCGGAACCAGTCTTCCATCGTTCGGACAAGAAACACAGTAGCATTCTTGTCTCGATGGTTTGAGTGATGGGTTCGGGGAGCTCTTATCGGATATGTTCGAGTGAGATCTAGGTCCATCATTCATGATGGAGTTGGCATGACCCACATGGAGCATCCTACTACTCCTTGCCTATCGAGCGGATATGTTTTCACTTGTGAGCCTTACCTTGCTTTTCTCCACGCATCTCCTGGTTCCTACCGAGCGGGCGTCCCCGGTCAGATGGCTCCAGCCGGCTCTAAGTGTGCCGGTCGGAGAAGGGCGGTGAGCAGGGTTCCCATGAGCCCCAGTCAGAGAGATGTGGAGTTAGAGTTGGAAGTATCGCTTTGGGCTAGGCCTTCCGATCGGAGAGGGTGTTTGGAGGCGTCTAGAGGCCAAAGCGAGTGCTCCGATCGGAGTGGTGGGTCAAAGGGGTCAACGAGCAGGCATCGCTCCTTTTGGTCTAGACCTTCTAGTCGGCGACTGGGCTGTCCTTCCAGCCTATTGTATTTAGACTCTTGGGCTAAGCCTTAGCACGGAAGCAGGTCCTTGAGGGACCCTGGGTTTATGAACCGAACAATGGGTGACCCCCGATGAGACAGAAAAGGAAACGAAGAAGAAGTCCTGAAACCACACGTTTCCTACTGACCGGACACTCTAGTGGCAGCGACCGAATGCTGCCACCTAGCGTCCGGATCGATTCTAGGGAGGTCCAAAACCCCTGGAATCATGATCGAATGCGTCCGATGAACCCTGACCGGATGTAGCTAGAGTCTAGTGCAAGCAGTCTCCTTTGTCTTCGATCGACCGAACGCTAGATTGCCATCTGACAGGACGCTGGGAAAGCACTGTTTCAGTGTCCTGATCACTCCTTCTCAGCAGTAGTTCACCTTCTATGAACTGACCGGACGCTGGACTTTAGAGTCCGATGCAGCGTCTGGTCACTGTTTTTCTAGCAAATCTTCAAAGTCCTTCGTGCTGCATGTTCCCAATCAAGTCCCAACTTCAATAAGATCCAAATAAACACAAATTGGGACTAATGTGAGTGACCTCTCTCAAACCCTCAAAATTTTCAAAATATTTTGTCTTAGGCTATAATTCTTTTTAAGAAAATAGGCAATAAGAGGGCAATTGAAGATAAATGACAAAGCAACATTCATGCATATGCAATGCAATACTTGAAAGTAAATCTAGTTGCTTGTCAAGTTTGATCCAAGGTTAAGCTTCTTCACATACTTTTTGGCGGTTATCTTAACCATGTTAGACAAGCCCTATATGCATTTCAATAAAAAGTAAACATGTTGTATATTACAATGCAATGCAAGGGACACCATAAGCTCATTTTTAGTGAAGTTACTAAAATCAAGAACATTGAGCTCATTCCACAATCGACAAAAAGTCGCCTCATCTAGCGGTTTAGTGAAGATATCCACCAATTGATTCTCAGTCCTTACACCTTCTAATCAAAATATCATTCTTTGCAACATGATCTCTAAGAAAGTGATGGCGGATATCAATGTGCTTGGTGCAAGAGTGTTGAACTAGATTATTTGCAAGTTTTACTGCACTTTCATTGTCGCACAAAAGAGGTACTTTTTCTAGAACTACACCATAGTCTAGTAAAGTTTGTTTCATATAAAGAATTTGTGCACAACAAGCACCCACGATAATGTATTGCGCTTCGGCGGTGGACAAGGCCACACTACTTTGTTTCTTGGAGGACCAAGACACAAGTGATCTACCAAGCAAATGGCACCCTCCTGGATGTGCTTTTTCTATCCACTTTGCAACCGGCATAATCTGAATCGGAATAGCCAACTAATTCAAATATAGCTCCTTTGGGATACCAAAGGCCAATGCTTGGTGTGTGCTTAAGATACCTAAGGATTCTTTTAATGGCAATTAAATGAGTTTCCTTAGGATTAGCTTGAAATCTAGCACACATACACACACTAAACATGATGTCGGGCCTAGATGCGGTTAAATAAAACAAGCTACCAATCATAGAGCGGTAGAGAGTTTGATCAACCATGTTACCTTCCTCATCTAGGTCGAGATGTCCATTAGTTGGCATTGGTGTCTTGATTGGCTTACATTCATCCATCTTGAATCTCTTGAGAAGATCATTTGTATATTTCTCTTGAGAGATGAAAATCCCTTTTCTCATTTGCTTGACTTGAAAACCAAGAAAGAATGTAAGCTCTCCAATCATTGACATATCGAACTCCTTCGACATCAATTCACCAAACTCTTTGCAAGAATCTTCATTTGACAATACAAAGATGATATCATCAACATACACTTAACAAATGAAGATGTGCCTATCAAGCTTCTTGGTGAATAGTGTGGTGTCGACCTTCCCAATGGTGAAGCCCTTCTCAATGAGAAAGTCCCAAAGACGCTCATACAAAGCTCTTGGGGCTTGCTTAAGCCCATATAGCGCCTTGGACAACCTATAAACATGATTAGGATATCTAGGGTCTTCAAACTCGGGAGGTTGATCAACATAGACCTAGTTCATTAATAAAGCCATTTAAAAATGCACTTTTCACATCCATTTGATATAGTTTCATGTCATGATGTGATGCATATGCAAGGAGGATATGAATGTCTTCTAGTCTTGCAACTGATGCAAAGGTCTCTCCAAAATCCAAACCTTCAACTTGAGAGAACCCCTTTACAACTAGTATTGCCTTGTTCCTCACAACAACACCTTTATCATCTTGCTTGTTGCGAAACACTCACTTTGTTCCAATGACTCTTGCACCTTTTGGTCGCTCTTCAAGAGTCCAAACTTCATTGTGGGTGAAGTTGTTCAACTCTTTATGCATGTCATTTATCCAATCTAGATCTTGAAGAGCTTCTTCTACCTTAGTAGGCTCAAAACAAGAGACAAAAGAATGATGTGCAATAAATGAAGCAAGTTTTTGTGAGCAAGTCATTATACCCTTTGATGGACTCCCTATAATGAGATCTTGTGGATGATCTTATAGTAGAGGTGTGTTTCTTCTATTGACCACTTGAGGAGGAGGTTGTGGAGCATCAACATCTTGTGCTTGTACCACCATTTGATCATGGGAGACATGAGTGTCTTCATTTTCTACTCTCCAATCTTTATCACAATCTTGTGGCACATTTGATGAAGAAGGTGGATCAATTACTTGTACATCATCTTTAGGCTTGATGACTCCAATCGGAATGTTCTTCATAGCCTCCCTCAATGGTTCATGACCTACATCATCTAGATTCTCATGTGCTCCTTGGGAGCCATTAGATTCATCAAATTCCACATCATATGTTTCTTCAACCAAGCCGATGGCATGATTAAATACTCTATATGCTTTGGACTTTGATGAGTAACCAACAAGAAAACCAATATGATAACATCTTTGAAACTTTCCTAGGTGTTGCCGCTTCTTGTAGATGTAGCATTTGCAACCAAACACCCTAAAGAAGGATATGTCCGGCTTCTTTCCATTGAGTAACTCATAAGGTGTCTTGCCAAGGAACTTTTAAAGGAATAGGCGGTTGGATGCATAGCATATGGTGTTGATAGCTTCCGCCCATAGAGCTTCGGGGGTGTTGTACTCATCTAGCATTGTTCTTGCAAGAGTGATCAATGCCTGGTTCTTTCTCTCAACTACACCATTTTCTTGAGGAGTATATGTTGCGGAGACCTCATGCTTGATCCCAACTTCATCACAATAGGCTTCTATGTTTGTGTTGTCAAATTCTTTTCCATTGTCACTTCTAATCTTCTTGAGCTTCACTTCAGATTCATTTTGTGCTCTCTTGGCAAACTTCTTGAAGCAAGATGCAACTTTGGATTTGTCATGAAGGAAGAATACCCATGTGTATCTTGAATAGTCATCAACAATCACAAGATAATAAAGATTTCCTCCCAAACTCTTAGTATGTTGTTGGTCCAAATAAGTCCATGTGAAGGAGTTCTAGCACTCTTGTGGTTGACATGAAAGCTTTTGTTGGATGAGTATTTGCAACTTGCTTGCCAGCTTGACATGCACTACAAAGCTTGTCCTTCTCAAACTTCACATCCTTCAACCCTCTCATCAAATCATTCTTCATAGCTTCTTGAGTGAGCTCATCCCAACATGAGCAAGTCTTCTATGCCATAGCCACCCAAGTGTTGTTTTGGTGAATAGGCATGTTTTCAAGTTAGCATCTTCGGAAGTGAAATCCAATAAGTATATGTTTTGTATCTAAATCCTTTGAATATCACTTGATCATCATGCTTCTTAGATACAACAACTTCCTTCTCGGTGAACAAGCATTGGAAGCCAAGATCACACAATTATCCAATGATAGCAAGTCGAAGCTCAATGAAGCAACATAGAGCACATTTGAGATAGAATGATCATTTGATATTACCACTTTGCCCAATCCTTTCACCTTGCCCTTAGAATTATCTCCAAATGTGATTATTTCTTGTCCATCTACTTCTTTATCTAGTGAGGCGAACATACGAGGATCACCGGTCATATGTTGTGTGCAACCACTATCAATAACCCAATGACTTCCACCGGTCTTGTAGTTCACCTACACACAAGAGATCAAGCTTTAGGAACCCAAACTTGTTGAGGGCCCTTCACCTTCTCAACAAGTGTCTTTACAACCCAAATTTTCTTAGGCCTATTCTTGTTTGGAGGTCCTAAGAACATGACTTTCATCTTTCCACTAGAATCCTTTCTAAGCATATAATGAGTATTGAAGACAAAAGGTCTAGCATGCTTGGGCAAGGGTTGTGGCAGTGGAGTTTGGCACTCATGGGCAAAGTGGCCTTCTTGTCCACACTCAAAACACTTCTTTGGCTTTGGCTTTTGTTGTTGTTGAGCTTGAGCCTTCTTCTCTTTGTTTGCCATGTACCCAATGCCACTTCTATCCATCTTCATGATGGTGTTCATTAGTAGCTCACTTTGAAGATGTTTGCCTCTTGTGAACTTGCTCAATCCAATCTTGAGATGCTCTTTCTCCAACTTGAGCTTCTTGTTCTCTTCCTTGAGAGCATCATTATTTTTCTCTTGCTTGAGCTTCTTATTCTCTTCTTTGAGCTTCTCATTCTCAAGAATCAAGTCACCATCATGATCACTAGTTCCAAGCACTATGGTGTTGGTGGTCTTGAGCTCTTCAAGATCTTTCTTGAGCTTTTCATTGTCATTCTTGAGCTTGACAAACTCATCGTAATCATCGGCCTCAACCACTTGCTTGCCCTTGCTACTAGAACTTTGCTCAATGCTCTCAATGATCAAATCATCATATGATGTAGCTATATCAATCTTAACAACATTGTTAGTAGCATCATGTGGCTCATTGGATAGAAATTCTTGAGCAATGACAAGATTATTATGATTAATCTTAAGAGTAGTATATTCTTCTTTTAGCTTGTTGTGGCTAGTGATGAGCTCTTTGTGCATCGCCTCAAGTTTATCATGTTTATCTTTAAGCTCTTTCTTAGAAGATTTGAGCTCCTTGAGTTTGGATGATATAGCATCATTTGCTTCTCTAAGCTCAACTCTAGCCTTTTCGGCTATATCACATTTTGCTAAAAGTGAATCATTCTTAGCCTCTAGTTTTTCATTCTTAGCTCTACTCTTTCTAATGATCTTAGTGTATTGATTTAGCAATTTAACAAGATCATCATAAGAAGGTGATTCATATTCATCATCATCACTATCGCTATCATCATTGCTAGCATGTTCATCGCCACTACTATCATCATTTGATACCTTGTGATCACCCTTGGCCATAAGGCATAGGTGTGTAGGGGATGATGGCGGTGGTGGCAGTGAAGATGATGAAGAGTCAATAACAATGGCGGCCACCTTCTCATTGTCACTATCATCATCAGATGAGCCACTAGATGAATCAATGTCCATGAGCCAATCATAGATGATGTATGCCTTTCCACTTTTCTTCTTCTTGTGAAAGTCCTTCTTGCCATCTCTCTTCTTGTATGACTTGTTTTTTCTTCTTATCTTCTTCTTCATTGCTTGAGTCATCTTTCTTGCCCTTGTACTTGTTCTTGTACTTGTCTTTCTTGGGCTTTGTGCATTGATGTGCTAGATGACCAAGTTCTCCACAATTGTAGCAATCCATCTTAGAGATTGGCTTCCTTCTAGAGCTTGTGAAGAACTTCTTCTTGCCATCAAACTTGATGCCACTCTTGTTGAGCTTCTTTAGCATCTTGACAGTTCTTTTCACCATGAGAGCAAGGCTTGCATCATCAACTTCATCCTCACTTGAGCTCTCATACTCAAGCCTTGCTTTGCCCTTCTCTTGGCTAGCTTTGAATGCTAAGTCTTTTTCTTTTTTCTTAGTAGAGGATGAGCCATCTTGTGGTGTGATGTGTATGTACATCTCATGAGCATTGATCTTTCCCAAGATTTATGTTGGTGTAGTGGTGGAAAGATCACCTTGATGAAGCACGGTCACAATATGCCCATATTTGTTAATGGGGAGGACACTCAAGATCTTTCTTACAACATCAGATGGTTGCATTTGAGTGAGTCCAAGCCCATTGACTTCCTCTACAAGAACATTCAAGCATGAATACATTTCATTAGCACAGTCTTTGGGAAGCATCTCAAAAGAGTTAAGTTTTTCCATGACAAGATGATAGCATTCCTCACGCTCACTCTTTGTTCCCCCATGGAGCACACAAACGTCTAACAATAGTGCATGGGTGTCTTTGTGGTTCCTCACCCGGTTGAACACATCTTTGCAAAGGCCTCTAAAGATGGTGTTTCAAGCCTTTATATTCCATTTTTCATAATTCACCTCATCGCCTTGTAGGTGTGTAGCATCCCAAGGTTTTGGGAAGCCTTGTGAGGCGGCTCTAAGTATTCCAACATCTAGAGCTTCTAAATATGCCTCCATGTGGATTTTCCAATATAGAAAATCACCCCCTCAAAGATAGGAGGAGGTCCATCCTAGTGAGACATCTTTCTCTAGGTGGTTAAGCCTAAATACGAGAGCACGAGGCTTTGATACCAATTAAAAGGATCAAGATGCCCAAGAGGAGGGTGAATTGGGCTAATTCTAAATTTCTTTGCAATAATAAAGTCCTATGGTTAGCCCAATTAACCCCTTGTGCCTAGAAAGTGTTTCTATTGATCTACCGCACAAAAGTTTAGCAACCTATGCTCCAATCCTACTCTAGCATGACAATTCTATGAATGTAAAAGATAAGAACTAAATTTGCTCAAAGTAAATGCTCAAAGTAAATAGAGAAGGAGGAACACGGCGATGTTTTGCTGAGGTATCGGAGAGTTGCCACTCCCCACTAGTCCTCGTTGGAGCACCTATGCAAGGGTGTAGCTCCCCCTTGATCCGGGCAAGGATCAAGTGCTCTCTATGGGTTGATTCTTTGACACTTCATCACAGTGAATCAACCACAACCGCTCACAACTTGAGTTGGGTCATCCACAAGCTATGCCGGATGATCACCAAACTCCCAATCACCACCAAGCCATGTAGGTGATGGCGATCACCAAGAGTAATAAGCATGAACTCTCACTTGACCACGACAAGCCTAATGAGAAGGGTGGACGCACACTTTGCTACTCTTGATCTCACTAATGAGGGCTCTCTTTGGGATTCTCAAATCTTAATCACCTCACTAGGACCTTGCTCTTCTTGGCACTCTCAAAGGTGTTTCTTTGTTGTTGGAATGAGTAAAAGTACCCCCACACATGAATGGAGGAAGTATTTATAACCATGGTTGAAAAACAAACTGTTATGTGCTTCTGTAGGGTGACCAGATGCTCCTGTCAGTTCTCCCCGAACTCTAGTGTTTAAAATGTGACTGGACACTAGACATCGTCTGGTCAACACTGATCAGATATGTTCGGTCATGATTTTCCCTCTCTGGAACCTTACTGGAGTCGACCGGATGTTGGGACTCAGCGTTCGGTCAACACTGATCGGACGTGTCTGGTCATGATTTTCCCTCTCTAGAACCTTACTATAGTCGACCAGACGCTGGGACTCAGCGTCCGGTCACTTCACCTCTCAGCGTCCGGTCGCACCAGATGATTTCACCTTGATCAAATGAACTGATCGGACTCTGCGCCAGTGTCCGGTCAACCCAAAGCCAGCATCCGGTCAGTATTTGATCCTCCATTCACTTCCAACTCTCGATCATATGTGAATGATGTTTGCTCCAATGGATCTGAGGGCTTCTTAGGAGCTACCTAGTGCTAGATTTAGCAAGTGTGCACCACACCTAACTCTCTAGACTCACTTAGGTCAAGCTACCCATCCATACCCCCTTAATAGTACGGCCAAAGGAAAAACAAAGTCCTAAAGTACTCTAAGTGTCTCTTCAACTCCAATCGACACTTAGAACTAGTCCATCCTTAACCTTGTCGTCCATCCTTTGAAAACTAAAACGATTTCCATCGTAGGGGCATGACCACCATGATAGCCCAATCAATCTCCATTACCATGACCTAACTTAATTGCCTCTACAAAACACACGTTAGTCATAGTAATCACGTATTGTCCTTAATCACCAAAACCCAACTAGGGGCCTAGATGCTTTCATGGTTGAACTCAGAAGCCTTCTTGTTCCTCCTGGTCTTGCCGAGTAAAAACAAGTGTAATCCGAGTGCTTTCATGAGTGAAGCCATGAAGTGCTCTATAAAGCCTCCTAGTTACATGCACTTTTCATAAAGCCTCCGGGTGACATGCACTTTTCATGAAAGTGCACTTATTGAGTGTAGCCCCCGAGCCTCTTATGTTTGCAAAACAAAGAGTTAGAGGGTCTAAAAGAAAAAAAACATTCGTAGAGGAAGTGTACCCTGTAGCCCCCGAGCCTATGTCCGAGTACTTGTACTCAAAATAAGGATCTGAAAAGAATATACTTGAGGATGAGAGTGCCAATGAAAATTATTGCCCTGTCTGCTTGTACAGAAGCAAGAAGGACCTGTCGGAGTCACATGCAAAGCTTTAGTACTATTGGTCCAAAGAAGCTCTGTATATCTATGAGAATATGACATCAAAGATGCTACTAGGTGTACTATAACTTCACATGTGCTATGAAAAGGCTGCCTATACACTAAAAAGATGTAGTGGGACGCACTATACCCTTGTAGTGTAGCACGTGAACCTATATAGGAGTAAGTAGTTTGTTTGTGTATTCCGTGTGAACCTAGTCTACAGACGTCGTCAAAAATGCCTATAAACCCCTGTCACACCCCAAAAATTCCATTTTGGGTTGTGAATAGTTTTCACTGAATAAAATTAATGCTTTTATCATTTTCTAAAGTTTCCAAGATTTAATTAGGGTTTTTGCAATTTATAATGTGAAAAATGTTGATTTTTAAAATAACTTTTATAATAAATGTGAAGGGTGTTGCATTCATGCCGGTTGCATTTGGTGTTTATGAGTGCACATGGTTTTGAAATATGATAGAGCGACGTTTCTTTCTCTCCGAGAAATTTTCTGACCTTTTCTGGAATTAAATTCCTTTTTCCTTGGGCTTAATATTTTTCCTTGATCTTTGCAACAATCTTTTTGTGAGCTCAAACAACTTTAGTTGAGTTCCTCATCCTTCAAACTATCTCCAAGATTTTTCTAGGGATTTTTCTGAGCTCTAGGCTATTTTTCATCGCTTAAAAAGCAATTCTAGATTTTCTGGAATTATTTTAATTCATGAAATTAAAATAATCCCAAAACCCTAAATTTTCCACTGACCCAAACCCTACCTATAAATACATGTCGGTGTTCTGCTCAATGTCCTCATTCCAAAAGTCTGATCGATTTCGCGAGCCGCCAATCCGTTTGTCCTACATCTATCATCGAAGTTGCGACGATGAACTTTTCCGACGAAGGTTCGGTGAGTTTTTTCGGCCAACTCCGATGTCCCCTGCTGATTTCAAGGCCACCCTAAGGTAGATCTCTTCATTCTCTATGCCATGGTATATCGTATTGCACGAATCCATTGCCGTTTCACTATTTTCTCATCCCTTCTTCCACAATTCCGGCAAGCATCTCCATGTCTGTTATTTTTTCTCTACTGTGCTGCATGCTGGCCGCCGCTGGCTAGCCATTGCCTCCCCTGGTCCAGCCGTAAGCCCTCCTAGTCGTCCGCCTAGCCCCTCGACTGGGCATGCGCCGTGCGCCCTGCCCCTGTGCCCCTATGCGAGCAGCCTCTGTGCAGCCACTGCTACCGAGCTCGGCCTCTGCTTAGCCGCAGCTCCTGCATGGTCGCCGCCGTCTGGCCCGGCACCTCCCTAGCCGGCCAGTCACCCTCCAAGTCGGCGCCAGCCCCCTTGGCTGGCCCTATTTCCCTCCATGGCTGAGCCCCTCTATTTCCCAGCATAAATAGTAACTTCCCCTGCCATGCCGATCCAACTCAGTGAGGAAGAAGGACCCCTTCGTGATTATTTATTTTTGGAAATCACAGATAGGTCCCTGGTTTATTTAATTTCTATCATTTTCCTCTATTATTCAATCGTATCAAATGCGAATTCAATTCTTTTTATTCCAACTCTCCAATATATATTCCTATCATTGTTTAATCCCATGAGTACTAATTATTTCATGTATTTCAGCGCGTTTCAAGTGAAATACCTGAATTACCCCTCCTCCCGATAAATCTTCCGAAGTTCGTATCTTTTCCGTCCGATCTCCGTTTTCAGTGGTTTTTGCGCTCACGCGATCGTAGAAACAAGACCTACATGTGAGTAACCTTTTCATAAGTTGTTTATCATATTTGGTATACTACTTTTGTTTATTTGTATATGTTTGTTTATATGTTTATGCGCCCGAAGTTTGCCACAATGGAAGAGAAGTTATCGGTGGATCCCAAAGCCCCAAAGTTGAGTTGTTATGCATTTCTAAGACTAAGGCAAGTGTCCTTGACCATACTTGCTCCTACTTTTGTTTTGATTTGAGTTAGTTTAGTTAGACCATTAGTTGCATGCTGAGTCATAATTTGAATCCTATGTTAGGGTTTACTATAACTTGATGTTATCATCCTTGTAACCTGGGTTGGTTGGGTAGTTGTCTTGCTTAGCTTGCAGTCTTGGGTTGGAAAGGTTATCATTTAATATTGATTAATGATTTATGCAACTTAGGTTGGTAATGTTTATAGCAACATGGTGAATAGGAATCTAGTAGGATGGTTGGTTTTGGTGGAGGTGTGTGCCAGATTTTGGGTAAATGTTTTCTGGTGGATTGTTGGAATTGGTGGAATGGATTGTGCTCATTCCTGCTTGGATTCTAAGGACCGGTTCATGGACAAGTAACCCAGCTTAACAGCACAACCTCGAGGGCTATATGGCTCTGGCCCTGACCAAGTAATTAGTTTCCTCCAAGTTATGCTACATCAGGTCGGTTTGTGTGGCATAAGAGGGGGCTTCTGTAGTGGTGTTGGTACCCACTATTAGCGGTTAGAAACCTTAGTGAAGGTGTAAAATAGACTTGGAGGGACTTTGTAAAGGCCTTGTAGTGTGACCCCCGCTAAGCACCTAGGTAGTGTGAAGTGTGATGGGGAAACATGACTCATGGTGAATGTGTGCAACCTCTGCAGAGTGTAAAACTGATATATCAGCCGTGCTCATGGTCAAGAGTAGCCTGGACTTCTTCTTGATTAGATGGCTCTAGTTTAGTTGGGAGGCTTAGATGGAATCCAAGTGTTGGTTTGCTTGGATGGGATCCAGGTGTGGTGCTCGGATGGGATTCGAGTGTTGGTTATAGTGGTTCTCCGAGGTGAAGGAAGATCTCACCTAGTTAAATAGGTGCTTAAGGTTTAAGGTAATAGGTGTGTTGCTTAAGGGCTTATGTTAAACCTTGTTAGCCTTTTCCTTGTGTTGGCCTGCATGTCATACTTTCCTACACTTGCGGAGTACATTTTGATGTGCTCACTCTTCCTGTTTGTCCCCTTTGCTACCCCACCTAGTGGTTCGGACTAGAAGATGGAGTTTCTAGAAGATGATGTTTCCTGAAGACAGTGTCGATGCTAGGCTGGTGTACCCCTGATCAGTTGCCTGAAGGGATGGAGACCCTACTCTGCTAGAACTCTGATGTAATTTTGTGTTTAGAACCTCTGGTCATTTTTTATATATGTAATTGCTTTTGTAATAAACATTGCAATGTATCATTTTGTCGTCGCATGTATGAATAAACAGATCCTAGCATACATGTGATGTGCATTTGGTTTTGTTTTGTGAAAAGAATACACCACCAACAGCAGCATCTAAATGGCTCCTATCTAATGACACTAGTCCATGGTAGAAGTTGTAGATGAAAAGCCAGTCTTCCATGCCATGGTGTGGGCATGTAGAGAATACTCTTGTATTCGTTCCCAAGCCTCAAGAATTGATTCATCTGCTAGTTATTGAAAACTAGAGATTTTATTGCACAGAGCATTAGTCTCCCCCATGGGGAAAAACTTAACTAGGAAAGCATTGGAACACTTGTCCCATGTATCTACAACATTGTGGTTAGAGTAAAACCATTGCTTAGCCTTTCCTAACAAAGAGAAGGGGAAAAGGTGAAGACGTATAACCTCTTGGCTCTCTCCCTTAATGGTGAATGTGCTACAAATCTCCAAGAAATATTGGAGGTGAGCATTTGCATCCTCATGGGCTTTCCCACAAAATAGACTAGCTTGAACCATCATAATTAACGCTGGCTTAAGCTCAAAGTTAGCGTCCCCATTGAGAACATTAGGTCCAGTACATTAGCAGCCGAGGGTGTAGAAAAATCATGAATGGACTTATTAGCCATGATTGTGTAGGGTAGTGATAGGATATGAGGAAAAAAGGATAAACTACTTAGGATAACTAACAAGAACCTAGCTAACAAATTCAGCCTTATAAATTCAATGCCAGTTGCCTTTCCCGGCAACGGCACCATAAATGCTTGTTGATATTTCTTAACAACTATTAGAGGATTCCACAAGCCCACAAAACTATCACGTAGCACTTCACTCAGTGAGTACCGAGTGTTGAATTTATATTTTTTTCCTTAGGAAGGCGAAAGGCTAGAAATTATATAGGACTAGGATTTGCTAGAGGAAGGCTTGAGTTGATCTTAGGTAGGTGAATGATAGTGAAGGATGGGTGTGAACTACCTAAACTAACTATTAAATACAAGCTAACCGGAGATAGCTAGGTGGGAGAGCAAGCAATATATCTTTCTAGTAACTAAGGGTAAACAAATAACTGGAGAAATGCAATAGTACTTTGGGGCACAGCCTGCCTACCAACTAGTAGAGTTAAATAGACAAGTTCTGCACTGAGCCCTATGATATAATAACTAGACCTATCGTGGTGGAATACAAAGGATGGACAATGCTATCACCACTTGCCACCTACCACAATCTATCCGGAGGCCTAGCCGTATCCATAGGTAATCTATAGCCTAAGCACCATGCTTAATCTATAGGCTTACTACTTCGATCCAAGCTCTGATGAAATGAGATCAAAGCACTCTAACTAGATGGTGGAGCCGGTACTAACGAAAGACTACTAATGAAAAGATAACCTATGCTACTAATTGTTGATGGTGCTTAAGTTCATGATCCTACCACCAACATTTGAACAAAATAAATAAATATGGACACCAAAACTTTGAATTAGGGATTTTAATTTACACTTTCCATAAGTTTTGGTACAAGTATGTTTTGTAGGTCACAAACATAAGTGCATGGAGAAAATCACTAAAAGGCGCTTTTCGACGCTAATTTGCACAAAGGATCAAGAAAGGCGCCCATCAACTCAACACACTCGGGACAAAGCACCACCGAGGAGCGATCTAGGTCTAGCCCAAGGCCTGCCACGTGAAGGCGGTGGCCAACGGCAATGGTCAAGGGGCTTTGGCAGAACCGACCAATTTATAAGAGCATGAGTACAATGGCAACCACCGAAGCAATCACACTATCATACTTGAGCCCATATAAACCCGGTAGTCTGTCGAGTATCACAAAAGATCTCGAATAATACAACACACAACCAAGATCATACATGATTTAACATACAAGCCACATGTTACATAAGTTCACAAGTAGTTCAACATACATCAGAGTACAAAAAGAGTTATTATAGTATCAAGTTCAAATACAGTAGTAGCAGAAGCAAAGATAGTTTTTAAACTAACATCTCACACCATCATTCAAATACTTCCTAGTTTATGATCACATTCCAAAAAACCATCATAGATTAGATATATAGAAGTGCCTTGCCCATGGCCTACTCCTCGTCCATAGTGGGACAGAAGCAGTTCTTACAATATCCATGATAGACCATGCTATCTGCAACAAATGGGAAATAAACCCTTGAGTACAAGAAGGTACTTAGCTAGACTTACCTGTCATAAACAAAAAATAAAGTGACTCTAAGGATCATGTAAGGCTTTATAAGTGGAGCTAGCTTGACAACATTTTGCATAAAAAGCCACTAGTTGAGCTATACATTTTATAATTTGATTCCAAGTTAATTGTAGCTATTCATCTCTATATTAGCATCTAACATGTGCCAAACAAGTGATGTATGATTATGTAGCATAACAATAATAACCATAGCTGGTGTAACATTCCCATGTTCATCATAACCATCAAATTCCATAGTTCAATTACTACGATGTTGGAGCAAGTCGAGTTTCTCACTATCTGGGAGAGACGGCGATTTGAATCGGTTGCAACCAGCTAGGTAGTTATTCCTAACATAAACTTAGACATACCTATGCCAAGGTAGTCTTAGGTCACATTTGGTATAACTTAGGTACACATTTCGTGGGTCCGATCAGCGCCGCACCCTTAGGGACACTATCGGATGCCAAGTCGATCAGGACTCTAACCTGCCCTTGGCCTCACACCAGTTCCCTGCACATCCTTACTACCTCTAGAGTGTGCACTTTCACTTAATGAGTCCCATCCTAAGTTGAGCTACTCATCTTCATGGTCGGAACGAGTTATCCAGCCACCTAAGTGAGAGGCATGCGTTCAATCTCGGCAGAAGTGCCAGCAAAGGTACGGTCCTTAATCAACATAGGCGTGATCAACATGGCCAACCCAACCCCATTGGTATACCAATTCCTACCCGGTCTCTACTTAGATAACATCCCATGGTTATTTTCCACGATAGCAAATATAGCCAACCGTACTTTGGTATCCATCTATATCTCGCAGGTGATAGGAAATCACCTGACTTCTACTGACTAAGCATTGCTAAGCAGATGATCGATCCTGGACCTACATAGGGTTCAAGGTATATTTCTAGATAAGGAAATTATATGCGTCAAGAGTTTCCAATCAACTCCTATAACCTAATGCATCAGACATAAAAGGACTCTAGTTGATATTTGTAAAACATAGGAGGCTTAGAATGCTCTGGGGCTTACCTTTTAGAAAGGATGTAGGTCTATGATCTGGGCACTCCAATAATTCTTTTGGAGCCTACTCCTCTCCTTCGGGAGCTGCTGGCTATGGTGTCTCCTGATTCTCCTCCTCTTTGGCCTCAAACTCCAAGAGGGTGATTCCTTCGGGCGATCCTATATGCATGAGCATGAAATAAGGTATCATGGATGCATAGGTATTGACATGGATGATATAATATGATGAAATGCATAATCATAAATGTCTTTAACAACAAGGCATTAGGTTGATAACAAGATTAATTTTCTTTTACTAAGTAGGTGCACATCTCATCTAGTAATTAAACAAACTTCCATTACAACATTTTTTGGACTACAAGACAGCAGTAACTTGTTTTGACCATAACTGGAGTTTTACCCATCTAAACAATATGATTGTGGACTTTCTGGAAAGCTTATGAAATTGTCTACAACTTTCTTATAATCGTCTTAAGGTGATTCAATAGTGAGCCAGGTCAAACAATTCAATCTTTCCAATCTAGTCCAGGGAATAAGCAAATTTGATAGCAGACTTCTAGAAGCCATAACTCTAAAACCATTAGGCCTATGACAATGAAATTCTAGAACACATTAGATGCGCAAATTAGCTACAACGTTTCTATTGACAAGTTTTATAGAAAAGATCATTATCATCACGAAGTTGTCACCACAACAGGAACTACTCATGCAGCCATCCAATTGAATTATAAAGCAATAATTAACTAACTGCCTATAACCAATTAATTTTAAGCACAACTACTCATATCAACAGATCATATGCATCACAAGCATCATAGAAAACATCATGGTTAAGCCTAAATAGTTTACTTATATGCATTTATTAATTTCCTCATATAATAGAGTGATTTAAAGGATAAATATTTCTAGTGCATAATAAATCATGAAAAATTTACTAGTGGGTTACACATGACCCCAGTATTCTACTGTACAAATTTCATTCCATTTGGATAAGTATAGTCACCCTCTACAAAAATGGCAAGTTACGTAGGCTTATTTTAGTAAAAATAGTTTAGCCTAGTGAAAAGTGTCAAACAATAGATTTCCTATTTTTCCTACTTACATCCTACCACAAGAATACTATGTAACAATTTTGATGATCATAAGTTTTGTATATTTACCACTACTAATTTCACCAGAAACTAGTAATGAATCAAGGTTAATTAGTAAAACCATATTTTAAGTATACCTACATATGGGTTTAGTATTTTTCCTAGCTATAGTATGTCAACACAAGACCAATAAAATTAGAATCACATTTTTAGCACTTCCCTAGCTCGAGTTATGTATTTTACAAAATAGAAACTATTTTAAAAGCACTTAATTAACTTAATTTAATTCCCCTAGAAAAATACCCCAAACAGTAGGTTTTACATTTTTATCAAATGGTACACTTCATGATGAATCCAACAAAATTTGGATCACCCCATTTGGACACTCCTAGCTCAAGATATGGATTTTTGAAGTTTGAATTCATTTCTGAAAAGAATAAAGAAAAACATTTAAAACTAAAATCGCTACATGCACCCAGTTCACTACACCCGCTACGACTAACTGTTGGGCCCCATAGGTCAACGGGTCCCCATAGTCATCAGCACAGAAGCAAGAGCAATGGTGGTTGACCAGCGAGAGCTTGTCGACGGCGAGGTCACCGGCGACGAGGTCACCACCGACGTGTTCCCTATCCCCAGTGCACATCTACTGGTGCCCTTGGTTGTCTCAGCGGATCATTGGAGCTACCTCACCGGTGACCATGGCGGCATAGCAGAGGTGCTTGGTGGTAGACTCATCATCTCCAGTGATGGCGTGGCCAGGCGAGCGGGGTTACGGCGTCAGGAGGTCTTAGCGTTCTCTAGGGCTAGGACTAGGCTATGGTAAAGTGGCGGTGAGCTCCGTCCATGTGCATGGCGGCACAGCGGCATGAGCGCATAGCGGTGGTCATCTCTCATTCCTACGAGATGACTATTGGAGGCAAGTCTTTGTATTTGGGGGTAGTGCATGGGTTCATGGCAATGCAAGGGCCGGCGGTGGTGAGCTCGAGCTCACGACCATGGCAGATGCACACAGCGTAGTCACGCATTCCCACACGGTTGCAGCAGGTAGCGGTTAAATGGGCAGCGGTTGTAGTATCTATGACCTATGGCATTGACGGGTCGAGGTGGAGGGTGGTCGGAGGAGCAATGGTGGTGGCTGGCCACGGGCAAGCTCGAAGCTTGGCGGCGCACCGCGGCCACAGCGGCGATGGCGATGCGCAATGTGGTCTCACCTAGGCATGGGTTGCGACTCTAGTGGGTCAAGAATATAGAGGAGATGGTGGTGGAGCTGTGGTTGAGAGGGATTGGTTGGAGGTATGGCGGTGGTGGCGCGTGAGCATGACGAAGGCGCACGGCGATGACAATGGCAGCGCGCGCTGCTGTTGTTGCTACAAGAGGGAGAGTAGAGGGACAAAGGGCGCAAATGAGCTAGGGACAAGGCAACAGCGCCTTGTCTTTGTCCTTGGGTGTGCCAGCGTGATGGCAATGGGGGCAGTCATGGCACATGCTAGCCACGCGGCAGCCATGGCCTTCGGCCAGTCGGCCACTGTCGCTCTAAACTCTGACCTGGCATGCTCGATCAGGCCGACTGATGGAGCAACTTTGAGGTGATATTACTCCTAATCTGTGGTGATTTAGTGAAAATGGATTAGTAAAAGTTGTAGAGCTACATGTGATCTACAAATTTGCTTTAGGGTGTATGATCTAATTCGCCATGGTTTGCAGGTTACAATGCTCCAAAGTGGTGTACCTTGAAACTGGAAATCAGTTTTGACTTAGCAAAATTTTCCTAGTCTGAAAACAACATTTGATTACTTCTTGTGGGCCCTATTTAACCATGTTAGGCGCTGAATTAGCTCATGACCCTTAAATAAAGTTTGTTACCCATGTCAAGAACTATAACTTTTATTAAGGGTGCACTGTCATGCAAACACTCTAGACTATAGTTCAACTCTAGTCAAAGTAGTATCATGAAAAATGGAATTTTGAGTAAACTATGACTTAGAAGCAAAATTGGCCCATGTCATGAATACAAACATTGTTCCATTTTTCATCCTAGATGTGTCTAAGGTGTTTTTGTGACCTCACAACCATCTCTTGCATTGGTCACACATGATCACAAGCATATGCATGTATATAATCAACATCACATGTGATAAAGGTAAGGTGAAATGAAATGAACTTCATATGCTCATGCTCATGAATGCTTGGATGATGCTTATGCTCATGAAATGCAAGTGTCAAATGAAATGCTTAACACTAGGGTGTTATAGGGGTGGCCGACCCTAGGGGGCGGGGGACCCCCTATGGGCGCCTCCTTGCCTCTCCTCGCTCTAGCGGTGTCATGCCTCCATGCTGAGGTGGTTTAGCCCTGTCTTCATGCCAAGAATAGCTAGAAGCACCGCCATCCTCCTAGTATAAATAGAGGGGTAGAGCTCACCTCTAAGACACACATCAAGAGAGCAAGGAAGAAAGGGAGGGCTACATTTTACTTAGCATTTAGCTAGAATAAGAGTGGAGTGAGTGAGGAAAGAGTCAGAGAAGTGCTGGGGCTATCAGCAACCTCCCTTAGTGTGCAAGCTACACTAGCGGAAGAGTGTTAGAGCTAGCAACTCCTCCACTTGTATCTCTACAATTATCTTACTACTTGGAGTAAGAAGTTCATGTTTAACTTTGGAGTTGATTTCTTAAGAAAGCTACCTTTGATCATTATAAACTTGTGGCACTACTAGAGAATAGACTTTAGAATGATGTCCCAATTTGGCATTAGCCTCGGCATT
This sequence comes from Miscanthus floridulus, assembly GCF_019320115.1. Taxonomy (NCBI): domain Eukaryota; kingdom Viridiplantae; phylum Streptophyta; class Magnoliopsida; order Poales; family Poaceae; genus Miscanthus; species Miscanthus floridulus. Next base: position 62,020,947 of record NC_089584.1, read on the forward strand.
TTTTGCCGCTAGGACTAAAGGACCCTTTAGTCCCGGTTCGTAATACCAACTGGGACTAAAGGTCCCTGCCCAACGGTCGTCCACGTGGTAGGGATCTTTAGTCCCGGCTAGTATTACCAATCGGGACTAAAGGTAAACCTTTAGTCCCGGTTGGTAATGCTAGCCAGGACTAAAGGTTTTAGTCCCGGTTTGGGTGATACCCTGGGAATAAATATTAATCTTTAGTCTCGGTTTGGCCACCTAACCGAGACTAATTATGCCGGCCTATACACCAGCTCATTTCTTCCTCCCTGAGCCCGAGCCATTCCATTTAAACTCACTACCTCTGTTCTTCAGCTTGCTGTTGTTCTTGCTCTCTTCCCCTCCATTGGTGTTGCTCTTCGATTTTGGAGGTAACAAACTTAATCCTCTTATGTTTTATCAGTAGCTTATCTCATTTTGTGATGTAGATGCATGTGTAACTTTATATGTTGGACTTTATTATGATTTTATATGTCATTTTTAACTCAAAATCACATGATGATTTGCATATATGTTTGAATAAACAAAAGTTAAATTAGTTCATCAAAATCATGCCTCTCTCGTCCTCGCTGGAGCACGCGCCATCCTTGTCCCCGGTGGCTTATGTGATCTTAGAATTAATTTTTCCATGAAATAAAAAACTTAGAAAATAGTTAGAAAATTGTAGAAAATCCGTATTAGTTGAACTTGCGGACCATGATCATCTCGGCGAGCATTTTCTCTGTCGAGCGGTAACGGACGTCAAGGAGGAGCTTTGATTCTATGAGGGAGAGCGACAACGGTCATGGAAGACCATGTTCCCTTCCTTGTAGAATCGGAGCTCTTCCTTGGCCAAGTACGGTGCCGTCCGGTGGAGAAATGCTCGCCGAGATGATCATGTAAGCAAGGTCAACTAGTACAGATGGTTATTTATTGAAACATGTTTTTGAGCTATGTGATTTCTATGTCATTTTTAGCTCAAATTCACATGATGATTTACAATAGTAAAATCACTTGATAGTTTGGTATTTTATTATTATACATAGTACATATTTCATGGTTTAGTTAGATAAATAATTTTAGTTTTGTTTAAATATATTATTTTAGAAAATGTGAAATTTACAGTAGTTTGCAAAAATAAGTATAGAAAGTAGATGACAACTGGTACCGGATCCTCGGCCTCTCGTTCGGTTGCGAAACGACTGAGGCCAGAACTCCCTCTCATTATCCGCGGCAAGTGTAAGTAGAAGATTGTGATGGAGTACCGAGTCAAGAGACAGGGACCCAACAAGAGTCGTGTTTTCTACAAGTGCCCGGATCGCGATGTGAGTTTCTTACGCATTTGATTATTATGGCTAATTGACCTGCTTTTCTTAAATATTTTTGACTAAATATTTTTTGGCTTTAATTTCAGTGGGAGGGCAATGGATGTGATGGTTGGTACTGGGAGGAAGATTATGCTACATACGTGCAGAATTCGGCTGCTGCTGATGAGGCAGTGAGCTAGCAGGAGAAGCTTATTGATATTCAATAGAAGAATGATTTGTCTGTTTTAGTTGCGTACGATCACAAAATAATTATGTTACTGAAGTGCATTGTAGTTTTAGTTTGTTTAGTGATAGTTGGGATTGCTTACGTTGTAGCCAGGCTTAGTTAATTAATCAACTATGTGTGTCATTTATGTTGTGTAATAAAATACTTAATTATGTTCAAGGTTTTCATAATTTGTCGTGTAATACAGATTATGTCATGCCATTGGATGTACAATGCCGATCGCCGCTCCCAAGACTTTATTGAGGGCTTGCACTATTTCTTAGGTGTGGCCGAGGCAAATAAGCGGGATGGTTTCATGTGTTATCCATGTGCCCTATGTAAGAATTTAAAGGAATATTCAAGCTCAATGAGTCTTCATTCACATTTGCTTAAGTCAGGTTTCATGTCAAACTATATATGTTGGACTAAGCATGGAGAAAGCGGGGTCATGATGGAAGAAGGTGAAGGAGAAGATTTAGACATTGATGACATTATTGCTCAGTATAGTGCCTTTGATGATACTACAATGGGGGGAGATGAAGAAGAGGTAGCGGTAGAAGATGATCTCGGTGATGCTCTTGGCGATACCATTCGTGATGCACAACAAGAATGGGAAAGTGAAAAAGAGAAAGTTAAGTTTGAGCGCATGCTTGAGGATCATAGGAAGTTGCTATACCCGATGGCCGAAGAGGGGCAAAAAAGTTGGGTACAACACTGGAATTGCTACAGTGGAAGGCAAAGAATGGTGTATCCGATAAGGCATTTGGGAATTTATTGAACCTCATAAAGAAGATGCTTCCGAAGCCAAATGAATTGCCCACCACTACGTACGAAGCAAAAAAGGTTGTCTACCCTTTGGGATTAAAAATCTAGAAGATACATGCATATCCTAATGACTGCATCCTCTACCATGGCAATGAATATGAGAATTTGGATGAATGCTCGGTATGTAAAGCATCGCGGTATAAGATCAGGTGCGATGATCCTGGTGACATCGAGGGTGAACAACGTCCTAGAAAGAAAATCCCTGCCAAGGTTATGTGGTATGCTCCTATAATACCACGCTTAAAACATTTGTTCAGAAATAAAGACCATGCAAAGTTGTTGCAGTTGTATAAAGAAGACCATAAGGTAGATAATATGCTGAGACACCCAGCTGATGGGTCCCAGTGGAGAGCGATAGACAGGGAATTTCCAGAGTTTGCAAATGAGGCTAGAAACTTAAGGTTCACCTTAAGTATAGATGGTATGAATCCTTTTGGAGAGCAGAGCACTAGTCATAGCACTTGGCCAGTTACTCTATGTATCTACAACCTTCCTCCATGGTTATGCATGAAGCGGAAGTTCATTATGATGCCGATCCTCATCCAAGGTCCGAGGTAACCTGACAACGATATTGATGTCTATCTGAAGCCATTAGTTGAAGAACTTCTAGTTTTATGGAACAAACCAGGTGTACGTGTCTAGGATGAGTACAAACAAGAACACTTTGACCTACGAGCAATGTTGTTTGTAACAATCAATGATTGGCTTGCTTTAAGTAATCTTTCAAGTCAGACAAACAAAGGATATAATCCATGCACACATTGTTTTGATGACCTTGACAGTATATATTTGAAAATATGTCAAAAGGTCATGTACCTTAGCCATCGTCGATTCCTTCCTTTGAATCACCAAGTAAGAAAGAAAGGAAGCATTTTAAAGGTAAGCCAGACCACCGGAAGAAGCCTCATAACCGAACCAGGGAAGATGTACTCGCAATGGTCAAGGATGTGAAAGTAGTATTTGGAAAGGGATAAGGCAGTCAATTTGTTCCCAAAGATGCTAAGAGACACGCACCCATGTGGAAGAAGAAGTCCATCTTTTGGGAGTTACCCTATTGGCAAGTCCTAGAGGTCCACAACGCAATCGACGTGATGCACCTGACAAAGAATCTTTGTGTGAACCTGTTAGGATTCATGGGTGTGTACGGGAAGCCAAAGGATTCACTTGAAGCACGCCAGGACTTGTAGGGCATGAAAGAATGAGACAACCTTCATCCAGAGAAGACAGATGATGGACGTCATTACTTAAGTCCTGCTAGCTACACGCTTAGCAAAGAAGAGAGGGACATCATGTTCGAATGTCTAAGCAGCATCAAGGTCCCATTGGGATTCTCCTCCAATATAAAGGGTATAATAAATATGCTAGATAAGAAATTCCTAAACTTAAAGTCCCATGACTGCCATATGCTTATGACGTAATTGCTTCCAATTGCTTTAAGAGGAATTCTACCTCCACATGTACGTCTAGCCACCATGAAGCTATGTGCATTCCTCAATGCAATTTCTCAAAAGGCAATCAATCTAGTGGAACTAGCTACTCTATAGAATAATGTGGTTCAATGTCTTATCAGCTTTGAGTTGGTGTTCCCTCCATCCTTCTTTAATATCTTGACACACATCCTAGTTCATTTGGTGAAAGCGACTAGTATTCTTGGACCTGTGTTCTTACATAACATGTTCTCCTTCGAGAGGTTTATGGGAGTCTTGAAGAAATATGTGAAAGTCCGTTCTAAGCTTGAAGGAAGCATCGCCCAGGGCTATGGAACAGAGAAGGTCATTAAGTTCTGTGTTGACTTTATTCCTGACCTTGCCCCGATTGGCGTTCCTGAATCACGACACGAGGGGAGACTCAGTGTAAAGGAACTTTAGGGAAGAAAACATATATCGGCATGAAAGATGATTATTTCAATAAAGCACACTACACAGTTCTTTAGAACTCATCATTGGTGCATCCGTACATCAAGATACATAAGGAGTTCTTACGATCCAAGTTTCCAGGGAAGACTGAAGCTTGGATTAGGCGTCAGCACATGGAAAGTTTCAGTGGTTGGTTATGAAAAGAATGTCAAGGAGATGACAATATTGATAAGCAACTGTATTTGTTGGCTAGGCAGCCATCGTGGCATATCCTCACGTACCAAGGGTACGAGATAAATAGGAATATATTTTACACAGTTGCCTAAGATAAAAGGAGCATCAATAAAAATAGTGGTGTTCGCATATATGGCACAGATCCAAATGGGAATATACAAACATATTATGGCCACATAGAAGTGATATGGGAACTAGACTACGCACCTAATTTTAAAGTCCCTTTGTTCCGGTGACAATGGGTGAAGCTGACCGGAGGAGGGGTAACAGTCGACAAAGAGTATGGAATGACAAAGTGGACCTCAATAATATTGGGTACAAAGAGGAACCATTCGTCCTTGCTGCCGATGTGAGTCAGGTGTTCTATATGAAAGACATGTCTACAAAATTAAAGAGAGGAAAAAACGAAGACATCAACTCAATGATCAATGAGCCAAAGCGCCACATAATTCTTTCTAGGAAAATAAATATAGTGGAAATTGAAGACAAGTCAGACATGTCAGAAGATTACGAAAGAAATATCCGAATTCCACCTTTCATAGTGAAGAAAGATCCAAGCATCATGTTAAATGATGAAGACACTCCATGGTTACGACAAGATCATAACCAAGGGTCATACGTCAAGAAGAAATTCACTGTTGTGCCCGCATGATACAACGATGCATGTTTAATATATTATGTTTTAGAGACAGATATTATGTAATATGTTATGACTTCACAATTGTAGATCTTGCTGAGATGATCAAACTTGGTATTCAGAGTTTTTCCATGTGAGGTCATTTAGTGTCTCATTTGAGCAAGTTTGACCAAGTCAAATTTGGTCAAATAAAAAAACAACACTTTGACTCTAGTATTATGAACTCTAAATGACTTCAAATTGAAAAGTTTTGAATACCAAGTTTATTAAACTCATCAATATCTACAATTGTTGTTTTGGTTAACTTTCCATTTAAGAAAGTTTGGATGGTTCAAATTTGTGATTTTTAAATTTTGATGCCTACAAATTAGTTTTCGTGACCCTAGATTGTCTCAAATTGAAAAGTTTTGAATACCAAGTTTGTTCATCTCATCAATATCTACAATCCTTATATAGGCCATTTTTTTATTTGAGAAAGCTTGAACAAAATGTAGTTCAAATTTCACAAGTGTGTGACATAGTTTTAGAAAGTCTATATGAGATTCAAGAAGTTGTGACTAGTGTTTGATAAAAATTTCTCAAATGGGAAAATGAGCTATATAACAATTGTAGATCTTGCTGAGATGATCAAACTTGGTATTCAGAGTTTTTTCATCTGAGGTCATTTAGTGTCTCATTTGAGCAAGTTTGACCAAGTCAAATTTTGTCAAATAAAAAAACAACACTTTGACTCTAGTATTATGAACTCTAAATGACTTCAAATTGAAAAGTTTTGAATACGAAGTTTATTAAACTCATCAATATCTACAATTGTTGTTTTGGTCAACTTTCCATTTGAGAAAGTTTGGATGGTTCAAATTTATAATTTTTAAATTTCGACGCCTACAAACTAGTTTTTGGGACCCTAGATTGTCTCAAATTGAAAAGTTTTGAATACCAAGTTTGTTCATCTCATCAATATATACAATCCTTATATAGGTCATTTTTTCATTTGAGAAAGCTTGAACAAAATGTAGTTTAAATTTTACAAGTGTGTGACATAGTTTTAAAAAGTCTGTATCAGATTCAAGAAGTTGTGACTAGTGTTTGATAAAAATTTCTCAAATGAGAAAATTAGCTATGTAACAATTGTAGATATTGCTGAGATGATCAAACTTGGTATTCAGAGTTTTTTCATCTGAGGTCATTTAGTGTCTCATTTGAGCAAGTTTGACCAAGTCAAATTTGGTCAAATAAAAAACAACACATTGACTCTAGTATTATAAACTCTAAATTACTTCTAATTGAAAAGTTTTGAATACCAAGTTTGTTAAACTCAAAAAGATCTACAATTGTTGTTTTGGTCAACTTTCCATTTGAGAAAGTTTGGATGGTTCAAATTTATGATTTGTAAATTTCAACGTCTACAAACTAGTTTTCGGGACCCTAGATTGTCTCAAATTGAAATGTTTTGAATACCAAGTTTGTTAAGATCATCAATATCTACAATCCTTATATAGGGGATTTTTTCATTTGAGAAAGCTTGAATAAAATATAGTTCAAATTTCACAAGTGTGTGACATAGTTTTAAAAAGTCTATATGAGATTAAAGAAGTTGTGACTAGTGTTTGATAAACATTTCTCAAATGGGAAAATGAGCTATGTAACAATTGTAGATCTTGCTGATATGATCAAACTTGGTATTCAGAGTTTTTTCATCTGAGGTCATTTAGTGTCTCATTTGATCAAGTTTGACCAAGTCAAATTTGGTCAAATGAAAAAACAACACTTTGACTCTAGTATTATGAACTCTAAATGACTTCAAATTGAAACGTTTTGAATACCAAGTTTGTTAAACTCAAAAAGATCTACAATTGTTGTTTCGGTCAACTTTCCATTTGAGAAAGTTTGGACGGTTCAAATTTGTGATTTTTAAATTTTGACGGCTACAAACTAGTTTTTGGGACCCTAGATTGTCTCAAATTGAAAAGTTTTGAATACCAAGTTTGTTAAGCTCATCAATATCTACAATCCTTATATAGGCCATTTTTTCATTTGAGAAAGCTTGAATAAAATATAGTTCAAATTTCATAAGTGTGTGACCTAGTTTTAGAAAGTCTATATGAGATTCAAGAAGTTGTGACTAGTGTTTGATAAAAATTTCTCAAATGGGAAAATGAGCTATGTAAAAATTGTAGATCTTGCTGAGATGATCAAACTTGGTATTCAGAGTTTTTTCATGTGAGGTCATTTAGTGTCTCATTTGAGCAAGTTTGACCAAGTCAAATTTGGTCAAATAAAAAACAACACTTTGACTCTAGTATTATGAACTCTAAATGACTTCAAATTGAAAAGTTTTGAATACGAAGTTTATTAAACTCATCAATATCTACAATTGTTGTTTTGGTCAACTTTCCATTTGAGAAAGTTTGGATGGTTCAAATTTGTAATTTTTAAATTTCGACGCCTACAAACTAGTTTTTGGGACCCTAGATTGTCTCAAATTGAAAAGTTTTGAATACCAAGTTTGTTCATCTCATCAATATCTACAATCCTTATATAGGTCATTTTTTCATTTGAGAAAGCTTGAACAAAATGTAGTTTAAATTTTACAAGTGTGTGACATAGTTTTAAAAAGTCTGTATCAGATTCAAGAAGTTGTGACTAGTGTTTGATAAAAATTTCTCAAATGAGAAAATTAGCTATGTAACAATTGTAGATATTGCTGAGATGATCAAACTTGGTATTCAGAGTTTTTTCATCTGAGGTCATTTAGTGTCTCATTTGAGCAAGTTTGACCAAGTCAAATTTGGTCAAATAAAAAACAACACATTGACTCTAGTATTATAAACTCTAAATTACTTCTAATTGAAAAGTTTTGAATACCAAGTTTGTTAAACTCAAAAAGATCTACAATTGTTGTTTTGGTCAACTTTCCATTTGAGAAAGTTTGGACGGTTCAAATTTGTGATTTTTAAATTTCAACGCCTACAAACTAGTTTTTGGGACCCTAGATTGTCTCAAATTGAAAAGTTTTGAATACCAAGTTTGTTCATCTCATCAATATCTACAATCCTTATATAGGTCATTTTTTCATTTGAGAAAGCTTGAACAAAATGTAGTTTAAATTTTACAAGTGTGTGACATAGTTTTAAAAAGTCTGTATCAGATTCAAGAAGTTGTGACTAGTGTTTGATAAAAATTTCTCAAATGAGAAAATTAGCTATGTAACAATTGTAGATATTGCTGAGATGATCAAACTTGGTATTCAGAGTTTTTTCATCTGAGGTCATTTAGTGTCTCATTTGAGCAAGTTTGACCAAGTCAAATTTGGTCAAATAAAAAACAACACATTGACTCTAGTATTATAAACTCTAAATTACTTCTAATTGAAAAGTTTTGAATACCAAGTTTGTTAAACTCAAAAAGATCTACAATTGTTGTTTTGGTCAACTTTCCATTTGAGAAAGTTTGGACGGTTCAAATTTGTGATTTTTAAATTTCAACGCCTACAAACTAGTTTTTGGGACCCTAGATTGTCTCAAATTGAAAAGTTTTGAATACCAAGTTTGTTCATCTCATCAATATATACAATCCTTATATAGGTCATTTTTTCATTTGAGAAAGCTTGAACAAAATGTAGTTTAAATTTTACAAGTGTGTGACATAGTTTTAAAAAGTCTGTATCAGATTCAAGAAGTTGTGACTAGTGTTTGATAAAAATTTCTCAAATGAGAAAATTAGCTATGTAACAATTGTAGATATTGCTGAGATGATCAAACTTGGTATTCAGAGTTTTTTCATCTGAGGTCATTTAGTGTCTCATTTGAGCAAGTTTGACCAAGTCAAATTTGGTCAAATAAAAAACAACACATTGACTCTAGTATTATAAACTCTAAATTACTTCTAATTGAAAAGTTTTGAATACCAAGTTTGTTAAACTCAAAAAGATCTACAATTGTTGTTTTGGTCAACTTTCCATTTGAGAAAGTTTGGATGGTTCAAATTTATGATTTGTAAATTTCAACGTCTACAAACTAGTTTTCGGGACCCTAGATTGTCTCAAATTGAAATGTTTTGAATACCAAGTTTGTTAAGATCATCAATATCTACAATCCTTATATAGGGGATTTTTTCATTTGAGAAAGCTTGAATAAAACATAGTTCAAATTTCACAAGTGTGTGACATAGTTTTAAAAAGTCTATATGAGATTAAAGAAGTTGTGACTAGTGTTTGATAAACATTTCTCAAATGGGAAAATGAGCTATGTAACAATTGTAGATCTTGCTGATATGATCAAACTTGGTATTCAGAGTTTTTTCATCTGAGGTCATTTAGTGTCTCATTTGATCAAGTTTGACCAAGTCAAATTTGGTCAAATGAAAAAACAACACTTTGACTCTAGTATTATGAACTCTAAATGACTTCAAATTGAAACGTTTTGAATACCAAGTTTGTTAAACTCAAAAAGATCTACAATTGTTGTTTCGGTCAACTTTCCATTTGAGAAAGTTTGGACGGTTCAAATTTGTGATTTTTAAATTTTGACGGCTACAAACTAGTTTTTGGGACCCTAGATTGTCTCAAATTGAAAAGTTTTGAATACCAAGTTTGTTAAGCTCATCAATATCTACAATCCTTATATAGGCCATTTTTTCATTTGAGAAAGCTTGAATAAAATATAGTTCAAATTTCATAAGTGTGTGACCTAGTTTTAGAAAGTCTATATGAGATTCAAGAAGTTGTGACTAGTGTTTGATAAAAATTTCTCAAATGGGAAAATGAGCTATGTAAAAATTGTAGATCTTGCTGAGATGATCAAACTTGGTATTCAGAGTTTTTTCATGTGAGGTCATTTAGTGTCTCATTTGAGCAAGTTTGACCAAGTCAAATTTGGTCAAATAAAAAACAACACTTTGACTCTAGTATTATGAACTCTAAATGACTTTAAATTGAAAAGTTTTGAATACGAAGTTTATTAAACTCATCAATATCTACAATTGTTGTTTTGGTCAACTTTCCATTTGAGAAAGTTTGGATGGTTCAAATTTGTAATTTTTAAATTTCGACGCCTACAAACTAGTTTTTGGGACCCTAGATTGTCTCAAATTGAAAAGTTTTGAATACCAAGTTTGTTCATCTCATCAATATCTACAATCCTTATATAGGTCATTTTTTCATTTGAGAAAGCTTGAACAAAATGTAGTTTAAATTTTACAAGTGTGTGACATAGTTTTAAAAAGTCTGTATCAGATTCAAGAAGTTGTGACTAGTGTTTGATAAAAATTTCTCAAATGAGAAAATTAGCTATGTAACAATTGTAGATATTGCTGAGATGATCAAACTTGGTATTCAGAGTTTTTTCATCTGAGGTCATTTAGTGTCTCATTTGAGCAAGTTTGACCAAGTCAAATTTGGTCAAATAAAAAACAACACATTGACTCTAGTATTATAAACTCTAAATTACTTCTAATTGAAAAGTTTTGAATACCAAGTTTGTTAAACTCAAAAAGATCTACAATTGTTGTTTTGGTCAACTTTCCATTTGAGAAAGTTTGGACGGTTCAAATTTGTGATTTTTAAATTTCAACGCCTACAAACTAGTTTTTGGGACCCTAGATTGTCTCAAATTGAAAAGTTTTGAATACCAAGTTTGTTAAGCTCATCAATATCTACAATCCTTATATAGGCCATTTTTTCATTTGAGAAAACTTGAACAAAATGTAGTTCAAATTTCACAAGTGTGTGACATAGTTTTAGAAAGTCTATATGAGATTCAAGAAGTTGTGACTAGTGTTTGATAAAAATTTCTCAAATGGGAAAATGAGCTATGTAAAAATTGTAGATCTTGCTGAGATGATCAAACTTGGTATTCAGAGTTTTTTCATCTGAGGTCATTTAGTGTCTCATTTGAGCAAGTTTGACCAAGTCAAATTTGGTCAAATAAAAAACAACACTTTGACTCTAGTATTATGAACTCTAAATGACTTCAAATTGAAACGTTTTGAATACCAAGTTTGTTAAACTCAAAAAGATCTACAATTGTTGTTTCGGTCAACTTTCCATTTGAGAAAGTTTGGACGGTTCAAATTTGTGATTTTTAAATTTTGACGCCTACAAACTAGTTTTTGGCACCCTAGATTGTCTCAAATTAAAAAGTTTTGAATACCAAGTTTGTTAAGCTCATCAATATCAACAATCCTTATATAGGCCATTTTTTCATTTGAGAAAGCTTGAATAAAATATAGTTTAAATTTCACAAGTGTGTGACATAGTTTTAAAAAGTCTATATGAGATTAAAGAAGTTGTGACTAGTGTTTGATAAACATTTCTCAAATGGGAAAATGAGCTATGTAACAATTGTAGATCTTGCTGAGATGATCAAACTTGGTATTCAGAGTTTTTTCATCTGAGGTCATTTAGTGTCTCATTTGAGCAAGTTTGACCAAGTCAAATTTGGTCAAATGAAAAAACAACACTTTGACTCTAGTATTATGAACTCTAAATGACTTTAAATTGAAACGTTTTGAATACCAAGTTTGTTAAACTCAAAAAGATCTACAATTGTTGTTTCGGTCAACTTTCCATTTGAGAAAGTTTGGACGGTTCAAATTTGTGATTTTTAAATTTTGACGCCTACAAACTAGTTTTTGGGACCCTAGATTGTCTCAAATTAAAAAGTTTTGAATACCAAGTTTGTTAAGCTCATCAATATCTACAATCCTTATATAGGCCATTTTTTCATTTGAGAAAGCTTGAATAAAATATAGTTCAAATTTCACAAGTGTGTGACATAGTTTTAAAAAGTCTATATGAGATTAAAGAAGTTGTGACTAGTGTTTGATAAAAATTTCTCAAATGGGAAAATGAGCTATGTAAAAATTGTAGATCTTGCTGAGATGATCAAACTTGGTATTCAGAGTTTTTTCATCTGAGGTCATTTAGTGTCTCATTTGAGCAAGTTTGACCAAGTCAAATTTGGTCAAATAAAAAACAACACTTTGACTCTAGTATTATGAACTTTAAATGACTTCAAATTGAAAATTTTTGAATACGAAGTTTATTAAACTCATCAATATCTACAATTGTTGTTTTGGTCAACTTTCCATTTGAGAAAGTTTGGACGGTTCAAATTTGTAATTTTTAAATTTCGACGCCTACAAACTAGTTTTTGGGACCCTAGATTGTCTCAAATTGAAAAGTTTTGAATACCAAGTTTGTTCATCTCATCAATATCTACAATCCTTATATAGGTCATTTTTTCATTTGAGAAAGCTTGAACAAAATGTAGTTTAAATTTTACAAGTGTGTGACATAGTTTTAAAAAGTCTGTATCAGATTCAAGAAGTTGTGACTAGTGTTTGATAAAAATTTCTCAAATGAGAAAATTAGCTATGTAACAATTGTAGATATTGCTGAGATGATCAAACTTGGTATTCAGAGTTTTTTCATCTGAGGTCATTTAGTGTCTCATTTGAGCAAGTTTGACCAAGTCAAATTTGGTCAAATAAAAAACAACACATTGACTCTAGTATTATAAACTCTAAATTACTTCTAATTGAAAAGTTTTGAATACCAAGTTTGTTAAACTCAAAAAGATCTACAATTGTTGTTTTGGTCAACTTTCCATTTGAGAAAGTTTGGATGGTTCAAATTTATGATTTTTAAATTTCAACGTCTACAAACTAGTTTTCGGGACCCTAGATTGTCTCAAATTGAAATGTTTTGAATACCAAGTTTGTTAAGATCATCAATATATACAATCCTTATATAGGCCATTTTTTCATTTGAGAAAGCTTGAATAAAATATAGTTCAAATTTCACAAGTGTGTGACATAGTTTTAAAAAGTCTATATGAGATTAAAGAAGTTGTGACTAGTGTTTGATAAACATTTCTCAAATGGGAAAATGAGCTATGTAACAATTGTAGATCTTGCTGAGATGATCAAACTTGGTATTCAGAGTTTTTTCATCTGAGGTCATTTAGTGTCTCATTTGAGCAAGTTTGACCAAGTCAAATTTGGTCAAATGAAAAAACAACACTTTGACTCTAGTATTATGAACTCTAAATGACTTCAAATTGAAACATTTTGAATACCAAGTTTGTTAAACTCAAAAAGATCTACAATTGTTGTTTTGGTCAACTTTCCATTTGAGAAAGTTTGGACGGTTCAAATTTGTGATTTTTAAATTTCAACGCCTACAAACTAGTTTTTGGGACCCTAGATTGTCTCAAATTGAAAAGTTTTGAATACCAAGTTTGTTAAGCTCATCAATATCTACAATCCTTATATAGGCCATTTTTTCATTTGAGAAAACTTGAACAAAATGTAGTTCAAATTTCACAAGTGTGTGACATAGTTTTAGAAAGTCTATATGAGATTCAAGAAGTTGTGACTAGTGTTTGATAAAAATTTCTCAAATGGGAAAATGAGCTATGTAAACATTGTAGATCTTGCTGAGATGATCAAACTTGGTATTCAGAGTTTTTTCATCTGAGGTCATTTAGTGTCTCATTTGAGCAAGTTTGACCAAGTCAAATTTGGTCAAATAAAAAACAACACTTTGACTCTAGTATTATGAACTCTAAATGACTTCAAATTGAAACGTTTTGAATACCAAGTTTGTTAAACTCAAAAAGATCTACAATTGTTGTTTCGGTCAACTTTCCATTTGAGAAAGTTTGGACGGTTCAAATTTGTGATTTTTAAATTTTGACGCCTACAAACTAGTTTTTGGCACCCTAGATTGTCTCAAATTAAAAAGTTTTGAATACCAAGTTTGTTAAGCTCATCAATATCAACAATCCTTATATAGGCCATTTTTTCATTTGAGAAAGCTTGAATAAAATATAGTTTAAATTTCACAAGTGTGTGACATAGTTTTAAAAAGTCTATATGAGATTAAAGAAGTTGTGACTAGTGTTTGATAAACATTTCTCAAATGGGAAAATGAGCTATGTAACAATTGTAGATCTTGCTGAGATGATCAAACTTGGTATTCAGAGTTTTTTCATCTGAGGTCATTTAGTGTCTCATTTGAGCAAGTTTGACCAAGTCAAATTTGGTCAAATGAAAAAACAACACTTTGACTCTAGTATTATGAACTCTAAATGACTTCAAATTGAAACGTTTTGAATACCAAGTTTGTTAAACTCAAAAAGATCTACAATTGTTGTTTCGGTCAACTTTCCATTTGAGAAAGTTTGGACGGTTCAAATTTGTGATTTTTAAATTTTGACGCCTACAAACTAGTTTTTGGGACCCTAGATTGTCTCAAATTGAAAAGTTTTGAATACCAAGTTTGTTAAGCTCATCAATATCTACAATCCTTATATAGGCCATTTTTTCATTTGAGAAAGCTTGAATAAAATATAGTTCAAATTTCACAAGTGTGTGACATAGTTTTAAAAAGTCTATATGAGATTAAAGAAGTTGTGACTAGTGTTTGATAAAAATTTCTCAAATGGGAAAATGAGCTATGTAAAAATTGTAGATCTTGCTGAGATGATCAAACTTGGTATTCAGAGTTTTTTCATCTGAGGTCATTTAGTGTCTCATTTGAGCAAGTTTGACCAAGTCAAATTTGGTCAAATAAAAAACAACACTTTGACTCTAGTATTATGAACTCTAAATGACTTCAAATTGAAAAGTTTTGAATACGAAGTTTATTAAACTCATCAATATCTACAATTGTTGTTTTGGTCAACTTTCCATTTGAGAAAGTTTGGACGGTTCAAATTTGTAATTTTTAAATTTCGACGCCTACAAACTAGTTTTTGGGACCCTAGATTGTCTCAAATTGAAAAGTTTTGAATACCAAGTTTGTTCATCTCATCAATATCTACAATCCTTATATAGGTCATTTTTTCATTTGAGAAAGCTTGAACAAAATGTAGTTTAAATTTTACAAGTGTGTGACATAGTTTTAAAAAGTCTGTATCAGATTCAAGAAGTTGTGACTAGTGTTTGATAAAAATTTCTCAAATGAGAAAATTAGCTATGTAACAATTGTAGATATTGCTGAGATGATCAAACTTGGTATTCAGAGTTTTTTCATCTGAGGTCATTTAGTGTCTCATTTGAGCAAGTTTGACCAAGTCAAATTTGGTCAAATAAAAAACAACACATTGACTCTAGTATTATAAACTCTAAATTACTTCTAATTGAAAAGTTTTGAATACCAAGTTTGTTAAACTCAAAAAGATCTACAATTGTTGTTTTGGTCAACTTTCCATTTGAGAAAGTTTGGATGGTTCAAATTTATGATTTGTAAATTTCAACGTCTACAAACTAGTTTTCGGGACCCTAGATTGTCTCAAATTGAAATGTTTTGAATACCAAGTTTGTTAAGATCATCAATATCTACAATCCTTATATAGGCCATTTTTTCATTTGAGAAAGCTTAAATAAAATATAGTTCAAATTTCATAAGTGTGTGACATAGTTTTAAAAAGTCTATATGAGATTAAAGAAGTTGTGACTAGTGTTTGATAAACATTTCTCAAATGGGAAAATGAGCTATGTAACAATTGTAGATCTTGCTGAGATGATCAAACTTGGTATTCAGAGTTTTTTCATCTGAGGTCATTTAGTGTCTCATTTGAGCAAGTTTGACCAAGTCAAATTTGGTCAAATGAAAAAACAACACTTTGACTCTAGTATTATGAACTCTAAATGACTTCAAATTGAAACATTTTGAATACCAAGTTTGTTAAACTCAAAAAGATCTACAATTGTTGTTTCGGTCAACTTTCCATTTGAGAAAGTTTGGACGGTTCAAATTTGTGATTTTTAAATTTTGACACCTACAAACTAGTTTTTGGGACCCTAGATTGTCTCAAATTAAAAAGTTTTGAATACCAAGTTTGTTAAGCTCATCAATATCAACAATCCTTATATAGGCCATTTTTTCATTTGAGAAAGCTTGAATAAAATATAGTTCAAATTTCACAAGTGTGTGACATAGTTTTAAAAAGTCTATATGAGATTAAAGAAGTTGTGACTAGTGTTTGATAAACATTTCTCAAATGGGAAAATGAGCTATGTAACAATTGTAGATCTTGCTGAGATGATCAAACTTGGTATTCAGAGTTTTTTCATCTGAGGTCATTTAGTGTCTCATTTGAGCAAGTTTGACCAAGTCAAATTTGGTCAAATGAAAAAACAACACTTTGACTCTAGTATTATGAACTCTAAATGACTTCAAATTGAAACGTTTTGAATACCAAGTTTGTTAAACTCAAAAAGATCTACAATTGTTGTTTCGGTCAACTTTCCATTTGAGAAAGTTTGGATGGTTCAAATTTATGATTTGTAAATTTCAACGTCTACAAACTAGTTTTCGGGACCCTAGATTGTCTCAAATTGAAAAGTTTTGAATACCAAGTTTGTTAAGCTCATCAATATCTACAATCCTTATATAGGCCATTTTTTCATTTGAGAAAGCTTAAATTAAATATAGTTCAAATTTCACAAGTGTGTGACATAGTTTTAAAAAGTCTATATGAGATTAAAGAAGTTGTGACTAGTGTTTGATAAAAATTTCTCAAATGGGAAAATGAGCTATGTAAAAATTGTAGATCTTGCTGAGATGATCAAACTTGGTATTCAGAGTTTTTTCATCTGAGGTCATTTAGTGTCTCATTTGAGCAAGTTTGACCAAGTCAAATTTGGTCAAATAAAAAACAACACTTTGACTCTAGTATTATGAACTCTAAATGACTTCAAATTGAAAAGTTTTGAATACGAAGTTTATTAAACTCATCAATATCTACAATTGTTGTTTTGGTCAACTTTCCATTTGAGAAAGTTTGGATGGTTCAAATTTGTAATTTTTAAATTTCGACGCCTACAAACTAGTTTTTGGGACCCTAGATTGTCTCAAATTGAAAAGTTTTGAATACCAAGTTTGTTCATCTCATCAATATCTACAATCCTTATATAGGTCATTTTTTCATTTGAGAAAGCTTGAACAAAATGTAGTTTAAATTTTACAAGTGTGTGACATAGTTTTAAAAAGTCTGTATCAGATTCAAGAAGTTGTGACTAGTGTTTGATAAAAATTTCTCAAATGAGAAAATTAGCTATGTAACAATTGTATATATTGCTGAGATGATCAAACTTGGTATTCAGAGTTTTTTCATCTGAGGTCATTTAGTGTCTCATTTGAGCAAGTTTGACCAAGTCAAATTTGGTCAAATAAAAAACAACACATTGACTCTAGTATTATAAACTCTAAATTACTTCTAATTGAAAAGTTTTGAATACCAAGTTTGTTAAACTCAAAAAGATCTACAATTGTTGTTTTGGTCAACTTTCCATTTGAGAAAGTTTGGATGGTTCAAATTTATGATTTTTAAATTTCAACGTCTACAAACTAGTTTTCGGGACCCTAGATTGTCTCAAATTGAAATGTTTTGAATACCAAGTTTGTTAAGATCATCAATATATACAATCCTTATATAGGACATTTTTTCATTTGAGAAAGCTTGAATAAAATATAGTTCAAATTTCACAAGTGTGTGACATAGTTTTAAAAAGTCTATATGAGATTAAAGAAGTTGTGACTAGTGTTTGATAAACATTTCTCAAATGGGAAAATGAGCTATGTAACAATTGTAGATCTTGCTGAGATGATCAAACTTGGTATTCAGAGTTTTTTCATCTGAGGTCATTTAGTGTCTCATTTGAGCAAGTTTGACCAAGTCAAATTTGGTCAAATGAAAAAACAACACTTTGACTCTAGTATTATGAACTCTAAATGACTTCAAATTGAAACATTTTGAATACCAAGTTTGTTAAACTCAAAAAGATCTACAATTGTTGTTTTGGTCAACTTTCCATTTGAGAAAGTTTGGACGGTTCAAATTTGTGATTTTTAAATTTCAACGCCTACAAACTAGTTTTTGGGACCCTAGATTGTCTCAAATTGAAAAGTTTTGAATACCAAGTTTGTTAAGCTCATCAATATCTACAATCCTTATATAGGCCATTTTTTCATTTGAGAAAACTTGAACAAAATGTAGTTCAAATTTCACAAGTGTGTGACATAGTTTTAGAAAGTCTATATGAGATTCAAGAAGTTGTGACTAGTGTTTGATAAAAATTTCTCAAATGGGAAAATGAGCTATGTAAACATTGTAGATCTTGCTGAGATGATCAAACTTGGTATTCAGAGTTTTTTCATCTGAGGTCATTTAGTGTCTCATTTGAGCAAGTTTGACCAAGTCAAATTTGGTCAAATAAAAAACAACACTTTGACTCTAGTATTATGAACTCTAAATGACTTCAAATTAAAAAGTTTTGAATACCAAGTTTGTTAAACTCAAAAAGATCTACAATTGTTGTTTTGGTCAACTTTCCATTTGAGAAAGTTTGGACGGTTCAAATTTGTGATTTTTAAATTTCGACGCCTATAAACTAGTTTTCAGGACCCTAGATTGTCTCAAATTGAAAAGTTTTGAATACCAAGTTTGTTAAGCTCATCTATATCTACAATCCTTATATAGGTCATTTTTTTATTTGAGAAAGATTGAACAAAATGTAGTTCAAATTTCATAAGTGTGTGACATAGTTTTAGAAAGTCTAAGATTCAAGAAGTTGTGACTAGTGTTTGATAAAAATTTCTCAAATGGGAAAATGAGCTATGTAACAATTGTAGATCTTGCTGAGATGATCAAACTTGGTATTCAGAGTTTTTTCATCTGAGGTCATTTAGTGTCTCATTTGAGCAAGTTTGACCAAGTCAAATTTGGTCAAATGAAAAAACAACACTTTGACTCTAGTATTATGAACTCTAAATTACTTCTAATTGAAAAGTTTTGAATACCAAGTTTGTTAAACTCAAAAAGATCTACAATTGTTGTTTTGGTTAACTTTCCATTTGAGAAATTTGGACAGTTCAAATTTGCGATTTTTAAATTTCAACGCCTACAAACTAGTTTTTGGGACCCTAGATTGTCTCAAATTGAAAAGTTTTGAATACCAAGTTTGTTAAGCTCATCAATATCTACAATACTTATATATGCCATTTTTTCATTTGAGAAAGCTTGAACAAAATATAGTTCAAATTTCACAAGTGTGTGACATAGTTTTATAAAGTCTATGTGAGATTCAAGAAGTTGTGACTAGTGTTTGATAAAAAATTCTCAAATGGGAAAATGAGCTATGTAACAATTGTAGATCTTGCTGAGATGATCAAACTTGGTATTCAGAGTTTTTTTATCTGAGGTCATTTAGTGTCTCATTTGAGCAAGTTTGACCAAGTCAAATTTGGTCAAATGAAAAAACAACACTTTGACCCTAGTATTATGAACTCTAAATTACTTCTAATTGAAAAGTTTTGAATACCATATTTGTTAAAATAAAAAAGATCAACAATTGTTGTTTTGGTCAACTTTCCATTTGAGAAAGTTTGGACGGTTCAAATTTGTGATTTTTAAATTTCGACGCCTACAAACTAGTTTTCGGAATCCTAGATTGTCTCAAATTGAAAAGTTTTGAATACCAAGTTTGTTAAGCTCATCAATATATACAATCCTTATATAGGCCATTTTTTCATTTGAAAAAGTTGTAGAACAAAAAATACTAAATTTCTTTATTTTTATAGGTTCAACAAAAATTTCCTGTCAATTTTGGTCAAAAACCGAGAAAAAATTAAAACATTGACGTTACAATAATGTGATAATAAATTTCCTATCGAATAATATTAGTTTTATTAATTTTAAGTTACAAATATATTTTTGCATTAACAAAATACTTAGTATTAGTAACATTATATTCTATATTCATAAAAGAAATTAAAAACTTTAGGTTACAAAATTTTCCTATTTACAATAAATAATTAGTTAATCGATAGTATTTTTTAAAATAAATATTGCAAAGTATTGAAGTTGCTATGGAATTAATTGATTAACCTAGTATTAAACAAAATCAAAATCCCAGGCCTTTTCAATTACGCTGGCGGGTTGCCAAAATTTTCAGGCCTTCAGTCTCGGACCCAGGCCAAGAACCGGGACTAAAGAGTGGGCGGCAATTTCGATGCCCTGCCCAAAAATACCTTTAGTCCCGGCTGGATAACACCAGCCGAGGACTAAAGGACATTTAGTCCCGGCTGGTAAGGACCAACCGGGACTAAAGGGTTGGACCTTTAGTTCCAGGTTGGTCTTACCTAGCCAGGACTAAATGTCCTTTAGTCCCGTCTGGTGTTACCAGCCGGGACTAAAGAGTCCCGGCCTATATATATCGAACGTCTGTTCTGTTCATCTTCGATCTCGCCTCCGTCGCTCAGCCCTGCTCGGCCGCGCCATCCACCGTCGTCGAGTTTGTCTCTGCCGCGCCGTCGTCGTCGTCTACCCCCGCCTGGCCGTGCCATTCTCCCGGCCCACATCACGCGCCGCATCCCGTCTCCATCGTCGCACCCGACCCCACCCTCCGTCGTCGACGCTTCCCGCGCGCCCACCGTACCCTCCGTCGAACTCTCGTGATCTACTGCTCTCGATCGACCATGTTTTTAGATTTTTTTACAAAGTCTCGGCTGTATGTTAGATTAAAATGTATTAAATTTTAATTAGTAGTTTATTGTTAGTTTTTTAGTTATTTTTTAGATAGTTTTTGATATATGTTAGATTTAAATGTATTAAAATTTAATTAGTATTTTATTTAGATAGTTTTTTAGATAGTTTTTTATTATAGTTTTTGATATATGTTAGATTAAAATGTATTATCTATTACTAGTTTATCTAATTTCATGTTAGATTTATTTAATTGGATTTAGTAATTATATATTCTATCTCTCTATATATATCTAGAGAGAGATTCTATATGTATACATATGTACTTAATTATTTCTATATGTATATATACATGTACTTATTTTCATGTGTTGAGAGAGAGAGAGAAAATTATATCTAGAGAGACATTCTATGTGTTATAACATGCATATCTAGAGATATAGACATATGCACTTATTTCTATGTGTTGAGAGAGAGAGAAAATATATTGTATCATTCTATGTGTATATATATACATATACTTATTTCCATGTTTTTAGGATCGAAAGTGTTTTTGATTCGATTCCAAAGCCTATACCTTATTATTGTTTATCCTTATGAAATATTATGTGTTATTATATTTAATTGGATTTCGTAATTCTATATGTGTTATCACATGTACTTATGTTATGTACCATAGTAATTCTATCTATGTGTTATCTTGAAGATACAAATGGCTAGCTCCGGATGATAACTTGAGTGATGACATAATGGCGGATATTATCAACGCCGGCACCAATGTGGATGTAGATGACACGAGTCAGTACTTTGCTGATTATGAGGATATCCTGAATATACCAGTGGTTGAAGATCAATAAATTGTCGCGCAAGAAAATACTAGGCGAGGTATATTCGATTATCTATCATCTCTTATAGATGCATGTGTACAGTATATTTGTTGTTAATCATTGTGTTTCTACTCATGTAGCCGGTCTCTAGATCTACATCAACCACCGACAAAAGTAGGAAAGTCCGAGGGCCAAAAAAGCCATTAGAGGGCCGTTTCATAATATCAGAATTCGACACCGACACTAGCAAACCATTGGGACCACATGCTCAGACATATGTCAATCAATGTGGGTTCATTGTAAGGGATAGGATCCTAGTTAGTGCTCATGAATGGAAGCAGAAGATATCTGCTCCTAATGTTAGTTTTGTATCTGGTCGTGACAAGAACCTAGCTTGGAGAGATATCACTCAGTATTTCACATTACAAGCAGATGATGCTTTGAAGGAGCTAGTGAGGGATTGGACAATGAAGAAGATGGCAACATTGTTCTAGAGTTGGAAGAAGACATTGTATAAAAAGTTTATCTTGAAGAATGCTACGCCGGATTTCAATGCTAAGGCGTTTGTCAAGTTGGAGTCCCATTGGGATGCCTTCATAGAATACAAGACATCTCAAGACAGTGAGGAACGTATGATAAGGAATCGGCAGAATGCCCGACAGAAGCAATACCATCATCACATGGGATCAGGTGGTTATAGGAGTGCTATTCCCAAGTGGCAGAACCTAGAAGCAGAGATTACTGCCAAGGGAATCATACCTGAAACAATAGAGAAGAACCTAGCCTCAACTGCGCTGAAGAATTGGTTCTACTCTCATGGGGGAAGCCTAGACCCAGACACTGGCAAGCTAATTTTCGGCCAAAAAATTGAGAGAGCAACACAGAGACTAGCTTGTGCTAGGGAAGAAGTTGATAGTGGTGTTTTCAAGCCCAACAGAGAGAAGGATGAATTGACATATGCCCTAGAGAATCTCGAACACAGTGGTCGAACAAGAGGCTATGGGGCGGTTCCGTGGCTACACGCATTCCCAGCAGACAATGATACTTATAGAAGCCGCCAGAGAAAGAAGGATGAGGAGGCAGAATGAATCCATGCATTAGAGCAATTCATTAATGAGTCACGACAAGCATTGCTTGAATCACGTGAACAAGAAAAATCTCTTGAGGCAAGAATGCAGGAGGAGATCAAGAGGCAAGTGCAGCTAGCAATGAGTCAAATGCAATCGCAATCAACGCCGAGAGTCACCATTAGCCCCATTGGTCAGATGAAAAGCAATTGTGCTTCTACAGAGCTGCCAGTTATTCAAGACAACGCTGGGTTGCGCTTCCCTATTGATGACATTACCGAGCCTCTAACAACATGTGAGCTGCACATTCCAGATAGTAATAATACATCAATCATGGTGGCTATCGGGGTTGTATCTACAATAGACCAAACAAAGACACCAAGAATCCATGGGTCAGTTATTCAACCTGGATATGCTAGCATCTTGATCGATTGAGTGCTCAAAGGTT
Source organism: Miscanthus floridulus (assembly GCF_019320115.1). NCBI lineage: Eukaryota > Viridiplantae > Streptophyta > Magnoliopsida > Poales > Poaceae > Miscanthus > Miscanthus floridulus. Next base: position 62,043,868 of record NC_089584.1, read on the forward strand.
ACAGCAATGTTCCTCTTGACATTGAAGGCGGTGATGGGGAGAAGACACTAGGAGAAGCAGAGAAGACATTTATTCAATGGCGCAAACGCTTCATCATCATTCCTGGGGCGCCACCGCTTCCCCTACCTCACCCTAGGTACGAATGAAAGTGAATGAAATATTATTTTCCATTAATTTTCTATTGGCTTCAAAAATAATTGACACACAACTTATTTTTGTAGCAGGGTCTCCCCCTAGCCTAGCCTAATCATTCATTCCCCATCTCATCACAGCATCGCGGGGGGTGAGACGACTTCATCCCCATGGCGATCGCCAACTCCTACACCGGCCCCATCGCCTCCACAACGATCCCCAACTCCTACACCGGCCCCACCACCTCCACAATGATCTCCAACGCCTCCATGCCGGTCTCCACCAACACCGGCCTCATCGCCTCCACACCGGTCTCCAACACCGCCCCACCCCCTCCATAGCGACGCACTACAAAGATGTCTAAGGTCCCGGCGGCAAAGAAGACCCCGAGAAAAAGAGTTATTTCTCAAGAAATACTTCCTGAAAAGACTGATGAGCAAATAGCAGCTGAAGAAGACAAAAAAGTGAAAGATTTTTTATAGATATCAAAAATAAGAGTCAAGCGAAGCTTAAGGAGAAGCCGTACTTTTACATACCACGAGATAGTGCTGAGGCAGAAGGTCGATGCTCACAAGAAAAAGATGATTGAACTTCAGTAAGCCTTCGCCACTATCAGACTATGACCGCTCCCTCGTGAAGTCATATGATGCAGATAAGAAAAGGAAAAGAGCATCAGGGAAGGATGTCCCACAGCTCGGACAATAGAAGCAACTAATGCAAAATCTTGTTGTTGCTAATGAATATGGTTCCAACATAGAAGTCTATCGACTAGACAACTCTGGAGAAGTGTCGGTTCAAGCCCTTAATGCTTTTTTTGAAGATACTAGTTTAACCTTGGATCAATTGACGGGCAAAGCTCCAATCCAGAACCTAGAAGACTTATAAATATGGCAAAAGTCTATACAACCCTGTAGCTCTGAATGAATTGGGTACGCAAATGTACTTGCTCAACAAGTGGTACATGTAGGCGTGTGGCAGGGGTGAGCAGTGGATCTTTGTCAGATTTAGAGACCATCATTACTTTCCATGGCGATGACATCTTACATATTAGTTTCGAAGAATTGCATCAACTATACCACATGGACGCTCTAGGACAAATCAATCATTAGCTCCTTTTGTTTGTAAGTGATTCTTACTTTTATTTAATAAACTCACTTCCATGCGTATGTGTATATAATTATCCTCACATGTAACTTATATTTATATACAGATTCCTAGATGTCAGAGCTCCAAAGAATACAAGACACCAGTAGTTGGCTTCATTGATCCTTATATCGTATTCAAAACCTGATATTATTGTTAAGGAGCGGTGGGTATCTAAAGCATAGGAGAATATCACTGATGTTCTTCGTGAAGCAGCATGACAAGACAACAATACTTTTCCCGTACAACTTTGAGTAAGTGTTAATAATAATATAGTCTACACATTTTATGTAATATCAATACAACTTATATGTATGTACGTGTGTGTATAAATCCAATGCAAGGTTTCACTGGATACTCATTGTCATTGAGTTAAACTCAAGTCGGTTAGTAATCTTTGACTCGTTGAGAAAAGAGCGGGCACTATACCAAGAAAAGAGCGGGCACTATAGACATTATCCAGGGGTAATTTTGATCTCTCACGCACAACTATTATTGAATAGACTTTGCCATAATTTATTAAAGATCATACATTATTGGTCGCACAGGGTTTGGAAAGAGTTTATTCGGCAACATCGCAAGGATTGCAAGGCACCACTTAATGTAGTTGAAATACCAGTAAGTTGTACTATATACACTTCCCCACATGTTTAATTACTATATCATACTTCAATTTACGTGTGAGATGATAAGAATAATCTTCTTCTCGTACAGTGGTATTTGCGGCAGCAACCAGGTAATAACTTATGTGGATACTACATTTGTGAATTTATCACTGTGCACATAAGAAGAACTCCTAAAGATGTCCTCAGAGTACGTATATATCAATTTTTTATTTATTTTTAAATGAATATATATATATATATATATATATATATTAATACTTTTCCTTTTATTTCAAATGCAAGACTGAATGGTTGAAACGAAGGGTCATGCAAAAAGACCATCTGAAAGCAGTTCAAGAGTCAATAGCAGGATTTCTTCTAGAAAAAGTGCTAAATCCCAACGGCGAGTTCTACTTTGATCCTAAGGAATAAATGATGTAAATTAAATAGTTTATTGATATCATTATTTTCGAGAACAAGATTATGAAAGTGTTGTATATATACATATATATATCTATAATATATATAGGTTCATACTTTATTCGAATATAATAATGCTCGAGATGAGAATTAGATGTAATTATATGCGTGCGTGTATTTATATTAGCAGCATAGAATACGTACATAAAAACATATTATATATTAAACAAATACTGTAACTGAACTGAAAACAAATTAAACAAAAAAAAAAAGAAAAAGAAAAGGAACCTTTAGTCTCGGTTGGGGTTACCAACCGGGACTAAAGGGTGCGGCCACGTTTGCTCGGCTGGAGGGCCTTTAGTCCCGGTTGATAACATCAACCGGGACTAAAGGTCCTTCTTTAGTCCTGGCTCGATGACCCGGGACTAAAGGTGGCACCTTTAGTCCTGGGATCGTTGTCTCCGGTGCGGTAACCTGGGACTAAAGGCCAGTTACCGCCCGGGACAACAAGTCCATTCTATAGTAGTGTGGGTTCATCACCAGTTCTTGTGGCGGGTACTCTAGTAGAAGGGCCCTGATAGAGATAGATAACCCCTGCATGCATGCTACAGTAATAGTTGATAGCATAGACGTGGTGTCTAGGCTAGAAGCTATCTTCATTTGCTTCATTCCCATGGTTGAGGAGTAGGCGACAGGTGGTGACAGCCCTATCCGTCCTTCATACTCCGCCACGTCCTAGGTTCGACATAGAGCTACAAGCCAGTATCGCCTGGCAGACCAGGTGCGCTCTAGTGTCCAAAGTAAGTTTATAGTGTCAAAGTTATCTTTGCTTAGGATATCTATCCTTAGAAAAACCTCACTACCCAAGCTACCTTTCCCTTGTTTTCGTTAGGTGAACTAGCTAAGAGACTTGCACACCTATTCCTTTGTAAAAATACGATACCCTGAATATCTCCGGGTGAAGTGCTACAATGGTGTATCCATGCGCTTGCAGATTCCTCTGCTTATGCTAAGAAACACCAACAAGCATTTCTAGCCGTTGCCGGGGAACGGTTGTCGTTTTAGTCTCCAAACCTAGTCACCTGTGTATCTTTTATTTTACCTTTCTTTTCTTTTTATTCTTTTCCAATGGAGCACAAAACAATTCACCAACTTTCTGCTCCCAAGGGAGAGTTCTTAGAGCCACCACAATCCTCCCGCTGCTAGTACCTAAAATGAAGGGACGAGGAGGAAAACCATCGTCCGTGGGGGTTATGGCCTGCGGTGCTATTATTTTAAATGTCGGGAGCAAGGTCAGGAGACAGGCAGGGGGGTCATGCTAGGGGCACCATCCCCCAACAGAGCTTGTCAGTGCTTTGCAAGACATACAGTCCTTACAAAATAACTTGATTATGCCACTACACGGACTAGTATAATACCCGTGCTAACGCCATTGCTACATTTGATGGATGCATATGAAAACAACAAAACAACCTGAACTACGGTGGTATTTCGTCACATAAATAGAGTAGAGCAGGACAATTAAGAGAGATTCTAATTCATTGCATGATTTCTAGTATATTATAGAAATTTGTCCTGTACATACGCTGATACGCCATTCAAGAATGTATATTATACAACTTTTAACAAAAAAATACATTAGAAACATTTAGCTAGCTATAAAAACATAAATCTGGACTCAGTTTGATCCTTCTATATTTTGTTGGTTTAACATGATGTGTCTTGATTCGGTAAACCTTACACAACGCAGTAGTACCAAAAAAGATCTAAAAAATGGCATCTAATTTAAAAAAGGGTCATCTAATGACGATGAATTCAATGGACTAAAAAAAGGGACTCCTCACTCAGCCACCAAACTATCGCGGCAAACTAGAGTAGTGATAAGTGAGTACAAAATTTCTCAAAAGATGAAGAGCATTCAGGATCCTCGACCCCTGCAATCTGCTGTCTCACTACCTCTTCCAAGTGAATAGGATCTGGAAGAAATGAAGGAACAATATTAAACTTGACATAGTGCTCCGCTAATCTCACTACTTGCAATGCAATTGTTAGTCACTTACTTTTATCAAAAATATTTTGTAAGTCTAATATGCATTGTCAAAAACAGTGTCTTGACACAATGTCCTTGCATTGAGGGCATACAAAACTTATGAAGTATCTGTGAAAATGATTATACCCATTCCAGTACCATGGAATGATTATACCCATTCTTATATATACTCACCTTCTGATAGCAAATTGGATTCCTCAACCACGTTGAACACCAGGATGATAGATGTTGGGAAGAAGTTGAAAAGAATTATAGTCCGTTGTTACACTGCAATTTCAATAAATAAATATAGGTCACTTTATATTCACCCATAGGGTCTTTTTTCCACATGTAAAGAACATGTTCTAATCGCTCTATTCAACTTGGTACATTATTCGCTCACAGAAATGCAGTCTGGCTAAAAAAAGGGAGAACATAATCATCATAGCGGAGCCAATATGAAGGGTCACTCAGTGGCAAATGAAACTGAACTATCAACGGTAACCCAGGATAAAAAAATTTCAGTGTGGATTGTAGATGCTTGGTTCATATCTTATTTGCTAGCATTGATACAAATTCATGCACGTAGTACCCACTGATGGATCACACATCCTTATAAAAAGAATTGTTACATGGTGCACTGATGTCATCCACAAGTCAAATTTCATTCTGCACTCAACCAATGGATGCACATAGTACCGTTAACTTAATCAACAAAATGAATCAAGCTGAATTTAAAAAATAAAAAGAAACAAAATCATGACTTAAATACTATTTGCATGTCACTCATGGTCACCTAGATTGGGAACACCCGATGCCTTCGTCTCCAATTGCACATTTTCCTGTCTCCATGCAAAAATGTATGCAACAGTATTGTAGGGAATCCTTTTCAATTCGATGTTTAATCAGTCTGAAAGAAAAGATGATATATATTTAATCAGTCTGAGAAATAGAATAAGTATATCTGGACAATGAACCTTCCCTATACAACGAACCTTCACTATATCAGAGCAGGAATGACAACAGATTTTGTCATAGACTAATTGTAGCTTACCAACATATTTTGAAACCAGCTTCTAATTGCAGTAGTGTTGTTCTTTCAATTCCGACAATATACATTAGCAAGAACTGAATCAGCGAGATCTTATCCTGAAAAGACTAAAATGTATTGGAACTTGATCTTACCTGTCTTACATGTTTACTGGACCAAAGCCTATAACTAGGGGTGTATTATAGTGATTGAAATACCAAGGCACCAGCTAGTTGAAGCACCCGGAGACATCACCATGCAGAGGGGTTAGACGCCAGCAGGATCAGGGCTATGTTCAACCTGTCGATTGTCATCACTTGTCGTGTCGTGCCCAACTACGAATAATACTTTCACAGGCCATGACTATAAAGTGACCCTGTGAGAAGGGAAAAATCATAGAAATTCAATAGATAAATTAATATGGGTAAAGCGGTAAAGCCCGTACATCTCATACAACTATGAGGCTGTGGAAAATGAAGTACTTCTTCTCCAAGAGGCTTCATTTGTCCCAAAGCTTCAACTACAGCAAATACAACTGCAGAGCCTCCCATGTCAAATTTCATCAGCTCGATGCTGTAGCCTGGCCTGGTCTGTTGTAGACACCACTGGAGTCATAGGCAAATCAAACATAAAAAAATAACAAATTGTTCCACCTTCATGTCTACTTCTAGTTTTTCATAAAGACACTAAATATGTTGCAAGTACTACAAAGTACAAACCTTTCAAAAGTTAAACCCTTCACAACAATAGCCAGCTTTCTCTTGATGTTCCCATCAGTGAGTTTGTAAAACAATAGCAACTCCCAAGAAGGAACACATCTTTAACTCTTTGCATTTCTCTACATCTAGTATTGTGGCAGTGAACACATCACTGTAAGTGGAAGCGATCTTTGATGCCTCCTCCGCAAGCACGGCTGAAAGGACAAAGGATGACTGCAATAAGTATACTAACAATTAATCTATGAAGAACAATCAAAGTTTGATGAAAGATCTATTGACAAGGGGTAAGGACATTTGCAGGAGAGTTTACAAGCTCTCTTCCAAATATCACACCTGACGAAGATAATTAGCATACTTGTTTCTGATCCATCTCGGCACCATAACCCTAGTCCAATAATATCAACCTGCTTCAGGTGCACCTTTTTTGATGCAGACTTGTATCTACTATCCTCATACAACCCCAGCACGATTCCTATGATTCTGGCAGAAAATTTAGGCTTAATCCACTACACTCCATAACCATCACAACAGGATAGAAAAAGAGGCCTGTGCAGGATAATCAACTTACAAGAATAAATCAACAAAATTAGCAATACAAAAAAGTAGAAGTAATCTGAATGGTTACTATATCTCAATAACAGGGTATGTTGCCCGTAAAGAATTTTTTGTTTGTTACTAGCATGTATGGCCATGAAAGGCATTATCCGTTTATCTGTGCATTGTCTAGTTAACATGAACACATAAATGGAAATTCTATCAGGATTACATTTTGCAATGCCACTACCAAGCTAACACAATAGTACTACTATACTACAATCGAACAAAGGACCATATTTGCATTGTGAACCCAATATATTCTATTCATGTCACCATTGATCCATCATTTGTGGCAACTCACAAACAAATTATCCAGAGATTTACTGGTTCTAAAAACAACAAACATTTATGCTTCTGAATCCAAAGTATCGAACCACCATGACCTCAAAAAAAAAGGAAAACCAAAAGGAAATAAAGTAGCACAAATAAAAACTCACCGCTCTTTCTCCTCGACGACGATGAAGTCAGCGAAGGACCCGAGGTCGGCAAAGGAGCAGACACAGTCATTGGACCCGAGGTCGGATCTAGGCACGAACGGCAGTAGGGGCCGCTCCTGGTACTTGCCTGCATCTGGAGGAACATGGCAAAGTTGAGGATGGTCGCCATGAGTTGATAGCCATCGGCGATGAGATCTCAGGCACTGGGTGGTCCCAACCATAGTGAATGGGGAGGCTTGAGCTAAATAGTGTGGTCGGAGTGGCCCGCGCTGCCTAGGAAGCCGCACATGGAGGTGGTAGGCACGCGCGCAGGTAGCAGGCGTGTGCGGCCCTAGAAAGGGCACCACTGCGTGGCATGGGGTGGGTCGGCGTGTGCAGGCTCCAGTCGGAACCCTAGACAGTGGATTGATAAGTGTGGCGAGTCATGAACTAGGAGGGGAGGTGAGGGGAGGGGAGGGGAGAGGAGGGAGGATGATGTTTCATTCACTATGTAAAAAACTATTTGTAGCAACGGGACAAATTTTTTGTAGGGGCGGCTAGGTGATACAGCTGCCCCTACAGTGGAGTGCTTAGGAGCCACGAGACCAGCCAGCCCCTACACATGAAATAGTAGGGGCCATTGGTGATATGAGCCACCCCTACAAATAGGTGAGATTCATAGAGGCGGCTCACTCACCAGCCGCCCCCTAGTGTTGTGATTTATAGGGGCAGCTCAATCACCAGCCGCCCCTACAAATGCCGCCGCCTGAAACCCACAGGCTCCAAACCTGGACTTGGGCCTCACTTTCTCATAGGCCTGTTAAGGCTGTCGATGATCTAAGCCCTTGATCTAAATCCAACGGGTGAAGTTTGCCCCACCAGGAACAAAACCACCACCGGACTTCCCAAACCCTAAGGTTTCATTCTCGTTCTATCTCTCTCTCTCACCCGATGGCGCACTCTCTCTCTCCCTCACTCCCCCACCTCTCGCTCTCTCTCTCTCCCTCTGATGCCTACCTCTCTCTCCCTCTCTCGGTGCCACGTGGTGGCGGCACTCGGGGCGATGGCGCTTGCCCACCTTCCCTCCAGTGGCGACAGCACATAGGATGGCCCAAACTAGTGGTGGTGGCGTGCGGGGCGGCCCACGGGGCGGCCACCACCCTCGGCGGTAGCGCGCGTGATGGCCCATATGGTGGCGTTGGCATGCGTGGTGCCCCCCGGCAGCGGATCTAGGTCGGTCGCGCCCCCCTGGCGGTGGATCTAGGGTGGGCAGCGCTCCCCGATGGTAGATTCAGGGAGAGCCCATCCTCCATCTAGCAGATCTTGGGTGGTGGCATCCCCGGTGGTGGATTGAGGGCTGGCGCCATCGGATCTGAATCCGATGCGAGCTCCAATAGGCTCGCGAAGATAGTTCACTGCAGAGATGGTTCACCGCATCACGCGCTTCTATGACTCTCAATAGGTAGGCTTCCCTAGACTTTCCTCTTTCTTACTCCGATTTGCTGCATGGAGCAGCTGGGGAGTACTATTCACTTGCCTTCTCTGGCTAGCTGAGAGCGTGAGCTCGGTGAGTAGTCCTTGATCTAGCCGAAAGTTGGATTTTTGTGGGGTTGATTTGAGGTGTTTTTTTGTTGCGCGATTTGGTGGTGTGGGCTTGTGTGCTGCTTCTGATTTTGTGGGATTTCTAGTCCATATCTCGCACTAGTGATGACTTGCTAGACTAGTTTCTTGACTAGTTTCTGTTTCTCATCGTTGCTTCAGTTCTTCCAATCCGAGGAGCCCTGGTGATGAATAGCATGCTGATCTCTATGTCCTCACACGGACAACGCCTTCACGGGCCTGCTGGATCGAGCTCGCCGCTGATGACAAGCGGCAGAACTTGTTAAATTTGGTCAATATGAATATGATAATGGATGTAATGATATTGGGTTGTGCATATGCTCATATTTGAATTATATATATATATATATATTCAGTCAAATTTGAATTGTAAATTTGAATCTTTTTGTGGAAAAATGAACTGCAGGGGCGGCTGGTACTACGGCCGTCCCTACAAATTAATTTTATAGAGCCGGCTGGTGTTACCAGTCGCCCCTATAAATCGATTTGTAGGGGCGGCTGATAACACCAGCCACCTTTACAAATAGATTTTTAAGGCGGTCTAGGAACCGCCCCTTCAAATACATGATTTGTAGAGACGCTTGGGTAGAGGCGACTGGGCAAATCGCCTTATAGAGCCTCTAGAGCTGCCTCTACAAAGGTATTGTGTAGTAGTGATTTTTTTTGTAAAAATAAAAAGACAAGCCACGAATTGAACACTCGCCGATGGGCGGGGGGCGTGGGGTGCTGGAGGCGGAGTGAGGCTTCAAACATAGGAGGCGGCGTGAGAAGCTGCCATCACAGACACAAGATCTACCATCAGATTGGGTTTGAAGTACGTGAGGGGTGTTTTTAGCTCTTCAATTTAGTAGAGATGATTTGTTGTGTGCATTTTTTTGAGTGCACAATTGTTAGAAGGGGATCTAGTATAGATTTGATTGGTCTATTATAGTAGAAATTTAGTCAAGGGCCTCCACAATTTCTGGGAGTTGCACTGAGTAGCGGTGGATGCAGTCGGCCCATAGGCCCTCGACGTCAGTGGCAGCCTTGAGGCACTCCCACGCCACGCTATTGCAATTGCAATCGAAGGCGGCGTCGAAGGAGATCATCCATGTGCGGTCTCCCTTCCTCATGCTGCCTTTGGCCTTGATGTACGCCAGCTCGTACAACACCGAACTGCTGTACGTGTTTCCAAAACAGTGCTGCCTCATCCGAGACGACGGCGTGACGCCAACACGTCCTTGTCAGAGAGGCGGAGGCCATGCTGCACCTCATCGATGACCCCATGCCCACCGGCGTGGATGCAGAAGTGCTCAAACACCATGCGGAAGTCTAGACGGTACAACCTCACCTGGCCTCTCTACAGCCTCCGCTTTAGGAGGGACAGAGCAACAAGGAGCTTCTCAGAAGCAGGCAGGACCAGAGGGCCAAAGGCAATGATGTTGGTTTTGAGGGTCTAGCCGATAGTGTGCACGAGGTCCTTGGAAAGACGGATCCCTGTGCTGCCCTTGTCCTCCTCCTAGAACATGCACTAATAAGCACATCTCCCGCAGACGCCATGGTACACACCATGCGGGCGACACAGAACCAGGCGCCTTGAGCGGCGGAGCTGGACGGAGGTTGATAGGATCATGGCGGCGGCAGCCATGCAGAAGAGGCAGTTGGGCAGCAGCATGGAGCAATCCATGCCGATGTAGTACTGCGATGAGAGAATCTCTGTGGAGACGATCAGTACGTGCGTTCCAGGCTATGCCACCTGCAGTGCAGGAGGTTCTTAGCGAGGCCAAAGAAGATGAGTGCCGCACAAGATGTGCATGTAGCCCGTGGGCCAAAGGCTCGACCCAAAGCACGATTATTGGGCCCGACCCGAGCATGGCACGGCCCAAACCCTAACCGGGCCTATGCCGGCCCAAAGCCCATAGCAGGCCAGGCTTGGGCTGAGGCCTCAGCCCACCGGGTGGCATTGCCTGGCCCATTTTACAACGGCCGGCCTGGCCCGTTTTACAATGGCCGGCCCAGTGGAGGCCCGACAACTAGAGGGGCTATATAAGCCCCCTCGCCCTAGCGGACTCCCACCTTCGGCCATTCCCCCTCACTCCGCCTGTGCCCGTAGCTGTTCGCCCACCAGCCTTGCCTCTGAGCTCTAAAACCCTAACCCTAATCCCCACCTCGCCTCGCCTCTCGCCATCGGTCGCCGCCCGCCGCCCACCATCGACCACCTCCTAGGCTACCGCTGCCGTCGTCCACCTCCCAGGCTATCGCTGCCGACGTTAGATGTTGAGATCTCCTCTTCTCTGATCTCTCCCCCCTCCTTGTCTCACTTCTTCCTCCCTACCTCTCTAACTAGTTTGACTCTCTGTCTCTTTGACCGAATCTTGGGATCTCCTTTTGTCTCCGCCCTCTTCTCCGTCTCGTCTTCGTCTTCTTTTCCATTTCTTCGGCGCCGAGCTCCGTCTCCATGTAGGCAAGTACCTCTAACCCTAACCCTAACCCTAGATCTAGTAGGTAATCACACGAACCCTAATCCATTTCTCATGTTTTTGGTTCGTAGGTCATCGGTGTGTAGCTGGTGCCGCAGGAGGCATTGAGGGACGGTGCCGGTTGGGTGGGTGCCATCTGCCATGGCCGGCTCTGAGTCCGCTGATGGTGATGATGGTCCAACCATCAATGACAAGCTTAGGGCCACAGGGTAGATCCTCGATGACGAAGACGACATGGGAGATGTTGCTCATCTCTTGTTCGGTAGGAGTGCTGCTCCGACCAACCGAGATGATGTAGCGGCTAGTGCTGCGGCCACCAGCGATGCGGCATCTCTGGCTTCGTCCACCACTAGTAAGCGCCGATCCCCTATCTGGGCTAACTTTGATGAAATCATAGAGACAGTGGACGGTGAGGTACGTGTTGTTGCTATTTGTAAGCTCTGTAAGTCTCGTTTGTCTGGTAAATCTGCTAGTGGCACTGGTCATTTGAAAAGACATATGCTCTCATGCAAGAAGAAAACAGAACAGGCTAATTTGGTTCAAACTAGGCTTGCTTTGAATCCTGATGGGTCTTATAGGAACTAGGAATATAGGCCTGATGTTGCTAGAGCTGAGCTTTGCCGTTTGATTGCTAGATTAGATCTGCCTTTATCTATTGCTGACAATGATGCTTGGGATGATTACATTCAGCGTGCTCACAATCCTAGATACAAGAGAGTGTCTAGATTCACCACATCTAGAGATCTTTCTAAGCTTTTAATGAAAAACTGCATCACCTAAAAAATGAAGTAATGCCTGGTGTGTCTTCTATTTGTTTGACATCTGATATCTGGTCTGGCAATGCTAAGGAAGATTATATCACTGTTGTTGCTCACTACATTACTTCTGAGTGGGAACTTAAGAAAGCTGTTATTGGCTTTAAACTGATTGAAGTGACTCATAGTGGTATTAACATTGCTGAAATTATTGCTGGTGTGCTTGGAGATTGGGGCCTACTTGACAAAGTTTTCTCTATTAGCCTTGATAATGCATCTGCTAATACATCTGATATGCTTACTTTGAGTCCTCTGCTTGTTGGTTACTTGGGTTATGATATTGATCCATTGAATCCTAGTAAAAATATCTATCATGTTGTGCATCAGAGATGTGCTTGCCATATAATTAATTTGATTGTTAAATCTGGTTTGAAAAGGCTTAAACCACATATAGAGGTTTTTAGGACTGCAATTAACTTTCTGAATTCATCTAATCATCGCATTGCACAATTCAAAAACTACTGCATTGCTAAGGGCATGAGGCCTTGTAAATTTGCTTTGGATATGGATGTTAGATGGAACTCAACCTATCTTATGCTAAAACATCTCATGCCATATAGATCTGTGTTTTCTGTGTTCATCAATTCTCAGTCTGGCTATCCTCTATTGAATGAACAACATTGGTACATTACTGACAAGGTATTGCAGTTCCTTGAGTTGTTCTATGATTCAACTGTTGTACTTTCTGGTGTTTATTACCCCACTAGTCCTTTGGTACTGCATCACATACTTGAGATTGCATCCCATCTGCATGAATTTGAACATGATAATACTCTTGCTGCTGTAGTTATGCCAATAAGAATAAATTTCTTAAGTATTGGAAGAATATACCACTGTTATACTCTTTTGCATTTATTCTGGACCCAAGGGCTAAGTTGAAAGGTCTGGGAAATGTGCTTGACTTGCTTGCTCTAAGTAACAATATGAGTTACATTGATTACTTTGCTAAGGTTAAATCTGAGTTGCATAAACTCTATGACAAGTATGAATCTAAGTTTGGTGCTGCTAGGCTAGCTAGAACCACCAATCCATCTGGACTGACAGGTAGAGAAAGCAAGCATGGGGCAAAATTTTTGGAGGATCAGTTTCTTCTGGTCCTTCAAGTGCATCTGCAGGATCTATTGTGCCTCCTGGTCTCTCTGAGCTCACTGTTTACCTTGACAGTGACAATGTTGTGGCATATGATGATGACTTTGATATCCTCAATTGGTGGCATGAGCATAAACTAACCTATCCAGTTCTCTGTACCTTGGCTAAAGATATTATGACTGTTCCTGTATCAACTACATCTTCGGAGTCTACCTTTAGTCTTACTGGCAGGATCATTGAGGAGCGGCGACGGCGATTGGGCACGGACAGCGTGGAGATGCTAATCTATGTCAAAGACTGGGAGCTAGGTGAATCCGGTGGACAACACACTGTGGAGGACAAAGAGCTAGAAGAGTACTTCAAAGAGCAGTACCTTGATGATGAAGCTGGTGATGGTTGACTGCTGAGAGCTGAGAGCCGGAGAGGCTGTGAGTGCGACTTTAGTTGTGAGAGTTGAGACATTTGAGCTAGCTGGTTTGTAATAACTTTGAACAATTTGAACATTTTAATTTATTGAGCTGGCCGTACTCTTTTCCTTTCTAGGGTTTTATCTCACGAGGTGTGAGTTTTACCTAGAAAGGTTTTTAATGAGGCGGCATTGCACAAACAGCTCAAATCTTTTGTCATCTGGTGTTTCTGTGATTGTTGAATATGAATATGTGAATCTGTGATTGTTTGAAGTTTAAACCTGTGATTGTACTGTTTGAAATATGGTGTTTACTGTGTAACGGGCTATGGGCTGGCCCAATGGACCAGTGGGCCGCGAGCTCAATAGGCTGGCACGGCTCGATATTCGGCCCACGGACCGTGCCTGGGTCGTCTACCAAGCACGATGGACTGTTTAGGCACGGTCCGATGGCCCGGTGAGCCAAAAGGGCCTGAGCCCGATCGGGCCATGCCTGGCCCGGGCTCGGGCCGTGCCGGGCCGTGCTGGCCCGTTGCTCATCTTTACCGCGCTGCACCCCATGCCGGACAGGTTCACGCTCCGCAATCGGCGCGCAGCTTGTACCTGTTGACGACCATGTCCGTGAACACCGGAGTGGGCGTGAAGATGCTGCAGTTCACGATGACCGCGGGATTCACGGTCGTCGTCCTCGAACACGTCGTCAAGGACGTGGAGTGGCCGCACCGCGTGCAGCCGGCAGGCAAGATCCTCGATGCTGACCGGCTATGCTGTGAAGAGCACGGCGGTGACAGAAGCCATGGCGATGGCGACGACGGCGAGGAAGTAGTTGACGACGAGCTGGCTGAGCATGGTACGATGCCTTGAGGGCCTTGGCTTTATTACTAGCTAGACGATCCCGGCGCCATGCATTGTGTACTATGCTTACGTGTGTGTGCACTGTGCAGTGTCAATGGAATCTTGGATGCTTGTGAGAGTGTTGAAGAGACGAAGAAGGTGTGTGTCGTGTCAATTTAAAGGGCGAGTGCATATGCAAGGGTGTTCTCAGTTCTGTTACGTTGTTTTGGGGTGCGCCAGATCAAGGCCGTGCAGCTGCTTGTAGAAATAGCTGCGGCTGGCTATTTGTACAGTCTGTGAGAGGCATGGCAGCTGCAGCGGCTGGAAAAAAAAAACAGTTGCCGAACAAGCTGACATAACTCTCCGATTCCTCGATGGATTTTTGCCGGTCATACACTGCGACGGCGACCTAACATGCATGGATGATATTAATCGCCTGCTGCCACTGCCATGTGACAGAATTCGATGCATGCCATCCAAACTGGTGCGAATCTCGCACGGTTGCGACGTCGGTCGTTGCGTTCTCATCGACCATAATTTGGGGCGTGTTTGGGATCGCTTCAATAAGGATCAATTTTAATTTGATCATGATTTTCTTACAAGTCACGGTCTAAAAAATCATCAGCACAGAGAATCAAAGATGTTTGTGTTGGCGGCTAAAATTGACTCGGAAGCATGAGATAATTTTTAGATAATGTTTCTGATGATCATATGGAAGTGAAAATATATTTGGGATATTATTTTAGAGGCTGAGAACAAAATAGAATAAAAAGGTGGAGCTTCTTCTGTTGAACCGGCCTGGCCGTCCAGGCCACCGCCCAAGCCGGTTGTTACCGTGCTGCTGCTGGCCAACGAGGCTGAAAAACAAGGCAAGGTTCAACTACGTGTACATGAGCAGGTTGATTCGGACTTTGATAAACAATGCATGCATGGCGTGATTATTAGAGCCAACGATGGAGAGTTAATGCACATGTATCTCTACTATAATAGACCAATCAAAACTATACTAAGTCCCCTAAGAAAAACATCCCCCGCTG
Organism: Miscanthus floridulus; assembly: GCF_019320115.1. Lineage (NCBI taxonomy): Eukaryota > Viridiplantae > Streptophyta > Magnoliopsida > Poales > Poaceae > Miscanthus > Miscanthus floridulus. Next base: position 62,059,219 of record NC_089584.1, read on the forward strand.
AGTGTTTCTAACAATTGTGCACTCAGAAAAATGCACACAGCAAATCATCTGTTAAAATGAAGAGCTAAAACACACCTTACGTACTTCAAACCAAATCCGATGGTGTGTGTGTGATGGCATGCTTCTCACGCCTCCTCCTACGTTTGAAACCTCACTCCGCCTCCAGCACCCCACGCCTCCGCCCATCAGCGAGAGTTTGATTCGTGGCTTGTCCTTTTCTTTTTCCTGAAAAAATGAAACATCATCCTCCCTCCTCTCCCCTCCCCTCCCCTCCCCTCCTAGTCCGTGGCTCGCCACACTTACCGATCCGCGTCTAAGGTTCCCGCCGGAGCCGCACTCGCTGACCCACCCCATGCCGCACGGCGGTGCCCTCTCCAGGGCCGCACGTGCCGCTACCTGCGCACGTGCCTGCCGCCTCCGCATGCAGCTTCCTGGGCAGCGCGGGCCGCCCCGACCGCACTGTTCGGCTCAAGCCTCCCAGCTCGCCACGGTTGGGACCACCCAGTGCCGGAGATCTCATCGCCGACGGCTGTCAGCTCGCGGCGACCATCCTCAACTTCGCCACATTCCTCCAGATACAGGCAAGTACCAGGAGCGGCCCCTGCTGCCGTTCGTGCCTGGATCCGACCACTCTAGCGTGGCGTGGTCGACGCAGTCAGGCCCGTGGTGCGTGGTCCGGCCCGACAACCGTGTCTTCTCCTTTGCCAACCTCGGGTCCTTCGTTGACTTTATCGTCACCGAGGAGAAAGAGCGGTGAGTTTTTATTTGTGCTACTATAATTCCTTTTGGTTTTCCTTTTTTTGTTTGAGGTCACGGTGGTTCGATACTTTGAATTCAGAAGCATAAATGTTTGTTGTTTTTAGAACTAGTAAATCTCTCGATACTTTGTCTGTGAGTTGCCACAAATGATGGATCAATGGTGACATGAATAGAATCTATTGGGTTCACGATGCAAATATGGTCCTTTGTTCGATTGTAGTAAATTAGTATTATTGTGTTAGCTTGGTAGTGGGGTAGCAAAATGTAATCCCGATAGGATTTTCATTTATGTGTTCATGTTAACTAGACAATGCACAGATAAACGGATAATGCCTTTTATGGCCATACATGCTAATAACAAACAAAAAATTCTTTGCAGGCAACATACCCTGTTATCGAGATATAGTAACCATTCAGATTACTTCTGCTTTTTTGTATTGCTAATTTTGTTGATTTATTCTTGTAAGTTAATTCTCCTGCACATGCCTCTAGTAACCATTCAGATTACTTCTGCTTTTTTGTATTGCTAATTTTGTTGATTTATTCTTGTAAGTTGATTCTCCTGCACATGCCTCTTTTTCTGTCCTGTTGTGATGGTTATGGAGTGTAGTGGATTGAGCCTGAATTTTCTGCCAAAATCATAGGAATCGTGTCCGGGTTGTATGAGGACAGCAGATACAAGTCCGCATAAAAAAAGGTGCACCTGAAGCAGGTTGATATTATTGGACTGGGTTATGGTGCCGAGATGGATCAGAAACAAGTATGCTAATTATCTTCGTCAGGTGTGATATTCGGAAGAGAGCTTGTAAACTCTCCTGCAAATGTCCTTACCCCTTGTCAATAAATCTTTCATCAAACTTTGATTGTTCTTCATAGATTAATTGTTAGTATACTTATTGCAGTCATCCTTTGTCCTTTCAACCTTGCTTGCGGAGGAGGCGTCAAAGATCGCTTGTACTTACCACGTGTTCACTGCCACAATACTAGATGTAGAGAAATACAAAGAGTTGAAGATGTGTTCCTGCTTGGGAGTTGCTATTGTGTTACAAACTCATTGACGGGAGAAAGCTGGCTATTGTTGTGAAGGGTTTAACTTTTGAAAGGTTTGTACTTTGTAGTACTTGCAACATATTTAGTGGCTTTACGAAAAACTAGAAGCAGACATGAAGGTGGAACAGTTTGTTATTTTTTCTTATACTTGATTTGCCTATGACTCCAGTGGTGTCTACAATAGACCAGGCCAGGCTACAGCATCGAGCTGATGAAATTTGACATGGGAGGCTCTGCAGCTGTATTTGGTGCAACTGAAGCTTTGGGACAAATCAAGCCTCTTGGAGAAGAGGTACTTCATTTTTCATAACCTCATAGTTGTATGAGATATACAGGCTTTACCGCTTTACCCATATTAATTTATCTATTGAATTTCTATGATTTTCCCTTCTCACAGTGTCACTTTATAGTCGTTGCCTGTGAAAATATGATTCGTAGTTGGGCACAACACGACAAGTGATGACAGTCAACAGGTTGAACGCAGCCCTGATCCTGCTGGCGTCTAACCCCTTTGCATGGTGATGTCTCCGGGTGCTTCAACTAGCTGGTGCCACGGTATTTCAATCACTATACTACACCCGAGTTATAGGCTTTGGTCCAGTAAACATGCAAGACAGGTAAGATCAAGTTCCAATACATTTCAGGCTTTTCACGATAAGATCTCGCTTTCAGTTCTTGCTAATGTATATTGTCGGAATTGAAAAAACAACACTACTGCAATTAGAAGTTGGTTTCAAAATATGTTGGTAACCTACAATTAGTCTATGACAAAATCTGCTATCATTCCTGCTCTGATATAGTGAAGGTTCGTTGTATAGGGAAGGTTCATTGTCCAGATATACTTATTCTATTTCTCAGACTGATTAAATATATATCATCTTTTCTTTCAGATTGATTAAACATCGAATTGAAAAGGATTCCCTACAATACTGTTGCATACATTTTTGCATGGAGATAGGAAAAGGTGCAATTGGAGACGAAGGCATCGGGCGTTCCCAATCTAGGTGACCATGAGTGACGTGCAGATAGTCTTTAAGTCATGATTCTGTTTCTTTTTATTTTTCCAATTTAGCTTGATTCGTTTTGTTGATTAAGTTAACGGTACAATGTGCATCCATTGGTTGAGTGCAGAATGAAATTTGACTTGTGGATAACATCGGTGCACCATGTAACAATTCTTTTTATAAGGATGTGTGATCAGGGTACTACGTGCATGAATTTGTATCAATGCTAGCAAATAAGATATGAACCAAGCATCTACAATCCACACTGAAAATTTTTGATCCTGGTTTACCATTGATAGTTTCAGTTTCATTTGCCACCGAGTGACCCTTCATATTGGCTCCGCTATGATGATTATGTTCTCCCTTTTTTAGCCAGACTGCATTTCTGTGAGCAAATAATGTACCAAGTTGAATAGAGCGGTTAGAACATGTTCTTTTCATGTGAAAAAGACCCTATGGGTGAATATAAAGTGACATATATTTATGGCAACATATTAGGTGCAAACCAACCAACCTGTGCAAACTTAGAAGCTACCAATCAGGACCACTAGATGCTGATCTAATGGATGAGGTGAGAGATGGGATTTTTTTTGCGCTTAAGCCCCCCATCTGCCGGCCTTTTTTGCGCTTAAGCCCCCTCGCCCTATCCATTGGATCAACATCTAGTGGTCCTGATTGGTAGTTTCCAAGTTTGCATAGGTTGGTTGGTTTACACCTGATATGTTGCCTATATTTATTTAATGAAATTGCAGTGTAACAATGGACTATAATTCTTTTCAACTTCTTCTCAACATCTATCATCCTGGTGTTCAACATGGTTGAGGAATCCAATTTGCTATCAGAAGGTGAGTATATATAAGAATGGGTATAATCATTCCATGGTACTGGAATAGGTATAATCATTTTCACAGATACTTGATAAGTTTTGTATGCCCTCAATGCAAGGACATTGTGTCAAGACACTATTTTTGACAATGCATATTAGACTTACAAAATATTTTTGATAAAAGTAAGTGACTAACAATTGCATTGCAAGTAGTGAGATTAGCGGAGCACTATGTCAAGTTTAATATTGTTCCTTCATTTCTTCCAGATCCTATTCACTTGGAAGAGGTAGTGAGAGAGCAGATTGCAGGGGTCGAGGATCCTGAATGCTCTTCAACTTTTACAAAATTTTATAATCACTTATCACTACTCTTGTTTGCCGCGACAGTTTGGTGATTGTTGAAGGATTTAGTGAGGTGTCTCTTTTTTTAGTCCATTAAATTCACCGTATTAGATGACCCTTTTTTCAATTAGATGCCATTTTTTAGATCTTTTTTTTGGCACTACTGCGTTGTGCAAGGTTTACCAAGTCAAGACACATCATGCTAAACCAACAAAATATAGAAGGATCAAACTGAGTCCAAATTTATGTTTTTATAGCTGGCTAAATGTTTCTAATGTATTTTTTTGTTAAAAGCTGTATAATACACATTCTTGAATGGCGTATCAGCGTATGTATATGACAAATTTCTATAATATACTAAAAATGATGTAATGAATTGAAATCTCTCTTAATTGTCTTGCTCTACTATGTTTATGTGATGAAATATCACCGTAGTTTTGTTGTTTTGTTGTTTTCATATGCATCCATCAAACGTAGTCGTGACATTAGCACGGGCATTATACTATTGCATGTGAAAGGAATACAATTTCCATCGGGTGCTCGATCAGCATTGCCATGCGCTGGCTGCCCTACGCTGCATCTTGGTACTGCTGGTGTGCTACCAGCTGCTGCGTGCACTGCTACTGCCACACAACACTTGCTAGATCGGCTCAACTGATTGGCTAGCCAGCTAGGCCGTTCGCCCTGGTTGTTTGTGGAACTGGTTAGGCCGAGTTGTCTGCGTCTGCAGCAAGCAAGGCTGTTTTGAGCCCGTGAAAACTGGCCTGGCTAGTTTGGACTGTCTATTCTAGTTCGTTTTGGTCAAGATTTGGATGGGATTTTTGATAGAAAACTTAGAGATTACGATCTGGAGTTGTTTCCTATTGGGATAAGACCATCCCCTCTATATATATCAGAGGATCATGGCCGATTGAAGTATCCAACACTCAATCGTCAAAAAACACATCTACAACCTCTCTCTACCCTCTTTTCCTATCTGCCTCCTCTCCTCGTTCTTCGTCGGTGCTACATGACTGGAGGATCAACAACGATGACTGCTCTAGAGCGGTTAGGCTGGCTAGAGCAGCCCATAGCTGCCAGCACGTCCTAACAGAATCCCTTCCAGGCATGTGGGGGTTCAGGTCTCAAGAGACCTCACCGGCATGTCTTGCGTATTATGCTCCTTGCAAGGCTCCTCCGGCAACGTGTCTTACGTATCACGCTCATCGCTAGAGGCACAAGGTCTAGGTGTGGACATCCCTTAGGTGCTGGCCGATTCCTAAATCGGCTAGACCCTACATTGAGCGATCTAGCTCCTTATCGAGTGTGTGACCTAATTAAGCGTCAACACACTTTTTGGTGACTCTGCTAGGGATGATTGGTTCGGCTATCTCCTATGGCTGATCTTTCTAACCTGGCCAATTTGTTGGTTCCTATCTATCCTTTTTGTGTTCTTATTACCGTTGCTTAATGAGGCCCAAAAGGCCGATAGCATCTGGTCTTAATCTCCCCTTTCAAGATGTGGAGCAACGGTCACAACAGTGAGTTCACCGGTCTAATGGGTCAGGATAGCATCGTCAAGTCTACAAAAATAACTGAGGTAGATTCTCCTCTTTTTGATATTATGATTAAGACCATGTCCGAATTTGATAAGTTAGAAGAAATAATGTTTAGTACTCCTATTGCTACATTACCTCATGCTGCACATATTAGTGAATTGGCCCTGGCTTTTAGTCAACCTCAATATGAGAGGCCGTTTGACTACTATCTTGATGAACATGGCAGGTTTGTTTTTGATAATCAATCCGAATTGGTCTCTTTCATGCCTAAAACCAATAGGGCCAATTCGGGAGGAGTTAGCAATAAACTACCTACTGAAAGGTTGTACTATTTTGATCAATATGGTAGGGTGATTTTAAAGAGTCAATCCAAATTGGTCTCTTCAGTGCCTGAAACCGATAGGACCAATTTAGGAGCGGCTAACACTATACCTCCTAGTAAGAGGTTGTCTTACTGTTACATTGATCAAAATGGCAAGCTTATTTTTAGGAAGAAACCCGAATTGGTCTCTTCGACGCCTGAAACCAATAGGACCAATTCAGGAGGAGTTAGCACTATTCTTCTTGCTGCTACATACATGCCGAATTTGGTTCATACCTCTCGAACCGATGATGGGACAGCCGCACTGCATGCTTCATTGAGTCATATTATGATCTTTTATAGGCCAAGGGAAAGCAGGGGTTACAGCCGAAGGGGAAGAGAAAAAAAAGAAAAAGAAATAAGTCTCCCTAGGGTGTGCCGTCCTCCTCTTCATGTGGGTCCCGCTGACCCGGTAGATCATGGTGGTAGCGGCGTCACATCGGGGTCTCGTTGGTCGCTGTAGCATTCGTGCTGGCATCATGTGCCGTTCTTGTCTTCCATCCCATTCGAGCGGACATAATGGTCAAAGGGTCCCCTAATAGAGGCCATATGGGGGGCTGGCAGGTACAGTGCCTGTCAACTGACATCGGTTGACCGATGTTGGAAGGTGGTCAGGTAGGGAGTTGATAGCACAGTGCTAGCCTATTGACGCTATGGGCGTCGTGAGTCTCCCAGCATGGCCCGATATGACCACTAGTCGCATCAGGATGCGCCCGAGATGTGCTCTCGGGTGTGTGCCTCCATGCCAGTAGTGGTTGAAATGGTTCGGGTCCCACCCTAGGGCCACTACTTTTGTTCGGTAGAAAATCCGATCCCTAGGGAACGGGTGAGGCAGAAATCTTGCCCTAGGGGCCGGGTGAGATGGAATCCTACCCTCAGGGGTCAGGTGAGGTGGAGCCCTCCCCATGGGGCCAGGATGAGTCAGAGCCCGTGCCCAAGGGTCGGAGGAGTCAGAACCCACACCTTGGGGTTGGACGAGGCGGAAACCTCACCCTCGGAGTCGGAGCCCACGCCTTGGGGTTAGACGAGACAGAAACCTCACCCTCGGAGTCAGACGAGGCATGGCCTGACCCTAGGGTTGGACAGAGGTGGAAACCTCGTCCTCAGAGTCGGATGAGGCAGTGGCCCGGCCCCTGGGGTCGGACGAGGCTATAGTTGCATCTCTAATCATCGGATGAGCCGACATGACACTCATTAATCCTTTGGCTAGGATACCCGGGTATAGATATCCAACGCATGTATACTAGAAGATGACACAATCGAACATACATGGAGAGCTATGCTGAATGACTAGGTAGTGTCTCCACCACACCGCCCACCCTTCACTTGCTTTCACCGCTCGCCACGGATAGCAAACCTGCCGATCGACCGGCGCTGTTGAAAGGTCCTAATGGCTAGAGGGGGGGTGAATAACCTATTAAAATTTCTATAACAACACTTAGCAAACCGGTTAGACAATTATGAGGCGAAGCAAGTGTTGTGCTAGCCTACTAAAATCGCAAGCCACCTACCACAATTCTAGTTTGTATAGTTTTTATCCACACAATAGCTATGTCACTACACTAAGTTAGTGCGCTCTCAAATGCTAACTAAAGAGCCACACTAATCAAACTAATAAGCTCTCACAACTAGCTACACTAAAGAGCTTGACAACTTGTTTGCGGTAATGTAAAGAGACTGAGCAAGATGGTTATACCGCCATGTCGAGAAAGTAGCCAATCAATCACAAGAATGAATACCAATGAAGACCAATCACCTCAGAATCAAATGATGACACAATGATTTTTTACCAAGGTTCACTTGCTTGCCGACAAGCTAGTCCTCGTTGTGGCGATTCACTCACTTGGAGGTTCACGCGCTAATTGGCATCACACACCAAACCCTCAATAGGGTGCCGCACAACCAACACAAAATGAGGATAACACAAGCCATGAGCAATTCACTAGAGTACCTTTTGACTCTCTACTGGGAAAAGGTCAAGAACCCCTCACAATCACCACGATCAGAGCCGGAGACAATCACCAACCTCCGCTCGATGATCCTCGCTGCTCCAAGCTATCTAGGTGACGACAACCACCAAGAGTAACAAGTGAATCCCCACAGCGAAACACTGAACACCAAGTGCCTCTAGATGCAAACACTCAAGCAATGCACTTGGATTCTCTTCCAATCTCACAAAGATGGTGAATCAATGATGGAGATGAGTGGGAGGGCTTTCGCTAAGCTCACAAGGTTGCTATGTCAATGCAAATGGCCAAGAGGGTGAGCTAGAGCCGGACATGGGGCTTAAATAGAAGCCTCCACAAAATAGAGTTGTTGGCTCAAATATTGGGTTGACTGCGCATTGACCGAACACGCTGCTCGAGTGCACTGGAACGCTGCACCAGATGCACCATTCATGAATACCAGACGCGTCTGGTAGGTCAACCGGATGCATTCAGTCGCTCCTAGACCGCCACATGTCTAGTTCAAACCAAAGTAGCCGTTGCTGCCCACACTTGTTGATGACCGGACGCATAGATCGAACGCTGAAATAAAAAATCACCGGACGCTAAGCCGTAGTGTCCAATTGAGTCCAGAGAGTACCTAAGCGGACCGAATGCGTCCGGTGACTCTAGACCGGACGCAAAAGACACAACATCTGGTTGAGTCCAGTAAGCACCCGGGTCCGACTGGACACGTCCGATCATTCTAGACCCTGGACAGCTCCCAGCGTCTGGTCGACTGTTTACTGAACATTGACTTTGCAGATTCACACCAGATGCATCCGGTGTGGCTGACCAAATGTGTCTAATCACTCTGTGACCAGCGCAACTAACTCCTTTTCAACTCTATCTTCTTCACCCTTGCTCAAATGTGCCAACCACCAAGTGTATCACCTTGTGCACATGAGTTAGCATATTTTCACATACATTTTCAAGGTTGTTAGCACTCCACTAGATCCTAAATGCATATGCAATGAGTTAGAGCATCTAGTGGCACTTTGATAACAACATTTCGATACAAGTTTACCCCTTTTAATAGTATGACTATCGATCCTAAATGTGATCACACTCACTAAGTGTCTCGATCACCAAAACAAAAATGGCTCCTACCACTTATACCTTTGCCTTGAGCCTTTTGTTTTTCTCTTTCTTCTTTTCAAGTCCAAGCACTTGATCATCACCATGGCATCGCCATCATCATGTCCTGATCTTCATTTGCTTCACCACTTAGAATGTGCTACCTATCTCATGATCACTTGATAAACTAGGTTAGCACTTAGGGTTTCATCAATTCACTAAAACCAAACTAGAGCTTTCAACTATTGCCCGACCGCCGCTCGCTCATGGAGAGGGAGACCACAGCCATCCGACCGTCATTGCCGCCTCAACCACAGGGGCCAAACGCCAAGTTAGTGGCCAGGAAGACCTTCGCCTCCAATGTGCCGTGGCCTAGCATCCACCACTCATGGCCATCACCAGGAGCACCCTAGGAGATGAGGCCGTCACTGGCTGGGCCCAAGCTAGGCATAGGCATAGCTAGCCGCTGCCAAGCTAGGCCACCATCCACAGCCACCGGCTAGCCAAAACCGACCCTTCCCCGCTATGCTCTACGTTGCATGGAAGAAGGGTGAAAACCGCATGTTGCAAGCGTACGTTTCAAGTATTTCAGATGTTTCAGAGGTATGTGTCGATGTTTCACCACCGATAGCCTGCCACGGGGATACCCAAGGCAGTATGTTTGGGCTTCAGCGTATGCGGAACTCGATGGTAAACAGTCGATTTATCTTGGTTTGGACCCTCGATCTTTGATCGAGTAATAGCCCTACGTCCAATCGGCGTTTAGCCTTTGCATTGGATTGATTGTAAAGTGTTGTGTCGTAAAAAAGTCATGTCTCTAGGAACCCTACCCTCCTTTATATAGTCAGGAGGTTAGAATCCTAGTCGGTTTACAATGAGAGTTCCTAGAAGGATTACAGAATAATACTACTACTAAGATTACATGGGAAGAATCCTAGTTAGACTAGATCTTCTCCCTTCCTTGCGGGGTATCTCATGGGTCCTGCACTGACAAGCCCCCAAGCACTTCATGGTTGAGCTCTGGAAGCCTCGTCTTGTTCCTTCAGGTCTTGTTCGAGTAGGAACAAGCATTGTCCGAGTGCTTTCTCGAGCGAAACCGTAGTAGCGCTTCGTGAGATCTTCGCGTGGTGTGTACCTTTTTGAAGAAAAAGGTACTCCCATTCGGGTGTAGCCCCCGAGCCTCTTACTTTTGGCACAAGGAGCTGGAGGGTCTTCTCTTGAAATTGCTCTAATTCTTCGTCGAAGGGTTCTTGAGCATATACCCGGGTTCTTTGTCAAAAAGAACTCAGATATAGCTATGTCTGGGTTCTTTTTGTCGTGTTGCCTTGAAGTGGTCTGTCTTGAAGAAGTCTTCTGAGTGATGTGTGCTTTTTTGAAGGAAAAAGTGCACTCACTGAGTGTAGCCCCGAGTCTCTTGCTATTTGGAACAAAAAGTTAGAGGGTCTTGAATCTGAGTTGTTCAAATGACTGAAAGCCTTTCCTATTGCAGCCCCTGAGTGTATACCTGGGTCCTTTTATCCGAAAAGAACTTGGATATAGATTCTTGGTATGTTCTCTGGTAGTCTGCTATTGTCAGATGTAGTTGTATGGTGGTGGTTGATAGTAAAAGTTGTTTGTTCACGAGTTGTACAGTGTTGGTATATTCTTCTGAATATGCTCGTTCTTGAGTACTACTCCTTCACGCCTGAGTCCTCTTTTATTGAATTATGTCTTTTCACTGTGTCCTTTGTTAAGTTTGTTCCATTGGTGCTCCCGGTCCATGTGCACCGCTTCTTTGGCCTATAAATATCCTCCTTGTGTGCTTTTTGATTCATCGAGCATTTTGTTGCATGGTCTAAAATCTCCGTAGTCATGAATGTGGTAGTTTGTGAAGTAGAGCAACCTCCGAGCGTATTTTACAGTTCTTGTGTATCTTGCCGTAGCTAGAGGGAGTCTTGTGATAGGGATTAGAGGTAGACTAATCCCACAGTAGCATTGTACTTGGAAGTACGTGGCGGTAGTCGGAGGGTGTCTTGTGATGTGGGATACGTTCCTTCATCTGGTAGTTCTGGGTTGATCCTCATCGCCTGCCCTAAGACTGTCCGATGTAGATCAACACCATATCTAGCATCACATCGGACTTGGGTAGACAGATGCCTGTTGGCCTTCTCTGCTCCATGTTGTCCTGCCGTGCTACTGATTTCTGCCTTGGATGCACTGCATCCGTCCTTTAAAGAAAATAGTGTAGCCGAGTGCAGTTTGTTCTACTAAGTAGCAATTTGGAACACGTAGTCATTCCAGAGCCTAGCTATGTCCGGGTTCCTCTTTGCTGCCTTGCTTGTTGTAGTACCGAGTTCGTTGGGTCTTGTAAGATGTGTAATCTTCTCTTTTTTGAAACCATTTATAACAGAAAGAATCTTGTCTTCTGAGTTGTCATTCTTTATTCTACTGATGTCCCGGTTGTTTATGAGATTCCTGAGTTCTTTCTATAAGGACCGGGTTGTTGCGTTCCTTGTGAGGTAACCCTTCGTTGCTTCATGGTTGATGGGTTCTATTTATAGCAACACGATAACTCCACCGTGGTGCTGGATGGATAAGTCTGAAATCTGCCCGTTGAACTGTACCGTTGTGTGGATTTGTGTCGTCCGTCATTTTAGCTGTGTCAGTAAATGGACCATTGCATCCTCATGCCGTGTTAAAACGGGCCTAGTGGGCCACGTTTTTACTGGTGTAAGATCTATTTAAGGGCCTTTCCTCTTCTTTTTCTTTACTGCCCTGATTTTCCCTTGAAACCCTAGTCTTCAAACTTCCGCCGCCGCCATTGTTGCCGTCCTCTGAGTGCCGCCATCTGAATCATCATTGCCATATAGTTCTTTATTGCTCCCACTAGTATATGGGTAGGAAGAAATCAGCGAGCAAGTCCCAAGCAGCCTTTGTAGACGAGGAGGCATCACTTTTCGTGATTAAGAATCAAGAGTTTATGGACATGAGGGCTGCTCAGAAGATTTGGCCAGCTCCGACAACGACTAAAGATCTACTTCACGAGCTTGTTAGCGATGGTCTGATTTAGAGCAAGGACATTGCTGGTTGGAGAGCTCCAGGCGAGCATCGAGTCCCCACTCTAGGTCCTAGTGAGATTATTCTTTTCGTCTCCTTTATCCGTGCCAAACTCTGCCTTCCTGCTTCTACTTTTCTTCACTGATTCCTCAGCTATTTTGGGATTAGCCTTAACCATCTTGCTCCCAATGCTGTCCTTCATCTTTCTATTTTTGTTCATCTTTGTGAAACTTTCCTTGGAATTCCTCTTTCTCTTTCTCTCTTTCGTTACTTCTTTTGTCTGAAGCCACAACCCCGCCGCAATGACACCAATGTTCTTGGTGGCTGTGGGATTCAGTTTTGCCAGGGTCTTAAGAGCAAACTCTTTGACTATGACCTAGTTGATTCTGTGAGGGATTGGCATGCCGACTGGTTTTATGCCACCAATTTGATTCCTCCTCTTTCCATTCATTCTGGATCTAGTCCCTTGGTTAATGACCATTGGGAAAAGAATCCTGTGACAACGATTGAGGTCCAGGTGATCAAGCCGTTTCTTGAGAGGATTTGTACTCTAAAACAACAAGGCTTGACCGGCTTTGGGATTATTTATAGTTTTCTTCGCTACCGAGTTCAACCTCTGAAGGAGAGAGAAAATTACGGTTTTGAGTACTCTGGGGCGGAGGACCCTTCTCGTATGGTCCCTGCCCTTGAGTTGACTGATGAGGAGGTGCTCAAGCATCTTCAGAAGATGCTAAAAGGAGTAAGCGTCGTCCTGCTTGCTATCCTTGAGTACAGTGCTAACAACCCGCCCCCTGCTGTGAGTTGTTCTTTTCTTATGTGGGTACTTTTGTGTGTCTTTTGTTGTATCCACTTTTTGCTTAATCTTCCTTGTCTTGTTGTTTTACTCTTTTATAGGAATTGGGGCATAATTTCGTTGATTCGATTCCCCTTTATGATTGCCCTACAAATGTGGAGGCTGGGGATAGTCTTGCTGGGGCATCCTTGACTAGTAAGTTTCAAACCACCACAATATTTCCTAGCGTTTCTTCCGCAAACCTTGATGTATATGTAGAGTATGTTCCTCATCTAGTTCCTTGAGCTCCTTGTACTATCAGAAAGAGGGAGCGAGCAGATAGTTCTTCTTCTGCTCCATCTGCTGCCAAGAAGTCTCACCAGTCGAGTACTCATCCAAGTACTCCAGTTGTAGCTAGCATGCTCTTAGGTGAGCATATTAATACACTTTGTCCTTTTGTTGTTTGTTTTTATCTTTGGCCGAGTACTTTTGTCCTTTTTTAGCTGGTGCTATGGTGGCCTTGGTCGAGAGTGAGGAAGAAGAGGATGATGATGCTGCCCTTGTTACTCGTCGGTGAGTTGTTTTCTTGTTTTCCTGTTGTTGAACCCCTCTTTTTGTTTTGACTTTGGTTTTGTTCTCTTGTAGTAAGTGGTCATCGGGTTCGAGTTCTTCACCGCTCCAGTATCGGCCGCGCCGCTCCTGTCGCAGGGTGGCGGTGATGTTTTTGCCACTATAGTTCCCCCTCTTAGGTCCTCTATTGGTTTTCTAAAGAAGAGGGTAGCGGAGTGAGTGATTCCTTGTTATGCTTCTTTGCTTCTATTTTCTTTTTCCTGACTCATATTCTTATCGTTGAGTTTTCTTATCATCTTGCAGATCCTTGCCTTCTCTTACTCCTCAGTCACCCTCTTGTCAGTCCTCTGGTGCGCCCCCATGTACTGAGTCAAAGGACTCGGAAAGTACGGTCGGTGAGGTGGCTGTGAGGGAGACGGGGCCCCCTGGTGATCATGCTGCTTTGGATCTGCTAACTCTGGGGGTGACCGTAGCCATGGGGGTGGATCCATCTGAGGAGGTAGCCGAGGCTTCCCAGGATACGGCCCTGGTTTTGCCTTCTTTGCCTACGCCGGCTTCTCCTTCTGCCTCTCTTGGTACCGGTGCTCCATGTTTGGATGATGATGTGTTGCATCAATTTGATGCTACTCATCAGTTGTCAGAGCTAACCGCTGCCTGGGAAAACTTGGTGACCTTTGCGAATTCTTTTGGGAAAAAGCTGCAGGTAAATTTTTCTGAAGTTCTTTCTTTGGATGTTGGTCTTTCTTCTGTCCTTATGTCTTGTTTTTCTCTCTTTTTTCTCAGTCTTTTTCTCGTGATCATACCGGCTTCTTTTTCTCGTTTAAAACCGAGAAAAAGTTGTCTTTTGAGGTGAGTACCCTAAAGGCAGAGCTTGACCTCTGTCAGGCCAAGTTGGAGACCGAGCGTTAGACGCATCAGAAGGAGGAGAAGGCTCTCCGTGCTCAGGTGGTTGAGGCAGAAAAGCAGAGGGATGCAGCTGCCCAGGAGGCCTTGAAAAATGTGGAGGCCATGAAGAAAGAGTGCACTGGTATTGCGAGTTCTTTTTCGTCTCCTTTTGTATTCAAATTTGCCTTTCTACTAACTTGTTTTTTGTTGCCTAGTCTAGCTCTCCGAGTTGAAAAGCAGAAGCTCTCAGATGGTATCGAGGAGATGAAGACACTTGTTCGTACTAACCACAATAGGGCTAAGGAGGTAATTACTCGAGCTGAAGAAGAACTCACACTTGCTAAGTTGATTAGGCGTGGAGCTGACAGGGATCTTGTGTAGGCCCAACAAACTGTCAAAGTCTTGACTGGCAAGTTGGCGATGGCTACTGAGAACTGGAATGCTTTGTGGAAATCCTTTTGGTCAGTAGCTGGTCTTCTCCAGACTTCAGCGGATGATGGTCAATCTTGGGCTTAGTTTATTCCCCAAGTGCCGACCCATTTCTAGGAGTTTGTGAAGAGGTGCGCCCAACTGTGTACCAAAAATGTTCTTGCCCAGGTCCGGGTTCTTTCTCCAGAGTTTCCTTTGTCCAAGGTTGCTGATGAAGCCGAGAGTCAAGAATATCTGGATGCTGTTGAGAAGGTGGAGCCTAAGGTCAAAGATTTAGCCAAGAGGATTGTTGATAATCTTAACATTGATATTTCTTCTCCAGATGGCAATGCTTGATGTAATTGACCTTTATACTCTAGCTTCTGTAATAGAACACTAAACTTCTTTTTGAATGAAGATTCTTTATTTTTTGTTGATGTCTTCTTTGCCTGTATTTCTTTGTCTTGTAAACAACCCAGTTTAGGTAAATCGTTGTCTTGACAAACTTTCTTGATCTGTCGAGTGCTTTTCTAGCTTTCGTTTGTGCTGTGTAAACAACTCGGTATATGTAGATCGATGTCTTGACAGCTTGTCTGGCTTTCGTCTATGACTTGTAAACAACTCAGTATAGATCGTTGTCTTGACAAACTTTGTGTTCTTGTTAGTATTAAAAAGACTTAGGACCAGCGATCTCGAGTATCTTCAGCTTCTTCTTTTTGGCTTAACTCGAAATGTGGTCAGCATCTGGTCCTTTCCTTGGTTGCAAAAACATCCTAGGATCGACAAGCCCCCGAGCACTTCATGGTTGAGTTCTGGAAGCCTTGTCTTGTTCCTTCAGGTCCTGCCGAGTAGGAACAAGTGTCGTCTAAGTGCTTTCCTGAGCGAAACCATGTAGCGCTTCTTGGGATCTTCTGAGTGTAGCCCCCAAGCCTCTTGGTATTTGGAACAAGGAGCTGGAGGGTCTTGTCTTGAAATTGCTCTGATTTATGCTCAGGCTTAGTTTTAGTTGTTTTGCTTTTTGGTTCGGGTGTTAGCTTATTAGCTACCCTCATCAGCGGGCTCAAGCATCTTTTCAGCTCTTTTGCTCTTGGTCGGTATGCTTAGGCATATTTTTAGCCATTTTGCTTTTTGGTTCGGGTGTTAGCTTATTAGCTACCCTCATCGGCGGGCTCAAGCATCTTTTCAGCTCTTTTGCTCTCGGCCGGTATGCTCAGGTGTCTTTTCAGCCATTTTGCTTTTTGGTTCGAGTGTTAGCTTATTAGCTACCCTCATCAGCGGGCTCAAGCATCTTTTCAGCTCTTTTGCTCTCGGCCAGTATGCTCAGGCGTATTTTCAGCCATTTTGCTTTTTGGTTCAGGTGTTAGCTTATTAGCTACCCTCATCGGCGAGCTCAAGCATCTTTTCAGCTCTTTTGCTCTCGACCGGTATGCTCAGGCGTATTTTCAGCCATTTTGCTTTTTGGTTCGGGTGTTAGCTTATTAGCTACCCTCATCGGCGGGCTCAAGCGTCTTTTTAGCTCTTTTGCTCTCGGCCGATATGCTCATTGGAAACAACTCAGGGAAAGCCATAATAAGACATATGTTGTCGAGAAAGAACCATCTTTATTGATCATGAACATTAATAAATCATAATAGTACATATGTTGTCGAGGAGCACCATCTTTATTGATCATGAACATTGATCTCTTGTGGCTTGTATATATATTCTTCCTTGAGTTGTTTTCATGCATAGAATCTTCTTAGCTGGCTGATGTGCCATGTATTGTTGACTTCTTTTCCGTCTTCAGTTATCAACTTATATGTGCCTGGTCCAGTGACTTTTGTGATGATAAAAGGACCTTCCCATGGACTGAGTAGTTTATGGCGTCCGTCAGTTTTTTGTATTCTTCATAGTACTAGGTCTCCGACTTGTAGTGATCAAGGCTCGATATTCTTGTTGTAGTGGCGTCTTAATCCTTGGAGGTATCTTGCTGATTGAAGGGTAGCATTTACTCTGACTTCTTGTGTACTGTCGAGTTCTAATGTTCGGGTGTGTTCTGCTTCTCCTTCGTCATATTGTTCTATCCTTGGTGACGTCCAGATCAAGTCAGCAGGTAGTATGGCTTCTGATCCATAAACTAGGAAGAAAGGTGAGTATCCGGTGGCTCTGCTTATTTGAGTTCGTAGCCCCCATACGACCTTGGGTAATTCTTCAATCCATTTTGATCCATAGTCTACTAGTTCTTCATATAATCTTGGTTTTAATCCGGCTAGTATGAGTCCATTAGCCCTTTCTACCTGTCCGTTGGCCTCTGGATGTGCGACTATTGCGTAATCTATGCTGAAGTCGCAGTCCTATGCCCAACTTTGGAATTCTATGGCTGTGAAGGGAGAACCCAAATCTGTGATGATTCGATTGGGCATGCCGAAGCGGTGCATAATGTCTGGATGAACTCGACTGATTTTGCTATGCTATATTTTGCTAGTGGTTTGTATTCAATCCACTTGGTGAACTTGTCAATTGCTACGAAGATGTACTCAAAACCACCTTTTGCTTTCTTGAGAGGTCCTACTTGATCTAGCCCCTCGCAGGAGAAGGGCCAAGCAGGGTGGGATGCAGATGAGATTGTGTGCTGACACATGAGCTTGTCTTGCGAACATTTGACAACCTTTGCATTTTCTAACAAGTTCTTCTACGTCTTTCAAAGCGGTTGGCCAATAGAACCTGGTGCGGAATGCCTTGCTGACTAGTGTTCTTGAGGCAACATGATTTCCACAACAACATGAGTGTATTTCGTCTAGGATCTCTTTACCCTCTTCAAATGAGACACATTTTAGGAGTACTCCTCATGACGCGGCTCTTCTGTAGAGCTTGTCCCCTACTAGGACATAGTTCTTGCTTCTGCGAACAACTCGGGTAGCTTCCTCTTTATCTGCTGGCAACTTATTCTCTTTGATATAATCAATAAAAACTTGGGTCCATGAGGTGGTGATTACCAAAATCTTGGTGCCTTCAGCTAATATTTTAGGGGTTATCTCACCGGGTTGTTTGATAGAGGGAGCTGATAACTCCCCTATGAATACACCAGATGGGACCTTTGCCCTGTCTGATCCGAGCTTGGCGAGGACGTCTGCCGCAATATTAGAATCACATAGGAAATCTAGAATTTCTAATCATTGAAAATGTTTTTTGAGCTTTCGTATTTCAGCACAGTAAGCGCTCATGTTTTCTTTGATGCAGTCCCAATCTTTGTTGACTTGATTGATGACTATTGCTGAATCGCCGTATACGAGTAAACGCTTGATTCCGAGGGTAATTGTCACTCGTAGCCCGTGGATGAGGGCTTCGTATTCTACTTTGTTGTTTGTAGCTTGCCATAGTATCTGAAGGACGTACTTGAGTTGTTTTCCATCTGGAGAAATGAGGAGAACGCCTGCACCGGCTCCGCCTAGCTTGAGTGATCCATCAAAGTACATCTTCCAATGATCAAGGATGGTATTTGACATAGGTTGTTGAATTTCTATCCACTCGGTAATAAAATCGGCCAGGGCTTGAGATTTAATTGCCTTCCATGGGGTGAAATCGATATTGAGAGCACCAAGTTCAACTGCCCACTTAGATATGCGCCCTGTTATGTCTCTGTTGTGTAGGATGTCTCCGAGTGGGAAATCTATCACCATGGTAATCTTGTGGCTTTCAAAATAGTGGCAAAGCTTGCGTGAAGTGATCAGGAGGGCGTAGAGTAGTTTTTGCACATGCGGGTACCAAATTTTTGATTCTGACAGTACTTCACTAATGTAGTATACGGGGCGTTGTACTTTATATACACGCCCTTCTTCTTCTCTTTCTACAAAAATCGTTGTGCTGATCATAGTAGAAGTTGCCGTAATGTACAACATCATGTCTTCGTATTTCTTTGGAGGTGTGAGAACGGGCGAGGAGGTGAGGTATGCCTTGAGCTTCTTGAAAGCTTCGTTGGCTTCTTCTGTCCACTCGAACTTGTCTGTCTTCTTTAGCAGTTTAAAGAAAGGTAACCCTTTTTCTCCCTAGTCTTGATATGAAACGATTGAGGGCCACCATGCAACCTGTTAGTTTCTGCACATCTTTGACATTTCGAGGAGGGCTCATCTCTGAGATGGCTCGAATTTGCTTGGCGTTGGCTTCGATTCCATGATGACTGACCAAGAATCCTGAGTAGTTGTCTCGAAGGAACTCCGAATACATACTTGTTTGGGTTCAATTTCCACCTCCATCTTTTTAGGTTTTCGAAGGTTTGCTTTAAGTCTTCAATTAGTGTATCCGGGTTCTTTGTCTTTACTACTACGTCATCCACGTATGCCTCTACGTTTTCGCCAATCTGATCATCAAGGCATGTTTGGATAGCTTTTGGTAAGTGGCACTAGCATTCTTGAGTCCAAATGACATGGTATTGTAGCAGTAGGCATCGAACGGAGTGATGAAAGATGTCTTGCTCTAGTCTTGTTCCTTTAATGCGATCTGGTGATATCCTGAATAACAATCAAGGAAGGATAATAGGGCAGATCCTGCTGTTGAATCAACTATCTAATCAATGCGTGGATAGCCCTGAACTGGATCTTTCGGGCAGTGTTTGTTGAGATCTATGTAGTCGACACACATGTGCCACTCGTCCGTATTCTTTTTCTGTACTAGAACTAGGTTTGCTAGCTAATCTGGATGGAGGATTTCTCTGATGAATCCGACTGCCATTAGCTTTGTTATTTCTTTTTTAATTGCTGCCTTCTTGTCAGGTGAGAATCGTCATAGCATGTTGCTTCATAGGCTTGGAGCCTTCATTGATATCAATTCTAGTGCTCAGCCAACTCTCTTGGGACACCTGGCATGTCGGCCGACTTCCAAGCGAAGATATCTTTGTTGTCCCGAAGAAAGTTGGTGAGCATGAGTTCCTATTTTGCCGAGAGGTGGGCGCTGATGGTTGTCGTTTTGGAGGGATCACCGATGCCCAAGTCGATTTTCTTGACGTCGACTTCTTTTGGTGGATGCGAGGATGCTGGGTTTTTTAGCCAGTATCTCTAGCTCTTCTAGGCTTATTTCTGCTACGATAGTGGCCATTTCTTTTCTACCATCGGCGGCTTGTGCTTTTGCTGTAATTTGGATTGCCTGAACATCGCAAGTCAAAAGCGCGCTTCAAATCACTCCGCAGAGAAAGGACACTATTAGGCCCTGGCATCTTAAGCAATAGGTATAGATAATGCAGTATCGCCATGAATTTTGCTAGTGCTGGGCACTCGAGGATTGTGTGATATGATGAATCGAAGTCTGCAACTTCAAACTTGATGAACTCTGTATGGTAGTTCGAGGGGGTCCCAAAAGTAACTGGTAGAGTGATTTGTCCAAGTGGCATTGTTGCCTTGCCAGGTACTATGCCATAAAAAGGTAGTGCTTGTTGGTGTAATCATCCTGGCGAGTTGTAGTCCCATCTTCCTTAGAGTTTCTGAAAAAATAATGTTGAGACCAGCTCCCCCATCGATTAGTACTTTTGTGATAGTCATACCAGTAATAGTTGGATCTAGAACCAGTGGGTAATGGCATGCGTTTCCTACGCTAGTCCATTGGTCTTCTCTTGAAAATTGGATTGGATACTGTGATCAGTTGAGATATCTTGGAGTAGCCGGTTCTGCTGCCATGATGGTTCGCAACGCTAGCTTTTCTTGATGTTTGCTTCTGGAATCTAGAACCCCTGACGAAGATCACTGCTACTATCCCCCTAGATTTTTGGAATCCCTTGTCTTCGAGGTTGTCTTCTTCTTTTTCTAATTGTCTTCTTTGACGCTCCCCTTACTATCTTTTCTTGTGTAACGATCATTGAAGGTGTAGCAATCTCTGATGGTGTGATTTCCTTTAGGGTGCAAGATGCAATGCATGTTTTCAATGTCGTCATACTGTTCATCTGAATTCTTCATTGTTTCTTGGGGTTTTTTTGCAAAAGTCTTAAAATTGCCACCTAGCCATGATTCCGTGAGAGAAAGCTTCGATTACTTCTCGTTCGGTGATGTCATGTACTTGAGCTCATAGTTCGCCAAATCATCGATAGTAATTTCTAAGACTTTCACCTCCTTTCTGCTTGAGTCCTTTTAACTCTGCATGGGTGATTAGGTGTGTAATGATACCCGCAAAATTTTCACAGAAAGCTCTTTGCATGTCCTCCCAATTTCTGATTGATCCTAGATTCAATTTGTCAAACCATTGAAGGGGCATGGTTTCTAGGGCCATGGGAAAGAACGAGGTCTTGATATCATCAGTCTCCTCCGGCCAATTCAATCGATTACGAGTAAATCCTGAGCCACTGCCTTGGTTCGGTCTTGCCATCATACTTGGAGTGGTTGGACGGCTTAAACTTGTGAGGCAGTCATATTGAAGCAAGTCTGTTTGCAAAATAGGGGAACCTATCGTGCATTCTGGCTTCTGTGTATTCTGATTCAGCACCCCCTTCTTCCCAACTGTTGTCTTGGTGAGAGTAGATTCACGTGGCTATCTGAGTAGGTGCTTTGCTTCTAACCTTTCTTGGTTGTTTGACTCGGTTGTTTTGACTATGGTTTCTTCTACTTTCTCTGTTGTGACTTCCACTTGGTCCAAGTCTCTTGAAAGCGGACTTCCTTTGATTTTGATCTTCCTGCTCATGAGATGTTGACCTAGCAGGTAGTCTTGAGCGGGTCCTTCCGTCGTGCGTCCTTAGGACTATTGATCGGAGAAAGTCTCGGAGCTGTTCTTGTTTTTCACTAGGATGTGAAGTCGCCCTAAGTTCTTCTAGTGCTTCTTGGATCTTATCGTAGGGTGTATTCGTCGCTCGTCCTTCTTCGACCTCTCGCTCTGATTTTCTTCTATTGTACTCGGCTAGATCTGACTCACATCTGATCCAAGCTTCCTTGCATTGCCTAGCACGGTATTGACGTCCTTGTTTCAATTTGTTCTTTCTCTCTCTGGCTTGCCTCTAACTCTCGGTCTCACCATCGTGCCCCTGGGTAAAGGGTGATAAGTTGGACTCAGATTCATCCAATGACTTGACGTCGAGCGCTTCTGGGGGGACCAATGGTGATCGAGGACGGCGAACCATGAATACTTCTCGTGCATGAATTGCTCTGCTATCGGCGTCGGTTTCCACACTATCGGAGTAGTTGATAACTTTAGTAGAGGCTTCAAGGTCGCAGATTGAGTCTCCTTCTTGGTAGGGTAGAATTGCTGTTGTCGTATTGTCGACTAGTTGGGTGCTACTATCCTTAGGAACGGAACCTGGCCAGTGGACGATGCAGTCTTGAGATGTTATAGTTAACACAAGACCTTCCTAGGCTCCTTTCAGTGGCATTCTAAGCACTGGATCGAGGAATCCTTTGGGCTGTGTTTGATAAGACATTGCCATGTTGTGGAGTCCGAACAGAAAAGGACCTGACTTCTTGAAAAGACTCTAAGTGTACTCCGAGTTGTATTCTTGATAGGCCAAGGCCGCGTTCTTAAGCCCCATCAGAAAAGAACTCAATTTCTCGGAAGAACTTGGGTAAGACTCCATTTCAGATGCAGAACCTGAGTTTGAGTCGGATGCGCAAAGTCGCGAAATCTGAGTTGGATCGGACATCGCGAGCTGCGCAAATCTTCCAGCAAGTTGATCTGTCGTAGTCGCCAAAATAGAATGGTCTTCATGGTAATCTGAATTTTCGAGGAGACGGCTTTGGAGCTTACCATTGTCACCTGCCTCATATATCCACGAACCGAAGATGAAAGTTGATCCCGTCGAGAAGATCATGTTGTCCAGGTCCGTCGAGCTCTCGGATGCAAAGTCAGCCGAAAGCCCCTACCTGGCGCATTAACTGTCGATGTTTCACCACCAATAGCCTACCACGGGGATACCCAAGGCAGTATGTTTGGGCTTCAGTGTATGTGGAACTTGATGGTAAATGCAAGAGACTGTCGATTTATCTTGGTTTGGACCCTCGATCTTTGATCGAGTAATAGCCCTACGTTCAGTCGGCATTTAGCCTTTGTGTTGGATTGATTGTAAAGTGTTGTCGTAAAAAAAGTCATGTCTCTAGGAACCCTGCCCTCCTTTATATAGTTAGGAGGTCAGAATCCTAGGCGGTTTACAATAAGAGTTCCTAGTAGGATTATAGAATAATACTACTACTAAGATTACATGGGAAGAATCCTAGTTAGACTAGATCTTCTCCCTTCCTTGCAGGGTATCCCGTGGGTCCCACACTGACAGTATGTTGCAAGTGTTTTAGATGGATGTTGTAAAAGTAGACTGGGATGTGACATATGTTACAATTGTTGCACACATATGTAACAAGTGTTTGTTCCCAATGTTTAAGCTGTTTTATTTGGATGTTGCATGGCTTCATCTGGATGTTGCATATGTTGCAGTGGCTATACACGGATGTTGCAAGTGTATATTCTAAATGTTTCATTTGCTTCGTACGTATGTTGCAAATATTTTATCTAGATGTCGCATACGTTGCAGTGACTATACACATATGTTGCAAGCGCACCTTTCAAATGTTTCACCTTGTTTTCAGACGTATGTTGCAGCAAGTGCTGCTCCCCACGTCCTTTGACTCGTAGGCACGCACACGCTGCAGCACCTAGCAACACTACCTATCTCTGTCATACGGGCCAGCTCAAATAGTCAGGACGTGCACGCAATGGGCGGTCGGTGCCCAAATGGTCAAACACTCCATAGTCAAAGTGTATGCATGTAGAGCGCTAGCCCCTGCACCACCAGACGTGGCCCCCACGGTACAACATGTAGTCGGGTCAACACAAGGTAGGCACGCTTTTCCCTCTTGCATGCAGCCAAGTAGGCCCCACGCACACATGCTCTCCCGTGCAGAGTGCCAGAGCAGGCCACCGCCCCTGCACCACCAGGCATAGTCCCCCATGGTACAGTATGCAGTCAGGTCAACATAAGGTATGCACATTGTGCTCCTTCTCTCATGGATGTAGTTGGGCAAGGCCCACACACATGCTCTCCTGTGTAGGTGCAGTAACGTAGGAAAACTTAGGTAGGCGCAGCAGCATGGGTGGATGTCTAGACATCCGGGCGCTAGCATAGCCCACTACTCAATGCACAATTTTATTTCACTATCTCATAGGATAGTTGTAGTTTTTTATTTCTTGCATGGTGTTGTGAACTGTTTAGTCATTTAAAATTGTATCTTTTTTCCAGATGAGGACATGCCCCATTTCCTTTTCATGACAAAATGGAAATACATGTGAATGTTAAGATAGGAGAGGGTAAGTGGGAGATCAGGAGAGAACCAGTTCCGAGTAGCTCTGAGCTCTGTCTCATAGCCAGATAACTACTGCCACTTAACTAAGCTAGAGTTTCTAGCTAACAGAACAGGACGTTTGCATTTATTATAGACCAGCTAAAGGATCACCACATTTGGTCAGACAAAAGATAGCACATTGGGACTAAGAACAAAACACCATCTCAGGGACTTCATTCACGTAGCTGCACTTCGTTCAGTGATTCTGATCTTCACCATCATGACTATCATCCTGCTTCAAGTGCTTGCATTGATCCTTAGGAGGGCATTGGGGGAGAAGAAGATCCTGACGCCACCTTGAGCATAGTGTTCACCCCATTGACATGCATCATCCTATCAACTTGAGCATAGAGACCTATCCAAAACGCATTAGGGCACCCGCATGACAAATGATTTCAGTTGGGCTATTTATGAGTTTTCTATCGAAGCATGCTCTATTACGAGCCTTCCATATTGCCCAACAAATGGTCGAAATACCCCACATATGAGGTTTGATGGCTATTCACGGCGTGCCCTGGGGATGGCTATTCCCATTTTGCTAAGGTCATACCCTTCATGGGTGTGGTCATGAGGTTTGATGGTTGTTTAGCTGGATTGTTTGATTAGGTCCTAGTATCCCAGTTCATGGGGATTCAGTCAGGGTAAGACTGGCTAAGACTCAATCATGGGCTGAGATGCCCTGTGGTGCTCGTGCACCTAGGCAATGGCCGCTTGTGGGGCCTAGCTCTTTCCACCCTTTGTCATAGGGGTGTTTGGAGCGTCTATTGGACCCATTGATGGGCCAATCGTCGGACTCCTTAGCCTAGACAGGCCATAGACGCGCTTTTGATACATATTCCTCTTACTCATAATGAGTCCTGATCCGCCTAGAGAGGCGAAACGTCCGGCTGAGTTTCCTGAAGGAAAGGATAGGGATTACGTCTGCGTATCCCACGGTGTGACATTGTGGCAGATCGTGGAGGGCGCAAAGATCTAGGCGGATGGTTGGTTTCCTCGCATCCGTCACCCCTATAAAACCAAAAGGTTCACCCCCAGGGTTTCATACTTTGCCTCTTTGCCTTCGCATCTACCACCTCCGCCGCCAATCGCCTAAGCTCCCTACATCCGCGTCTCAGCCGTCATCAAGTTCGCATCCACCCACCCCCATCTTCCAATGGAACCAGGGTGCTGCTCTGAAATCACCCTCCAGCGCTTGGAGGGCCTTATCCACCATAGTCATTCTCTACGCACGGACCACCACCGATGAGTGGCTGGCTGCCCGACGAGCAGGACGTGCCATCGCTGCCCGATGGCTACATCGTCTTGTTCGCATGCTTCCATGAGCAGTGGGCTTGGCACCCCCACCCATAGATTCCTTCAAGGATTGATGTTCTATTACAAGATATAGCTGTAGCACCTCAACCCCAATAGGATCCAACACATGGCGACATTTGTCACCCTATGTGAGGGATTCTTGGGGATCAGCCTCCACTTCGATCTGTGGCGGCACTTCTTTGCCTGTCACCCTCTAGAAGAAGAGGGAGAAGAGGTAGGAGCTAAATATGCCTGATGGGATGCAGCTGACATCCTAGCCTCAGAATAACCAGGTCGGCGACTACCCGGCAATGCGGCTGTGAACCTCCAAGAAGGGGTGGCATTCGCATTAGTTCTATCTCAAGAACAATGCCGCCGCCCAATTATCAGAGTTTACTGGGCACTTAATCGAAGGGGCCCCTAGATTCCTGAAGGAAGTGGGGTGTCTCAGGAGAAGGACAAGAAGAGGATCCTAGGCCCACCTCGCCGCCATCCACTTCCTGAAGGAGAAGGGGCTAAAGGGGTCAGGAATCATCGGCTGCCTACCATGCGAGGAGGGTGGCGCCACTAATGAGGCGTGCGCTTCCCCTATACAGCGATGGCGCCCTAGGGACGTCATTCAATGGGACAGCAGCTTACCGAGGAGGCGCTCCCCTCCTCTAAAGTCACGTAGCGCATCAAGGAGATGATGGTGCCTTCTCGAGACAACATGGGCGCCCCTCTTGATTTTGTGTACTTGGTGCCGGGGCATCCTCCGATGCGGCCGAAACCTAGGATACATTGTCCTCATAAGTTTTCTCCTCATGCCTTCTTCAATTGAACTTCCAACCCCTTGATACTAACATTGAGATTGGGGGACCAGCCGAGGGACCTCATCCTCACAGATCTCCCGGTTCCGTTGTCGAAGGAACCGTCCATGAGGGCGGTGAACCGTGTTGAGGCCGAGCGGCAGAGGAAAGCAAATGAGGACAAGAGGAAGAAGAAGCAATAGAAATTGCGTGCGCGGGAGCGAGGGGAGGAGACTGATAGTGACGATGATGATGATGAGGAAGATGAGGTAGTTGATGACACCGAGCATGATGACCTGGAGAGCAAGGACATGCTGATAGGCACCCACTCATCCTTGTAGGGGTCTGGACCTTTCCCATTTCATGGAGGGAAAGCGCATCCGCCAGGCTAGCGGAGATGGGCCGGACCGTCGACTTGCCCTCAGAACTAGCAGGGATGGGTGGATCTGCTGCCGCACTCGAGGTGCCAGCGAAGGGGGTGGCCCCACTGCGTGCCACAAGAGCCAGCAAGGGTGGGCGGATCTACCGCCACGCCTGAGGTGCCGATAGAGGGAGGTGGCCCCGCCGCTGCGCCCCAAGAGCCAACAGGGGCGAGCGGGCCAGACGCTGTGTTCGGGGTGCCAGCTAAGGGGGATGGCTCCGCCGTCGTGCCCCAAGATGCAAGAGAGGCGAGCCCCTCTACCTAGGAGTAGGGGGTGGGCTCGAAACAGCCCCGCCCCGATGAGGTGGAGCAGTGACCTAGGGCTTCGTCCCCTAAACGTATCCACCGCCCGACAATGCTAGTGTAAGTCACCAACTCCTCTGTTTTTTCTTTGCTTTTGGCATGACATGCCTTTTGTTTCTTGTAGCGTCTTAAGATAGGGCAACTTTTTGGCGTTGGTGCCCAAAAATAGCATCGCCATTCAGGCGAGGCGTCGACCGTCGATCGATGTCGCTCCCATTTTGGGTGGGAGCGGTGCTAGCTTTACTACCTCGTCGGCCGATCAGGCAACACCCACGGTGGCACCCGTGCCCTCGGCGAGACAAGCAAACGCGGGGGCTAAAGGAACGCCCTCACAGGTTGCAGAACAACCAGCGATGGATGTGATTCTACTGCCGATGTCAGGGCAGATGGATCTGCAGCTTGCGCTTGTGGCGCCGACCGCTGCGGGCACGACGTCGCCGGTCGAGACCCCGTCGACGCAGGCGGTGGCGGCTGTGACGGCCGAGACATAGTCGGGTGCCGCTGTGGCAGTGCCTGAGGCAGCGACGCAATCCGCGCCTCCTATGGTACAAGTGATGGCACCCGACATGGGACGGACAGAGGGGGACACGGCCGAGGGGTCCTTGGGTGTTGCGGCAGTGGTAGAGTGGACCGATGGGGAATCGTCCCTGGCCTTGACAACAGGGGGCAGCCATTCGCCCATGGCTCCGGTGGATGAACCTGCAAGACCCAACATCGACACTCTTCGCTCTCGACGATGCTACTGAGAGCATGGAGCGGGAGAGTCTTGACGAGGAGATTGTGGCTGCGCTAAAAGCCTTGGACCATGCTAGGGGCGCCCTACGCAAAGTCATTATTCCCACTGGCCGGGTACTCACTCGATCTTGCCTCTCGCCCTCCTTTTTCTTCATGTATTTTTGTGTTCTGATCATCATCTTTTTTCAGTCCCTTATCGCTCGCAGCCGGGAGAGATCTCAGTTCCTTCACGAGCGAAAGGAGAGTTGGGACCACCTCATCGAAGAGGCCCAGCTGTGCGGGGATGTGGCCACCTAGCTTGCTGCCACCCAATAGAGGGTGGCCAAGCTAACTCCCCTAGCCGAGGCGACGACCAGTCTCTGGCTATAGGAGGCCGAGGCTCGTCGAGATGAGGAGGAAACCAAGAAGGCATTCGAGACCCTATTGGCGAGAGTGCGGCTAGATGAGGAAGAGGCCACGAGAGTCAGGAGGGAGCGGGACCAGCTGCTCTAGAGGGAAGCTGAGACCCGCTAGTGGATCCTCGACCTCCTAGCCAAGGCTGAGAAGGAGCGAGGTCTGAAGCTAGTTACCAAGGAGAAGCTCGTAACCCTAGAGCGAAGGGCGAGGCAAGATGCTGAGGCGGTAGTCCGGCTACGCAAGGAGCGAGATGAGCTGCTCCAGATCATGGGGAAGCTCTGCTCGGAGCATGGTACGGCCCATGAGGAGTATGACCAAGCCGTCCAAGAGCGCAATGAGGTGCAGCAGAGGATCAGCTCCCTCCAGGCTAAGCTCGGAACCACGACCGCCCGGAGGCCGAGAGCATCTCTGTCGGGCTAGCCATGGAGGTCGTCGAGGCGTGGAGGAACCTTCAAGCGGAGAGCGACGAGCATGATCTCCTAAGCACTACCCTCGGAGTGGTCTATGGTGACCTAGAGGTGGTGCAGTCAGAGGGGGCCAGCTTGCTTACGGCCCGTGCCGTAGATATCACGGAGCGGGTGCGCTAGCTCGAGAGGGAAGCTCTTCGCGTTAGGATCACCCAAGCCTTCGCGATTGCTCGTTCGCATTACGCGGATAACATCGACTTGGAGACAATGAGCCTTGGTTTTGTACCTGGCTATGAAGCCTCCGAGCTGGATGAGATAGAGATGGTGGTGGCTCCTCTTACGCAGGGACCTGGCGGACAGAGTTGAAGACATAGGTCTCCCCCGAGGGGCTAGTTAGTCAAATAGGTTGGATGAACATTATTGTAATCTAGTGAACAAGCGTCGACCCTTAAGTATCACAAAAACAATTGTCATTTCATTTCGTTTGATTGAACTTGTTTTCTTCCCCTTTTGTATGCGAAAAAGAAAAAAAAGGGTTCACGTATTCCTGACCCTTCCATTCATTAAGACCATACGGCCCAAGGCATAAGAGGAGAACTTCGATCGCGCTGGTGAGCAAAGACACCGTAGCCGCCGAGGCATAGGCTTTTTGCAGTTCGACC
Organism: Miscanthus floridulus; assembly: GCF_019320115.1. Lineage (NCBI taxonomy): Eukaryota > Viridiplantae > Streptophyta > Magnoliopsida > Poales > Poaceae > Miscanthus > Miscanthus floridulus. The sequence continues at coordinate 62,088,115 of NC_089584.1, forward strand.
AGGGATGCTTAGTTGTTCATTTCCACAAACCTTGCCACTAGGCTTAGCATGAGGAAGAGGTCTAACTGTGGCGACTAGTTTCAGAAAAAGGTGTACTTATAGCTTTGTTAGCCCTCGAGTGAGATCTGATCCATTACCGTTGCTGGGGTCGGATGTCACTGAAAATCAAGGAGAGGATAGCGAAACTTAGTAGGAGAAAGCTTCTCTTGTATTTGGACGTACCCCCTCCCTAGGATCTTAGCTATCGTTCTATGACCGTGCGTTCGGTCTCCTCGCAAGTCCAACTTTTCTCGAGCCCCCACGTGTAGCGGGGATTCGATTGAGGGCCGACTCGTTTTTATGACTATTGCCCCATGCATAGTTTCCACAATCGAAAGGGGTTGAGTTAACGTCACTTGCCTCGATGGCTCGAGTGACACGTTTGGTGAGCTCGCTAACGGGCATGTTCGAAACCGAATCTAGTGCCATCGCTTGCGACTGGGGTTCGCAAAGCCCTCAGTGTGGCATTTCATTGCTCCTTAACCCGCGTTCTATAACACCCCTAGTGTTTTGCTTCCACATTTGCACTTGCATTTCATAAACATGAGCATCATTCATCCATTCATAAGTTTAGAGTTGTCTGAAACATGCTTTTGAAACATTGCAACATATTGTTACATTCTATGTGTGATTGTTTTAGGAAATGAATAGTGTGTAACAACTCAAGTGCAACATGTGCAACACACTTTAGTGAAACATGGTTAGCTAGTACAATGCCACCAACTCATGAAACATATGAAACATGGTTTTGAAACATAAGTCACAAAGTCACTTGTTTGTCCTTGTTTTAGTACATGTGATGCTTGATTTTGGTGTGACCAATGTGTGGTGTGGCTAATTATCCTCTTAAGCAACTTAGTTATACTTAGAATGTCATTAGGAACAATGTTCATGTTGATCATTTTGCCTAATTAGGTTTCCAAGTCATGGTTTGACTAGTTTAGACCCCTAGAGCTCCTGAGTTTGACTGTTTAAAAAGTGTAGCTTAGAGTGTTTGCATGTCTGAGCAACCTAACGCAAAGTTGTAGCAAATTTTATAAGGAACAAACTTTGTTTAGGAGCCAAGTCATGAAAATGTGCAGAAGATGCTCTAAAGGGACCCACAAGTCAGTTTTAGGGTTGATTTGGAAACTCTAAAAAATTTCTAAGTGTTAACTGCATTCACCGATTACTGTGGCTGACTTTGGATTGATGTAACTCGTAATTCTTTGGGAATTAGCTGAGACTTTCTAAAGCAATGTTATAGCCCTATTATAGCTCTACATGATTGCTTCAAGGAGATTTTGCTAACTCGCCACCAATTAGGTGTTTGACGGTCATCAAGTAACGCTGTCTGGCATCAATGTCTTGACTGAATCGAAGCTACAGTGTCCGACCGGCAACAGAGTTTCACTGTCGCGTGTACGCCGTGCGTCGCCGATGCCCTGACCGCACAGGCCATGTTGGGCTGCCGCATGCCAAATGAAGCCCCTGCACATGACCGAGAGCCCCCCAGCGCCACATTTCCTTTCTTGCTTCCTTCGCTCTCCCACAGCAGCCGCAGCAGACCGTCGTCATCGCCACTGGCTCCACCACGCTTGTGCATGCTTGCCGTGGTACCATAGCCAACAAGTGTCCGTCCAAAGCTCCGCTAGCACCCCACGTACCTCGCTGTCACCCTCGCTGAGCCAGATGAGCCATAGGTGAGGGCCTTTGGCCATTTCCGCCGCCATCGCCCTTGCGGTCACCTCGCCGGAGTGGCGCTCACCGTGGCCAGCACTGCACGGTTCCCCTTTTCCTTCCCTAGCCTCCGTCTTAGCTTCACCGTCACTCACCATTGCTCGTGTGATGATGTAGCCAGCTCCGCCGGTCTGGTCAGGCCGGAATGTGCCCACGCGCCGCCGTGCGCCATGGCTGAGCCGCCGAGCTCTGTGGCCGGAGTACTTAGAGGTCGGTAGAGAGCGCGATTAGGGCACCAATCAACTGCGGGAGGTCGAGGCTGTCACGTTGGTGCCGTCGTCGTCGCCGGAGACGCTGTCGTCGGTGAGCTCCACCGGTCCTGCACCGTCCCAAGCCGCCTTCTCTGTTTTGTTTCACTGACACTTGGGTCCCACTGATCGAAGGGCCCCAGCTGTCAGTGTCTAATGAGTGAAAGAATAGCTCATTTATTCTAGTTTTGATGCCATTTTGTAAATTCTATATCTAGAGTTTGGTAGCTTCAAATTGGATGGTTCCAATTTTGTTAGAATCATAGTGAAGTGTAGTATTTAGGAAAAATATAACATGAACACTTGTAGTGGAAGTTTTGGATGAATTAAATAGGAACTTGAAATGTGTTTTTAAATGCATGCAAACTTGTTTAAATTATATCTTGAGTTCCTGTGCTCTAAAAATTATGAAATTTTGTTGGTAAGCTATTCTTGCTTAGTAGAAGCTCTGGTAAAAATTTGAGAGTCATTGCATGTATGGTTTTTGAGTTATAGATTTTCCTTTTATCATTGAATGATCCTTGAGTGAATTTTTATAATTTATCTAGGAATCCAATGACCATGAAATTGTGTGGGAAATGTCCTAGTACCTTAAGGATGCTAGAAAAAATATAAAATCTATTGCTTGACACTTTTCACTAGGGTTTCCTAATTACGTCATTTTTAGCCTTTATGCCTTGTCATTTTTGTATTGGATGTTGTACTTGCTCAAATGATGTGAAATTTTTATAGTAGTCTGCTTGGAGCATGTGGTATCTGCTGTAATGTTTGTAGATTAAATGGTGTAGTTTTCATATATGTTTACCATTTCCCCTAATTAATTAAATAAATTAAGAAAGGCATTAAAAGGAATGAATTGGTGGTGGACACTCTACTTTCTGGTGTTCTTGAGACATGTGTGATAAGTGAGTAGAGTTGGTTTTATCCAATTAGTTGTTTGCAACATAAGTTAATAAATATTTCCTGGCATTATGTCTTTCTAGGACAGTTCTTGGGACTTTACAAAGTTCCCCATGATATTTTGGTTTGCTGAGGATGTGGTGAATACAAAAGTTGTAGATAACTTATGTATCTAGCTCCTGTCAAAATTTGGTGGCAATTGGCCTAGTAGTTTAGGAGCTACAGCTGTTCAAAGTAAGATCACAGTTTTGCTTGCTCTCTGTCTTGTCGGACCTGATTATGTGGTTCTATAAATTTGACTTGGTAAAAGTTGGAATCATGTCTTGAGGTCTGAAAATGAATTGTAGGCAATTTTATAAGCTTTCCAAATTGTCTTGCTGCCTATCATTTCAATTTGTAGATCTCCAATTTTGGTTAGTTTACTATACCGCTATATAAGTTCCTGTTTTGCTGAAATACAAATGATTGTGTGTGATCAGTTGCGATGTTCTGGTTGATTGTTTAGGTGCTAGTCTAACTTGAGAACATGCTTAGGTGCAGGTGCTAGGTCCTTAACTGAAGATGAGCAATTGTACATTAGATTGTATAAACGTGGTAAGGTAAAGTGATTTGAATAGAGCTTAAGTTGTAAAATACGGGCTGCAGCAAGCATGTGCATTCTCCGAGCATTTCTAACTTCGTTCGTGTGCATCCATGATATTTATCATGCGCATACATGCAATAGGTGTGCCGGAGGGAGTGATGCTGCTGGAATTCGAGGGAGCGAGCCAGGAGGAGGAGCCCGAGGTGCAGGAAATCGACGAAGCAGCCGCCGAGGAGGAATTGCCCGAGTGCCCTGAGCACCATCCATCCTCTTTCCTAAAGGCATGCCACGGAGCATTCTAAGCCTCCCATGTTTTTACAAATACCTTGAGTATCTCTTATTGTTGATGATGCATTAAGTATAGGAATTGGTTGGAACCAATTGCTGCATTATATATTCATCCTAGTCTAGATATCGTACTTGAATCCTATTTAAGTTCAGGAACGGGTTAAATGCTTAGCCATGCTTAGTGCGGTAGAAGTCAAGTGATTTCCTGTCACCTGTGAGTTTTAGGATGAGGTGGATCACGGTTGGCTATATTTGCTAACGTGGAAAAGAACCATGTTAATAATGAATTAAGACCGGGCGGAGTCTTGTGTAGGGTTGGACATATTGATTCCGTCTGTGTCGTTTAAGGACCGATACGCTGTACGTCCTTATGTCATGTTGAACGCAGCCTAACATTTAGCTGGCCGAATAACTCATTCCAACCGTGAAGCCTAGTAGCTCGATTCAGGCCGGGGACGTGAGCAGGGGTCCGCAATCTGGATGGAAGTAAGGATGTGTGGGGAGCCATTGGCATAAGCCCAAGGGCAAGTTAAGTCACCGAGCACTCATGGCAGAGTGGTTCTCCAATTTTGCGGCACTAATCAGACTCACGACTCCTGAATTGTACCAACGGTGACTTGTTTGCGACCCTGACGGGGGAAGCAAGGTTTGTGTTAGAAATACCCCTCCAGCTGGATAGAAATCGATTCGAATCGCCGTCTCTCCCGGATAGTGAGAACTTGACTGAGCAGCGCAACGTAGATGCAATTAATCTAACGATATGGTTAAATGGTTGATGATGATAATGTTGCCACGATTTATACCTGCTATGGTTATTAATGTTTGCATCTTAATCAAATGATTGCTTAGGACAGGTGCTAATATAGATGATAGGTTAATGACTAAAAGTCACTGCTAGTTCAGGTTAAGAGTTGATCATTATTACTTATGCTTTTCCGCAAAAAGAAAGTGTCAGCCAGATCCACTAAATTAAGCTATGTATGATCCTTGGTGTCATTTGTTTTGATTTCTGATGGGTAAGTCTAGCGGAGTACATTCTCGTACTTAGGGTTTATTCCCTCTTGTTGCAGATGACCTTCTATATCAGGGCTTCTTTAAGTATTGTCTCCACTCGGTGGGTGACGAAGACTAGATTATAGGCATGATCTCTGTTTCCCTTATCCGAATGCTTTTGTAGGTTGTGATCAGCAAACTAGTATTTGTATTTAAACTTGGGTGTGTAAGTTAAACTATTTGCTTTTGCATACTTTACAAGACCTATTTTGTAATAATGATGACTCTAAGGTGTTGTAACCTATTTGCAAACCATCTGTGAAATGTTGTAACATACGATTTGTTATGTTGAATTACTATGATCTTGGTTGTATGCAACTTGGTTTGAAATCCTTCATAGTTTCAGTTGACTACCGGGTTTATATGGGCTCAAGTGCGAGAATTTGATCGTTTCAGCGATTGTTTTTGTACTTGTGCTCTTATAAATTGGTCGGTTCTATGACACGTTCCAACAGATTCCCCCTCAATGGGGATTCTATGGGCTCAGCTGGAGGTTTGAATCGAACAAGAAGGTTGAGATGACCTTGTCCGCTTCTAGGTGGGACAGGCAAAGGCCGCTGGGGCTCATCTATGTTTTCCCCCTGGCTTTTGTTCGACATGAGGCGGCCTCGGGCCCTTCGCGAGCCAGCCTTCGAACCTTGATCTCTTGATCTAGGATCAAGTGGCTCAAACCCTCAAGCCCCATGGGGTTCAGTAGGGGTCAGCCATGTTTCATGCATCACCCTATCCTCGGTTTCCGTGACCAGAGGGGCTGAGCTAACGACACTTGCCTCGATGGCTCAAGTGTCGTGTTCAGTGAGCTAGCTAACGGGTGTGTTCGAGTGGAATCTAGGTCTGTCATCCGCTGACAGGGTCAGTAGAGCCCTCATGTGGCATTCCACTACTTCTTAACCTGCCTCCCAGCAGATGCTCGAGCTGTTCGATAGGTTTGGGTGGCCCGTTGGCCTCTCCTCGATGGAGATTCTGTGGGCTTGGCTCGAGGTTAGAATCAAACAAGAAAGGTCGAGATGTCCCTATCTGCTTCTGAGTAGGGTCGGGCAAGGCCGCTGGGGCTCATCTCGGTTTTTCTCCCCTAGCTCTGTTTGACACGAGGCAACCTCGAGCCCTTCGCGAGCCAGCCTCTGAACCTTGCTTAGTCACCACTCATATCAAGTGAGAAGACTACCGCTTCGTGACGTGAAGTGAAGCGTTATGATGCAGCAATTGCATATGCATTGCTCAGATGCATGAGATGAATGTATGAATAAAAATGGATGAATGAATGATCATATAAAGAAATAGTGGGGTCGGTAATGTTACCTCGATGGCACAAGTGACGGGTTCTAGGAGTTCTTACCGGATGTGTCCGTGCGGGGTTTAGGTCCGGCGTTCGTGACAGGGCCAGTGTAACCTATGCGAGCCTCCCATTCTTCTGTATCTGTCTCTCGACAACAGCTCGAGCCGTTCAATTGACTTGGGCGACCTAATAGCCTCTCCTTGATGGAGATTCTATAGGTAGGCCCGTCTAAACCCTTCTCGAGAAGGTGGAGGTTAGGGTTTGGAGTGTGGAGATAAAGACTCTGATCATGCTGGTGGGCAAAAACACCGTAGCCACTAGGGCATAGGGTCCTAGCAGTCCGACCAGGCTCATTCAAAGTTTGCACCCACACATTGTGCCTCTAATTTTTAAACATAAGGAGGGGTCGAGCATAGAGAATGTCTAGCAAATAGACACTCCCGCTAGCCCCCGAGCACTATTCGACCCTTTGCTATGTACGATCCTTGGTGTCATTTGTTTTGGTTTCCGATGGGTAAGTCTAGCTGAGTACTTGACCAAGCGGAGGAGGGCAACGTCACACGCTTCGTCTAGCTAGTCCATGGTGTCCTCGTGGGATGCCCTGGCTCCCTGTTCGTCGTACGCCCTGATCCTTGACGCTCCATAGTCGAGGTCAGTTGGAAGGACGACCTCAAAACCGTAGACCATGAGGAATGGTGTGTAGCTAGTGGCTCAACTGGGGGTTGTCCTTATAGGCTCTAGAGTACTGAAGGAAGCTCAATGATCTAGCGTGCGCCAAACTTGTTCAATCAGTTGAAGATCCTAGGCTTGAGGCCTTGTAGGACCATGCCATTTGCGCGCTCGACCTGCCCATTCATTTCGGGGGTGCGCGACGGCGGCCCAATCGATCTGGATGTGATATTCATCATAGAATCGAAGTAACTTCTTTTCGATGAACTGCATGCCATTGTCCATGATGATGGAGTTTGGGACCCCAGAGCAATGGACGATGTCGAGGAAGAACAACACGACTTGCTTGGACTTGATCGTGGAGATCGGCCGAGCTTCTATCGACTTTGTAAACTTGTCTATGGTGACAAGTAAGTGGGTGTAGCCTTTGGGCGCCTTCTTGAGAGGTCCACCCAGATCGAGCCCCCAGACCATGAATGGCCATGGGATAGGGATCGTCTAGAGTGCTTGGGCCGGTAGGTGAATCCACCGAGCATAGTACTAACACCCTTCATAGGTGCGCACGATCTGCTCAGCATCAGCTATAGCGGTGGGCTAGTAGAAGCACTGTCAGAATGTGTTTCTGACTTGGGTTCTTGGCATGGCATCATGACCACAGACCCCACCATGGATATCGCTCAGCAAATGCTTCCCTTGTTCGATGAGGATGCAGCACTGCAGGATCCTGATGTGGCTTCGCTTGTAGAGTTCGCCTCCACAAGAATAAAGGACTTGATGCGATGTGTGAGCCATCGAGCCTGTCTTGTGTGTCGGTAGCGCACCACGGAGGAGGTAGTCGAGGTAGAGCGTCCTCCAGTCAACTAGAGCATCGGGCTCTGTCGCTGGGTCTTCTTCGAGCTCCATGACTTCGGGGCTAAATGGAGCCGTCGATTGGTCAGCCCCAGGCCTAGATTGGATGGACCATCACCACCTTGTTCCAACCCCTCATAATGAACTAAGGGCTTGTGCTGGTCGCTGGGGAAGACACCCGTTGGCACCGGCTCTCGACCGGATGCTGCTTTTGCAAGCACGTCGGCCGCCTTGTTGAGGCGCCTCGGATGTGATTGAGCTCGAGGCCGTCGAACTTGTCCTCCAACTGTCTTGATGTCATGATAGCTTGACTCCTTTATGACTTGGTCGACGACAAGCTAGGAATCTCCTCGAACATTGAGGCGTCGGATGCCCAACTCGATGGCAATGCGTAGGCCATTGATAAGCGCCTCATATTCGGCCACATTATTGGAGAGGAAATGGAGATAGACCATGTACCTCATGTGTACCCCGAGGGGCGACACAAAGACCAGCCCCACACTGGCACCCTTCTTCATTAGCAATCTATCGAAGTACATCGTCCAGTATTCTTGATCGACGACCACTGGTGGCATTTGGACCTCGGTCCATTCTACGACGAAATCCACCAACACCTAGGACTTGATGGCCATTTGGGAGGCATACGCAATGCTCTAACCCATCAGCTCGAGTGCCCATTTCGCGGTTCTTCCCATGGCATCCTAGTTCTGGACGACCTCGCCGAGGGGGAAGGACGTCACGACTGTCACCGGATGTGACTCAAAGTAGTGGCATAGCTTCCTCTTAGTGATGAGGATGGCATACAGAAGCTTTTGGATTTGGAGGTAGCGGGTTTTCGAGGACCTCGCTGATGAAGTATATAGGGCAATGTACTTTGAGGGCGTGCCCCTCTTCTTCCCGCTCCACCACCAAGGTGGCGCTAACCACTTGTGTGGTGGCCACAATGTAAAGCAGGAGTGCTTCTCCATTGGTAGGAGTAACTAGGATCAGGGCCTTCATCAGAAGCAGCTTGACCATGTCAAGTGCCTCTTGTGCCTTAGATGTCCATTCGAAGTGGTTGGCCTTCTTTAGAAGTCGATAAAGCAAGAGACCTCATTCGGCGAGGTGTGAGATGAAGCGAATGAGTGCGGTTAGGCACCCTGTAACTTGTACTACCTTCATGTTCTGAATTAGGCCCATCCTTGTGATGGCTGAGATCTTCTTCGGGTTTGCTTTGATGCTGCGCATGGAGACAATGAAACTAAGCAGCATGCCCCTCGGGACCCAAAAACACACTTCTCGGAATTGAGTTTGATGCCGTTTTCTCGGAGTTTTGCAAAGGTCTGCTCAAGATCAGCTACGAGGTGGTCAGCCCATTAGGACTTGACCACAATGTTGTCAACATAGGCCTCAATGGTCTGCCTGATGAGGTCCCTGAAACACTTGAGCATACAACACTGGTATGTAGCCCCAGCGTTCTCAGACCGAACGGCATTGTGACATAGCAGAACAATCTGAAGGGGGTGATGAAAGATGTCGTGAGCTGGTCAGACTTTTTCATTGCGATTTGATGGTACCCAGAGTACGCATCAATGAAGCAAAGGGTTTTGCACCCCAAGGTAGAGTCAACTATTTGGTCTATGCGTGGCAAAAAAAAACAGATCCTTTGGGCATGCTTTGTTGAGACCCATGTAGTCAACACAGATCTCATGAATTCGAACAGGAGACTCCAAAATCCTTAATATCTCTCTAGCTCTCAAGATTTGTAGCCTATAGTCACGGCCTCTGAAGGTAAAGTGAATGTACCTGTGCCTCGGGTCAATCCACAAAGAGCATAGAATTCTATGACCCATGACAGAACATACCAACCAGTCTGTCCTAGGAGATCTGCCAGACCTAGTAGGTAGCTAAGGTGGGGATGGATCTGCTCTACTACAACTGCAACTATAGCCTTTAAGGAGCATACTCTCTGAGATCTAAATGCCACACCACTGTTGAGATAGGCATTGTAGAAGTCCTCCTATAGCACTGTGTAGAACTACTCTGAAGCATGCTCATCCCGCCTTGGTGGAAACCACTGCTCAAACTCCACAAAACGGTGCTGCTGCACCTGTCTAGCTGTGACTGCCTGCAAGTCCAAGTGTACCATTGGAGGCAGACCCTGTAGTCTAGGAGGTGGATGAGAACCATATCTTTGTGTCTTAGGACTCGGTGACACCTAGGTGTGAGTACGATTGAAACATCGAAGCTATGGCTGCTCTACCTGCTCTGTCTACTCTACCTGCTCTAGGTGCTCTACCTGCTCCTGGTGCTGCTTGGTCTCCTCTTGAGGCTCAATCTCCTCCACCCAAGTGCCCTCCGATGCATCCTATAGAGATACATGCTGACCTCCAAGCATGATAGTACCACATGGACTACCAAGACTTGCCTCAAGCTGCTCAACTACGGTCCTCTGAGCTAGTGACAACTAATCACCAATGTGAATACCACTACCTCTACCACCTCTCTTGGCATGCTCTGCGATGACAGCCACTACTACTGCTCTCTCTACCTCTATGTCACCTCTCCTGTGCTTCTTCTTTGAAGTGGTCTTCTTCAGCCCCTTTCCCTTTTCCTGCTCTATTAGGCGAGGCAGATGCCTCTCATCATCGCCAGGGCCAGCCCTGACATTCTTGCAATGAGCCATAACTAACACTGTAAAGAACTCAACTGACTAGCAAAGGACCACTGCCACTAACAAAGGACAACTGTCAATGACTCCTCCTAGCACTGAGAATCACTACCCAATTGACACTTGCTAAGGCTTGGCCTCAATCCTTACCACGGGCTTGGCCTCGAGTTTATCTATCACTGCTCAACTACCACTGCCTCGCTGTGCAAGATAGAATAGGAAGTATACATAATCAACATTATATTCTAGAGGTAAGTGAAGCCTTACTGGAAGCAAAGCATATGGGGTAAGAGAGTGAATGGCATGGTTGGCTACCTGACAAATCCATGTGAAAAGGTAAGAACTGAATGCTAAGGGCACCACTCAATCAAGGTAATGATCTGTAGAAGGAATTGACCAAAAACAGATCAGGACTGGTTTAAGCATTTCAACAAACACTTGGTTGGTGATGGTGGTAGATACCCTAGAAAGTGAGGTCGCTAGAGTCGAGGGAGTCGATGCCGAGGAAGAAGAAGAAGTCTCCGGCGGTGGCGGCGCACATAGTGAGCGGCACAGACATGACCTAGTAGTGGTGGCAATGGCATGATGTAGCCATGGACATAGCAAGCATGAGCGCGATGGAGTGTAGGAGTGGCGATGCAGGCACGGTGGGGGGAAGCATGGCGGATAGAGAGGGCACGGTGTGCAGAAGCGATGGCATAGGTGTGGCAAGGGATGCACGATGGCTAGAGAGGGCGTAGTGGCTAGAGAGGTGCAACGGCAGTGGCAGTTAGGATTAGAGTGGTGGCGGCACAACATACGGAGCGAAGAGAACTGGCTTGGTCAAGAGGGAAAGAGGAGGGTGGGCCCCATGCATTAGTTGGGTTTTGAAACAGATCGTGCAAGCATAGTTGTGACCGGACGCACAGATACAAATGACCTAATGCTGCTCCTCTAGAGTCTGATCACAAATAGAGAGCTCCAGAATGCCTCAGATAGCGACCGAATGCGTCTGTGGCACTGTGACTAGACGTAGAGCTGAGTCCGATCAATCCTGTGTTCCATCTCATGCTAACTAGACATGAATTTCAACTTGTCACCGGACACGCGTGAAACACTATTTATCGTTCGGTCCCTCTTCAGTTATTCTATCTCCTGATGTACTGACCGGACGCTGCAATGGATGTGTCCGGTCCCTACGTTTGATCCCTCTTCAGCTGCGTTTACTCCTCCTTTCTTCACGACGCTTTCTCCCAATCTAGTCCCAACTTCAATAAGACCCAAATAAACACCAATTGGGATAGATATGAGAGACCTCTCTTAGACCCTCGATATTTTCAAAATAATTTGCCTTCGGCTATAATTCTTTTTAGCAAAATAGGCAACAAACAGGGCAAGGAGCAATGTGTGGCCACACAATAGGATTTGTAACCAATAGGGGCTTCAAATACTCTCCCTATTTGTCGATGAATGTAGCGGATGCTCAAAAGATAACAAAAAAGAAACGACAAGGCAACACACATGCATATGCAATGCAATACCTGAAAGAAAATCTAGTTGCTTGTCAAGTTTGATCCAAGGTTAAGCTTTTTGACACGCTTTTCGGTGGTTATCTTAACCATGTTAGACAAGCCCAAAGTGCATTACTAAAAATTAAACATGTTTTATATTACAATGCATTGCAAGGGACAATACAAGCTCATTTTTTAGTGAAGTTACTTAGGTCAAGCACATTGAGCTCATTCCTCAGCCGATAAAAAGTAGACTCATCTAGCGGTTTTGGGAAGATATCCATCAATTGATCCTAGGTCCTTACACCTTCTAGTGATATATCATTTTTAGCAACATGATCTCTAAGAAAGTGATGACAAATATCTATGTTCTTGGTGCGAGAGTGTTGAACTAGGTTATTAGTAAGTTTTATCATGCTCTCATTGTCACACAAAAGAGGTACTTTTTTTAGAACCACACCATAGTCTAGAAGAGTTTGCTTCATATAGAGGATTTGTGCACAACAAGCACCCACGGCAATGTACTCCGCTTCGGCGGTAGACAAGGCTATACTATTTTGCTTCTTAGAGGTCCAAGACACTAGTGATCTACCAACCAAATGGCACCCTCTAGATGTGCTTTTTCTATCAATTTTACAACCGGCATAATCCGAATCGAAATAGCCAACTAGTTGGAATCTAGCTCCTTTGGGAAACCAAAGACCAATGCTTGGTGTGTACTTAAGATACCTAAAGACTCTTTTAATGGCAACTATGTGAGCCTCCTTAGGATTAGCTTGAAATCTAGCACACATGCACACACTAAACATGATGTCGGCCCTAGATGCGGTCAAGTATATCAAGCTACCAATCATAGAATGGTAGAGAGTTTGATCAACCGATTTACCTCCCTCATCTAGGTCAAGATGTCCATTAGATGGCATTGGTGTCTTGATTGGCTTACATTCATCCGTTTGGCTTACATTCATCCATTTTAAACCTCTTGAGAAGATTCTTAGTATATTTTTCTTGAGAGATGAAAATCCCTTCTCTCATTTGCATGACTTGAAAATCAAGAAAGAATGTAAGCTCTCCAATCATAGACATCTCGAACTCCTTCGACATCAATTCACCAAACTCTTTGCAATAGTCTTCATTTGATGAGCCAAATATGATATCATCAACATATACTTGACAAATGAAGATCTCTCCATCAAGCTTCTTGGTGAATAGTGTGGTGTCGACCTTCCCAATGGTGAAGCCCTTCTCAATGAGGAAGTCTTGAAGGCGCTCATACCAAACTCTTGGGGCTTGCTTTAGCCCATATAGCACCTTGAATGACCTATAAACATGATTAGGATATCGTGGGTCTTCAAACCTAGGAGGTTGATCAACATAGACTAGTTCATTTATAAAGCCATTCAAAAATGCACTTTTAACATCCATTTGATATAATTTCATTTCATGAGATGCATAGGCAAGAAGGATATGAATGGCTTCAAGTCTTGCAACTAGTGCAAAGGTCTCTCCAAAATCCAACCCTTCAACTTGAGAGAACCCCTTTGTAACTAGCCTTGCCTTGTTCCTCACAATGATGCCTTGATCATCTTGCTTGTTGTGGAACACCCACTTTGTTCCAATGACTCTTGCATCTTGTGGTCGCTCTTCAAGTGTCCAAAACTTTATTGTGGGTGAAGTTGTTCAATTCTTCATGCATGGCATTTATCCAATCTGGATCTTAAAGAGCTTCTTCTACATTCTTAGGCTCAATACAAGAAACAAATGAGTGGTGTTCAATAAATGAAGCAAAATTTTGAGAACACCCTTTAAAGGACTCCCTATGATGAGGTCTTGTGGATGTGCTTGAAGTATAATAGAGTTTGTTCTATAAACCACTTGAGGAGGAGGTTGTGGAGCATCAACATCTTAAGCTTCTGCTACCATTTGGTCATGAGAGACATGAGTATCTTCATTTTTTACTATCTTATCTTTATCACCATCTTGTGGCACATTTGATGAAGAGGGTGGATCAATCACTTGAACATCATCTTCATCATCTTTGGGCTTGATGTCTCCAACCGGAATGTTCTTCATAGCCTCCCTCAATGGTTCATCACCTACATCATCAAGATTATCATGTGCACCTTAGGAGCCATTAGATTCATCAAATTCCACATCATATGTTTCTTCAACCAAGCTGGTGGCATGATTAAATACTCGATATATTTTAGACTTTGATGAGTAACCAACAAGAAAACTAATATCACAACATTTTGAAACTTCCCTAGGTGTTGCCGCTTCTTGTAGATGTAGCATTTGCAACCAAACACCCAGAAGAATGATATGTTCGGCTTCCTCCAATTGAGCAACTCATAAGGGGTCTTGCTAAGAAACTTTTAGAGAAATAGGTGGTTGGATGCATAGCATGCGATGTTGATGTGCGGTGTTGATGGCTTCCACCCATAGATCTTGAGGTGTATTGTACTCATCAAGCATTGTTCTTGCAAGGGTGATTAGTGTCTGGTTCTTTCTCTCAACTACACCATTTTGTTGAGGAGTGTAGGTTGCGGAGACCTCATGCTTGATCCTAACTTCATCACAATCTGCTTCAATATTTGTGTTGTTGAATTCTTTCCTATTATCACTTCTTATCCTTTTGAGCTTCACTACAAATTCATTTTATGCTCTCTTAGCAAACTTCTTGAAACATGCGGCCACTTCGGTCTTGTCATGAAGGAAGAACACCCAAGTGTATCTAGAGTAGTCATTGTAACACCCTAAAAGAATTGCCTCTTTTGAAATAGAGTTCAAATGATTTAAAATGGAATTTTTTGTGCACATGAAATATAGGAAACTAAAAAAAATTTCCCATTAAATTAAAATTCATCAGAAGGTAGCAACATGTTTGAGCATACATGCCATTGCATTCGATTTTATTGGTTGAGTGGTTTTAATTGAAAAGTCAAAATCATTAAAATGCTTTTGAAATGAAATTAAAAATGGCTTTGAAATAAAAGAAAATTAGAAAATAAAAGTATTTTTTAAGTTGTAAAGTTTATCTTGGAAGGCCTAACAAAATTGTCCATTTTTATAGGGAAGTGTATTTGAAACCATACTTAAATTTGATTTGAATTTGGCTTAGATTTGAAAAATAGAAATAGAAAAGGATTTGTTTTTGAAAAATCTTTCTTTCTTCCTTTTTAGCCCAACTCCAGGAACTAACCCGGTCTTCTCCTTTCCTCCTTCCTGGCCGGCCTGCTGGTGGCCCGGTCCCGCACGCCTCCTCCTCCTCCCACGCACTGGCCCGCTCGGTGGCCCACCCAACTCCCTTCCCTCCCTCCTGCGCACGTCTGCTGCTCCACACGGCCCAGCTAGGCAGCCCGCTCTGCTCGGCACTACCTCGCACGCCTACGCCCACACCGGTCCACCACTCGGTAGCCCACTGCCCCACATGCGCTCATCTGCTCAGCCTTCAGCGCCCATGCCGCACGCCGCCCCCTTCTCCCTCACTGCCCCATGGGTCCTGCACGTTAGCACTGCCTCCCTCCCTTTCCCTTCTTCCCCAGCGCGCTCCTTTCCTTTCTAGCCACTCAGTGATGGTGCACGCCAAAATGGCAAGCTGTCGGTCCTCCACGCAAGCAAGGAAGGCAACCAATCTCGCCCGCTTCCTGCTCCCCTTCCTTCTACCACAAGCGCCCACCATCTATAAAGCACCAAACTGAGCCCCCTTCTTCTCTATTTTCCCCTCCATGCTTGAGCTCGCCACCACCACCGGTGAATCCCTCGTTCTCGAGCGTAATCCCCACCCTGACGTGTCCTGGAGCTCTGCCGTGACCCACCGGTGCCATAGGTACCTTGACTTCCTTGATTTGGTCATTAATTGCTCAGATTTCTCACTCACCCGCACTCCTTTCTCTCTCTCCAGCCGCCGCCATCATCGACTTGCCCCCACCGAACCGTCTAGGAAGCCACGCCTACTTCTTCTTGACTCACGGTGAGCTCCTCTTTCTCCCCATGCCTTCTGTTCATCAAATAGGGCCCTAGAACGCTGTATCAGCAAGCATCCAAGCCACTATTCATGGCGCCACTATGGAACGCCACCCTGACATGACCCCCATCCCTGTTTTGGTACCCTAGCGAGTTTGCGATAGCCTGTAGATCATTTTTGTGTGTTCGGTTTCGATTGGGATGGCCAGAATCACCCTCCTAGCGTCCACCGTGAAAGGTCCTTGTTTGGTTTTGGTAATTGAGTGACAACTTAGGTGGACTAATTGTGTTTATGTGAGATACACAGGTGATTAGTCCATAGGTACATGTGTGTGAGCAACATATGCCATGAAGGTGAAAATGGCTTGGAGATGTTGCAAAGCTCACACATGTGATGATGAAGGAGCTTAAATGCACATGAGACATAACATTGAGTCATGTGATCAAGGCGGAGAAGATCAAGACAAGACTTGGCTTAATGGACCGGTTGCAAGCGTGAAGGGCAAGTCGAAGGCTTTGGAGTGATGGACCGTGTGGCGGTGAAGCTTGAGCAAGACTTGGCGCCGATGGATGATGGCAATGGTGAAGAGCAAGTAGAGTCAAGATCGATGAACCAATATGATCATGTGATGATATGAAGTGGATCATATCATTGTTGATCGTGTTGGTGCATGTGTTGCATCGACATTGAAGGAGATGGAATGGAATGCGCAAGGCAAAGGTATAACCTAGGGCATTTTATTTCACCGGTCATAGGTGTGTAGAGAAGTTTATGACCTGGGTTTAGGATAGATGGCCGTACTATCAAGAGGGGCAAACTTGTTTGCATATCGGTCATCTAGTGCCACTCGAGTGATCTAACTTTGCATTGTCGCTAGGATCGAGTGGCGTGGCAAGTTGAGTGGCTAACATCCTTTGGGAAATGATTGTGAAAATGCTAACACACATACACATGGTGGTGTACACTTGGTGGTGATTGGCACATTTACAAAGGAGGTGATGTTTGTAGGGGTGAGATGGGTTTGGGTCCCTCTCTCCCTCGGCGCTTTCGAGAAAATAGAATGTCTATTTTCTATTGCGCTGGATGCAAATTCTTGGTGGTTAGCACAATGGTGCAAGGGTGAAGAAGTTAGAAGTGAAAACGAGTTGGTCACGAAGATGCCGGCGTCGGTCAACTAACCGGATGCTGGATCTGAATGCACCGGACACTGGAAGGCTGCGTCCGGTCAGGCTGACGTACGGTGACGCAGTAGCTAGAGTGTGACCGGACGCTGGCTGCGTCCGATCGTGTTTGACCGGACGCGTCCGGTCATGCTTGGGAGCTTACTAGAAATGATCGGACGCTGGGGGTTCAGCGTCCGATCAGTTGAAGTTGCTGTGTCCAGTCAAGTCAAGTGACCATTGGAACCGGGACACGTGGTCGTCTGCGAGCGACCGGACGCTGAGGTCCAGCGTCTGGTCAACACGACCGGAGCGTCCGGTCGGCCCGACCGTTGCCCAGTGAAGGGGTAACGGCTAGTTTAGCCCTTGGGGCTATAAATAGAAGTGGCCTTCAGCCATGGCTGGTGCTGAGCACCTTGGGGGACTTTGTGTCCATGCTTGAGAGTGCTTGGGAGCCCTCCATCACACACATACTTGATAGCAATCATTCGATTGTGTGAGTGAGCGATTCTAGTGCGATTGCATCGTGAGGGTGCATCGAGTGGCATTAGGTGATCGAGTTGCAAGCCGGTGGTGCTTGTTACTCTTGGAGGTTGCCACCTCCTAGACGGCTTGGTGGTGGTCTCCGTCAAAGCGCGCAAGAAGCTTGTGCGGCGCTCCGGAGAAGTGCTTGTGAGGGGCATTGTGCTCGCCCCGCGGGAGCCGCGAAGAGCAACTCTAGTAAAGCGTGTCATTGAGCTACCCTCACTCAAGGGGTAGGTTCTTGCGGTGCCCGACATGCGGGCTTAGCGGGTGATGCTAATTAGCCGCTGAACCACCAAGTGAGCGGTCGACACAATGGGGACTAGCGTGTTGGCAAACACGTGAACCTCGGGAGAAAAATCATCGTGTCAACCTTGTTCTTCCCGTTGGTTTGCATCCCCATTACACAAGCTTGCCATTACTTTTATACATATTAAGCTTGTGTAGTTGCTCTTGTAATTAGATAGCTTGTGTAGCTTGCTAATTACCTTCTTGCTTGTGTAGCATAGAAGTAGCTCCCTTGCGTGGCTAATTTGGTTTTAGTAACCTTGTTAGTCACATTGCTTAGTTTGTGTAGCTAAGTATTTGCGCTCTCTAATTAGGCATTGGTTGCCTTGTTATTGAGCATTGCTAGTGAGCATCGTTAGCTTTGTGCTTTTGCTTACTAGCATGTGTAGGAGCTCCCTTGTTGCTTAAAGTACTAGTGGCATAGGTTTGTGTAACCTTGCTCCTAGAATTGTTTAGGAGAGCTCTAGCTAGCCCGGCACCTTTGTTGCATATTTGTTATCTTTGCAAGGTGCTAGTGAACATATATAGCGGGGTATAGTCTTGGCTAGACCGATAGTTTTAATTCCGCATTTGTATCGGTTAGCCGACGCGATTAAGTTTTAGAAAAGACTATTCACCCCCCCCTCTAGTCGCCATCTCGACCCTTCACACCGCCGAGCTTGGCTCACCGCTGGCCATGGTGTTGGTCATGGGAGTCATCTTCTCTGGCAAACTCTCTGTGTACTCATGCCAGCACCATCAGATCTGATGTGGACGGCCACGATAAGCCCGTACCCCTTCGTTGTGTAACCTATCCACCGTGGGCTATGGACTCGGCCCACGGTGACGCATCAATGCTAGCCCATGCCACATGGTGCCCCGTGCCAATCTGCGTGCGCCACGCGTCCGCCTAGTCAGCAGCCGGGTCAAACCGTAGTCAAAGCAGCGCCATTTTACAGTTTAGCCCTCGCGTTTTCTAGTGAATTAACCCGCAATCCATAACAGTTTAAAATAAATACAAATCAGCCCTGCTTTTATTCGTTTAGGTCCCTATATTTTTTACAATTAGTACCCGTAGTCCAGCAGCTATGTAATTTCATATTTTTAATTGTTTTAATTCAAAAATGAGTTTGAGTTATTAAACAGAAATGCCACTATACCTTATTTCATGTGTAACTTTTGCATTTTAAGTCCTATTTGACCCGTTTGAGTTGCGTTAGGATCGTATTTACGTTTTCTATGTGTTTAAACAACTATTAGGCATGTTTTTAACTAAAATTCATGGGTAGATTTAATCCATTATTTAACTATAAGAAAACTTGTTTAAATCATAACTTATTCATTTTAACTCCGAAAATTCTGTTCAAGTTGCATTAGATTCATAACGACGAGATCTATGCACTAGTAATAATGTTTACTATATTACTATTTCATAAAAATCATAGTTTAAATCATATCTTGATTAAAGATTATGCAACTGGATTTTATAAATAAAATATGATTTGATTTACTTTTGTTTTATAATTTAAATCTAAAATTGACTTAATTTAATCTATATTATTTATAAAATATCTTTTATATATGAATTCATATGGTTAATACAAATAAAGCCAATAGTTTTCTTTTCCACATATTAAGCAAATCTCTCGGTAGTTGTAACTTTTCAACCGTAGCTCCGATTAGCGTGCCTCTCGCAACTGTGTGTTCGTAGCGATGCATAGAATCGTATTTCAATCTCTTTTACTTATTTTTCTATGATTGGTGTACTGTTCTAATATAGATGCAATTGTATGCTATGCATGTATGTGTATGGATGTTTGTGTGGTGTTCTATGAATACGTCCAGTTGGTGAGATACACGTGGTGATCCAGAAGAAGAAGGACGTTGAAGATTAAAGCTTACCGAAGGATCGGTGTGTAAGGCAAGTATAGCATGGGACCATCCTTGTTACCTATTCACATTTAATCACTTAATTCATATTGCATGTGTCTACCTTGTTACCAATAAGGATATCCTAGATATTTGATATCTTGTACCTTGAAACCTTTGGGATATTGCATTGGGTAGTTTTTGCTAGTGCTTAACTAAACCATGATCTTGTAACTTGACTAATGGTATATGCAATAAACATTAAAACATGACTTTTTAGCAACAAGGAAACAAGGGGCTGGAGTGTTTAGCTACTTTCTAAATGCTTTAGATTCCTCTCCCTAAGGACTTATCTATAAGCGATCATCTGGGACTTATAGTACAGCTATGAGGGCTATATGGCTCTGGCTTTAGCTCAGTATGAGGACCTTCTCTAGCTTGTTAGTGGTTACCTTTATGGTGCATGAGGGTATGTTTCCTTTTCTGCTAGGATGTGTGTACCGTGCTGCGTGCCCATGCATGCCACTCCTAGAGAAGGGCCACATACGCCTAGCAGCCCTAACTTATTAGACAAACCTTTGAAAGGCTTCATAGTGAACCCTGCCAACCTTCTTTAGAAGTGGGTCAAGAGATTATCTACCTCAGGCAAAAGGGTAAATCACGACTCATAGTGAAAGTGTACAACCTCTGCAGAATGTAAAACTATTATAACAGCCGTGCCACGGTCACGAGCGGCCTTGGACCCTTATAGAATAGAGATGATCACTAATGGATAATTGTACTAATGATTAATTGTTTATGCTATACATTATTCATGTTTACTTGATCATGTGTTTATGTGCTTATGGATAAACTTGTTGCCAACCAATTTCTAAAATTGTGCTAAACAAAGGCTAATAGCAGTTAAACCAGTGTCAGCCTTTTGAGCCTCATGAACCCCATGATATAATTGTTAAGTACGACATGTACTTACGCTTGCTTTACTTTTCTATACATTGGATATAAATCCTGGATGGGTACCAGATTGCTAGTTTGGAGGAGTTAGACTTGTGTTCAACTAGTCAGTCGTCCCTATGGATTTGGAGTCTTCACTAGAAGATCAGAGTCAACTTTCCGATGTCTATACTCTGAGGTTGTATTCCTTTTACTAATATGTTATGTAATAAGCATTGTCTTTTGATATTACCATTATTTGTGGCTATATGTGAGATTTGATTTCCTAGGCTCACATATAGTGTGTATCTAGTTTTGTCTTTAAAACCGGATGCTATAAAGTGGTATCAGAGCAATGCTGACTGTAGGATGCAAGCCTAGATAGAACTAGACGTTTTAGCCTGCTTTTATCTTGCTTAGTTCTTGTTTTCTCTCTAACCTTGTTATTTATGAAAAGTTATGCTCACTTCCGCCTCTGTTCTGTTATGAAAACCTTGTCCCTATTCTAAATCTTCTCTCTTGGTCTATTAGATGGATCATAACAAGATAACTGCCAACATCATAGAACAGGAAGACCAAGCTATGCCACCTTTGATTGCATTTGATAAGAGAAAAGCTATTCGCTATGCAAAAGCAAATACTAGAAGGAATGAATCAGCCCAGAAGTTCTCAACAGTGTTTGTCGCAAGATCAGAGCAACATACCAAAGGGGCCATTGAAGAGACAAGTGGCAAAAGCTTAGAAGAAGATGAAGTTCAAGGAGGGTGTTCATAGCAAGACTCTTGGAAGTCAGGATCCATGTTAGTGCTGTAAACATTATGTTTTTTCCCTATCTTCAGGACAAGTCTAATAAGAGGGAAGTTAAGGTGAACCCGAGTTGTGAAGCTAATATGGATAAGAAGAGAAAGGAGGTCTCAACTGAGCAAGTATTGGGAAGCAATCAACATTTGGATTTGTCACATCTAGCTCTAATCCCTAGTCAGATGAATCTAAACTATAAAGAGTTAGAAGCTTCTCAATCTAAAACTACTTCACATGAGGTATGCATAGATGGGTGTACTGTCACCTACAAGGAGTTTCAACCAAACAAAGATGAACTTATAGAGTTGGCAAGCTAACAATACTCTAAGTAACAATTCCATAGAGTATGACATCACTAAAGATCCAGCTAAGAGAAAGTGTTATCATTGCCAGCAGGAAGGACATTATGTTAAATCTTGCCCATAGAAGAATCAAAAATTACACCAAGGAAGTAGCCAAAGTCAGATCACTACTGGACTGTCACTAGGAAGTGTTAGTGATACCCAACCCAAAAGAAGCATTAGGTGAAATTGAGAACCTTAGTTAAGGAATAGGAGTTATGCCCTTTGTGAAATAGAAGCGATAGTAGTGCAAGTTGAGTCAATGATTGAGTTGTGCATCTTTGTAATGATTGCAATGATCTTGTTGGGTGTTCTCGCAATTTCATTTAGTTCATAGGTTTAAGGTATAAGGATTAATGAAATAAATAGTTGTGTTACCGTTTTCTTCTATTTTTCCTATCCTGTCTTCGGAGCAGCCTATCTTTATTGGTTCATATCTTTGATCTCGGACAATAAAAATTCATGAGGAAATTCTGGACAATAGTAGACTTCAATCACAAGATGATGCAAGCTATACTTTGGTGTCCCCTACTTTACCTTATCTTAAGGGGGTAGCCAAGTTGAAGGGTTTGCAAGATAAAGTTTTCTTGCATTCTAGTGTTTCATGTGGAAGAATTGGATAGTGTTTCATGTGGAAGAATTGGATATCTCAATGGTTGGGGTTTTCTATAGTCTTTCATACTACCAATCCTATCTTGTCATCTCTTGAAAACTATAGTAAATAATGCTATGAATGACTAAATCCTAATGCATATATGTTGGAAACAGATGGCCTCTACTAGGAGAAAGTGCTTCACAAGATGTTGGAAGGAATGTTCCCACTCCTAATCCATCGCTATCAAGTCCCCCAACTATAGAGCAAGCTACGATGACGTAGACTCAGCTGATGGAATAGAAGAAGAGAAAACATGATCTTCAATGCTAGCTAAGGAACACTCATCCTCAGTTTGCCATGCAACCAGAATATCAGTCACATCCTATGAATCTACTTGTGAATACAGATCAGAATTAGTATCAGCAACCTAATGATGAAGTGCAATAGGTCAGCTCTCAAGAGCCATATTGGTCATCTCCTACTATCATCTACATGAAGACAAATACACCTATTAGTAAGAAAGGTTATGATTGTGATGAGAACAATTATCTTGAGAAGTTTGTCAAAAACAATCAAGGCCAGAATCAACCGCAACAAGAGCTAGAACAGAATGTCCATAAGGAGCAGGTGCATGGAAATAAGTTAAAATGGAATTACATCCTTGGGAGATTGAACAGTGTGGATATGATTCCCACTCATGGAACTAAGGAGGTTGTTTATGGATTGATTACAGTGGGCCCAGCCACTGCTATGGTGATGTTTGATCCCAGTGCATCACATTCATTTATCTCTAGTGCATATGTAAAAGATCATAAGATAACTATGCTTCCAATGAGGAAACCAGTGATAGTTAAGTCCCCAGGAGGAGAAATGAAGGCAAACCGCATATGCCCAAGAGTTAGTCTTGACATAAAGGGGGTAAAATTTGAAGCAAACCTTATTGTATTAGAGTTAGTAGGCAATGATGTTATTCTTGGAATGGGATGGATGTCTGCATGTAAAGGAGTGATCAAGTATGCCCAGTGTTCGGTGCTTCTAACCACACCGTCAGGAGAAAGAATTGAGTATGTGGGTATTCAACTTGCATCTGAGGAATATGACAATGGGAATGATCTAATAGAAGGTGTGAACACTGAGGATAGTAAAGTGGACTGTGAGTTTCCAGATGATGGTGTAGAGGGACAAACACCCTTGGAGGAGCTCCCTCCGATAGATGATGATTACCCAGTTAGGATCTTAGAAAGAGCCTAGGGAACTCTTAAGGGAAGAGTGCTTAATGTGTGTAAAGTTCAATGGAATAACCAATTAGAGGAAGATGCAACTTGGGAAAATGAGAATCAAATAAAGATAGATTTTCCTCATCTCTTTGAGGTGTAACACAATCACGTTAGAAGTCAAGATGGGGGTGTCATATGAAGTTTGGTTGTGCCCTTGAGTTTAATTTCTGTATTCAAGACAGTTGTATCCCTTGACTTAAAGGGGTAGTCTGTACATCCAAATCTTTTTGTTCTTAAGCTTTGTAGATGAGACAGATGTAGCTTGTTAAGCTAGTTTACAATGCAAGTTGAGATGTTGGAATGTTTATCGGAGTTCTATTCCTAGTTCTGTCTCCCTTTCTTGTCCCTAGTTTTTCTCGAATCTCGGGACTAGATTCATCTTAAGGGGGTAGAATTGTAACACCCTAAAAGAATTGCCTCTTTTGAAATAGAGTTAAAATGATTTAAAATGGATTTTTTTGTGCACATGAAATATAGAAAAATAAAAAAATTCCCATTAAATTAAAATTCATCATAAGGTAGCAACATGTTTGAGCATACATGTCATTGCATTTGATTTTATTGGTTGAGTGGTTTTAATTGAAGAGTGAAAATAGTTAAAATGCTTTTGAAATGAAATTAAAAATGGCTTTGAAATAAAAGAAAATTAGAAAATGAAAGTATTTTTAAAGTTGTAAAGTTTATCTTGGAAAGCCTAACAAAATTGTCCATTTTTATAGGGAAGTGTACTTGAAACCATACTTAAATTTGATTTGAATTTGGCTTAGATTTGAAAAATAGAAATAGAAAAGGATTTGTTTTTGAAAAATCTTTCTTTCTTCCTTTTTAGCCCAACTCCAGGAACTGGCCCGGCTTTCTCCTTTCTTCCTTCCTGGCTGACCTGCTGGCGGCCCGGTCCCACACGCCTCCTCCTCCTCCCATGCACTAGCCTGCTTGTTGGCCCACCCAGCTCCCTTCCCTCCCTCTTGTGCACATCTGCTGCTCTGTGTGGCCTAGCTAGGCGGCCTGCTCTGCTCGGCACTGCCCCATGCGCCTATGCCCGCACCAGTCCATCGCTCGGTGGCCCACAGCCCCGCACGCGCCCGTCCACTCGGCCTTCAGTGCCCACGCCGCACGTCGCCCCCTTCTCCCTCACTGCCCCATGGGTCCCGCATGTCAGCATCGCCTCCCTCCCTTTCCCTTCTTCCCTAGTGTGCTCCTTTCCTTTCCAGCCGCCCGGTGATGGCGCACGCCAAAATGGCAAGTCACTGGTCCTCCATGCATGCAAGGAAGGCAACCAATCTCGCCCGCCTCCCGCTCCCCTTCCTTCTACCGTAAGTGCCTGCCATCTATAAAGCACCAAGCCGAGCCCCCTTCTTCTCCATTTTCCCCTCTGCGCTTGAGCTCGCCAGCGCTGCCAGCGAATCCCTCGTTCCCGAGCGCAATCCCCACCCCGACGTGTCCCAGAGTTCCACCATGACCCACCGGTGCCGTAGGTACCTTGACTTCCTCGATTTGGTCATTAATTGCTCGGATTTCTTGCTCACCCGCACCCGTTTCTCTCTCTCCAGCCGCCACCATCATTGACTCGCCCCCACGGAACCGTCCCAGATGCCGCACCTACTTCTTCTTGACTTGTGGTGAGCTCCTCTCTCTCCCCATGCCTTCTATTCATCAAATAGGGCCCTAGAATGCTGTATCAGCAAGGATTCGAGCTGCCGTTCATGGCACCATCGTGGAACACCACCTCGATGTGACCCCCATCCCCGTTTCGGTACCTAGCGAGTTTGCGATAGCCTGTAGATCATTTTTGTGTGTTCGGTTTCGATTGGGATGGCCGGAATCACCCTCCCGGTGTCCACCGCCAAGCTTGGCTTGCCGCTGGCCATGGTGTTGGTCGCGGGAGTCATCTTCTCCGGTGAACTCTCTGTGTACTCGCGCCAGCACCGTTAGATCTGATGTGGACGGCCACGATAAGCCCGTACCCCTTCGTTGTGTAACTGGTCCACCGTGGGCTGTGGACTTGGCCCACGATGACGCGTCAGCGCTGGCCCATGCCAGATGGTGCACCGTGCCAGTCCGTTTCGCCTAGTCAACAGCCGAGTCAAACCACAGTCAAAGCCACACTGTTTTGTAGTTTAGCCCCCGTGTTTTCCAGTGAATTAACCCGCAATCCATAACAGTTTAAAATAAATACAAATCAGCCCTGCTTCTATTTGTTTAGGTCCCCGTATTTTCTAGAATTATTACCCACAGTCCAGCAGCTATGTAATTTCAAATTTTTAATTGTTTTATTTCAAAAATGATTTTGAGTTATTTATAGAAATCCCACTATATCTTATTTCATGTGTAACTTTTGCGTTTTAAGTCCAATTTGACCCATTCGAGTTGCGTTAGGATCGTATTTACATTTTCTATGTGTTTAAACAACTATTAGGCATGTTTTTAACTAAAATTCATGGGTAGATTTAATCCATTATTTAACTATAGGAAAACTTGTTTAAATCATAACTTATTAATTTTAACTCTAAAAAATTCCGTTCAAGTTGCGTTAGATTCATAACAACGAGATCTACGCATTAGTAATAATGTTTACTATATTTCTATTTCATAAAAATCATAGTTTAAATCATATCTAGATTAAAGATTATGCAACTAGATTTTATAAATAAAATATGATTTGATTTACTTTTGTTTTATAATTCAAATCTAAAATTGACTTAATTTAATCTATATTATTTATAAAATATCTTTTATATATGAATTCATATGGTTAATACAAATGAAGCTGATAGTTTTCTTTTCCATGTATTAAGCAAATCTCTCGGTAGTTGTAACTTTTCAACCGTAGCTCCGATTAGCGTGCCTCTCGCAACTGTGTGTTTGTAGCGATGCGTAGAATCGTATTTCAATCTCTTTTACTTATTTTTCTATGATTGGAGTACTTTTTTTAATATAGATGCAATTGTATTCTATGCATGTATGTGTATGGATGTTTGTGTGGTGTTCTACAAATACATCCAGTCGGTGAGATACACGTGGTGATCCAGAAGAAGAAGAAGGACGTTGAAGATTAAAGCTTACCAAAGGATCAGTGTGTAAGGCAAGTATAGCATGGGACCATCCTTGTTACCTATTCACATTTAATCACTTAATTCATATTGCATGTGTCTACCTTGTTACCAATAAGGATATCCTAGATGTTTGATATCTTATACCTTGAAACCTTTGGGATATTGCATTGGGTAGTTTTTGCTAGTGCTAAACTAAACCATGATCTTGTAATTTGACTAATGCTATATGCAATAAACATTAAAACATGACTTTTTAGCAACATGGAAACAAGGGGCTGGAGTGTTTAGCTACTTTCTAAATGCTTCAGATTCCTCTCCCTAAGGACTTATCTATAAACGATCATCCGGGACTTACAGTATAGCTGTGAGGGCTATATGGCTCTAGCTTTAGCTCAGTATGAGGACCTTTTCTAGCTTGTTAGTGGTTACCTTTATGGCGCATGAGGGTATGTTTCCTTTTCTGCTGGGATGTGTGTACCATGCTACGTGCCCACGCATGCCACTCTTGGAGAAGGGCCACATACGCCTAGCGGCCCTAACTTGTTAGACAAACCTTTGAAAGGCTTCATAGTGAACCCTGCCGACCTTCCTTGGAAGTGGGTCAAGAGACTAGCTACCTCGGGCAAAAGGGTAAATCATGACTCACAGTGAAAGTGTATAGACTCTTTAGAGTGTAAAACTATTATAACAGACGTGCTCACGGTCACGAGCGGCCTTGGACCCTTATAGAATAGAGATGATCACTAATGGATAATTGTACTAATGATTAATTGTTTATGCTATACATTATTCATGTTTACTTGATCATGTGTTTATGGGCTTATGGATAAATTTGTTGCCAACCAATTTCTAAAATTGTGCTAAACAAAGGCTAATCGCTGTTAAACCAATGTCAGCCTTTTGAGCCTCATGAACCCCATGATATAATTGTTAAGTACGACATGTACTTACGCTTGCTTTACTTTTCTATACATTGGATAAAAATCCTGGATGGGTACCAGGTTGCTGGTTTAGAGGAGTTAGGCTTGTGGTCAACCAGCTAGTCGTCCCTGTGGATTTGGAGTCTTCACTAGAAGATCGGAGTCAACTTTTCACTGTCTATACTCTGAGGTTATATTCCTTTTACTAATACGTTATGTAATAAGCATTGTCTTTTGATATTACCCTTATTTGTAGCTATATGTGAGATTTGACTTCCTAGGCTCGCATATAGTGTGTATCTGGTTTTGTCTTTAAAACCGGGTGCTACAGTCATCAACTATCACAAGACAATAGAGGTTGCCTCCTAAACTCTTGTAAGTTGTTGGTCCAAATAGATCCATGTGGAGAAGCTCTAGCACTCTTGTTGTTGACATGCAAGCTTTGGTTGGATGAGTGTTTGCAACTTGCTTCTAGCTTGACATGCACTACCAAGCTTGTCCTTCTCAAATTTCACATCCTTCAAGCCTCTCACCAATTCATTTTTCATTAACTTCTTGAGTGAACTCATCCTAACATGTGCAAGTCTTCTATGCCAAAGCCATCTAAGTGATGTTTTGGTGACTAAGCATGTCTTCAAGTTTGTATCTTCAGAGGTGAAGTCTACTAGATATAGGTTGTTGTATCTAAAGCCCTTGAATATAACTTGATCATCATCTTTCTTTGACACAACCACTTCCATCTCGGTGAACAAACATTGAAAGCCAAGATCACACAATTGACCAACGAATAGCAAGTTGAAGCTCAACGAAGCAACCTATAGCACATTTGATATTGAGTGATCAGTTGATATCGCAACTTTGCCCAACCCTTGTACTTTGCCCTTTGAATTGTCACCAAATGTAATCCTTTCTTGATCATCTACTTCTTCATCTAGTGAGGTGAATATACGAGGATCACCAGTCATATGTTGAGTGCAACCACTATCAATAACCCAATGACTTCCACCGGTCTTGTAGTTCACCTACACACATAAGAGATCAAGCTTGTTGTTTAGGGACCCAAACTTGATGAGGGCCCTTGACTTTCTCAACTAGTGACTTAGCAACCCAAATTTGCTTAGGCCTATTCTTGTTGGGTGGACCTAAGAACATGACTTTCATCTTTCCACTAGAATCTTTTCTAAGCATGTAGTGAGCATTGAAGGCCAAGGGTCTAGCATGCTTGGGCAAGGGTTGTGGTGGTGGAGTTTCACACTCATGAGCAAAGTGACCTGCTTGTCCACACTCAAAGCATATCTTTGGCTTAGGCTTTGACTTGTATTGTTGTTGATGTTGAGCTTGAACTTTCTTTTCTTGATTTGCCAAGAACCCAATACCACTTCTATCCATCTTCATCATGGCGTTCATAAGTAGCTCACTTTGGACATATTGGCCTCTTGTGAACTTGCTCAAACCGGTCTTGAGATGCTCTTTCTCCAACTTGAGTTTCTTGTTTTCTTCTCTAAGTTCATCGTGATTCTTCTCCATCCTGAGTCTCTTGTTCTCTTCTCTAAGCATCTCATTCTCAAGAGCCATATCATGATTATTGTCAAGATTCTCTATCACAATTGTGTTGGTGGTTGATAGCATTTCAAGATCTTTCTTGAGCTTTTCATTTTCATTCTTGAGCTTGACATAATCATCATAGTTGTCAGATTCAACCACTTTCTTGCCTTTGCTACTAGAACTTTGCTCAATGTTCTCAACAATCAAGTCATCACATGATGTAGCTATATCAATCTTAACAACATTGTTAGTAGCATCATATGGCTCATTGGACAATAACTCATGAGAAAGAATAAGATTATCATGATTAATCTTGAGATTGGTGTACTCTTCTTTTAGCAAGTTGTAACTAGTGGTGAGCTCATTGTGTATCCCCTTAAGTTTATCATGTTTTTCTCTAAGCTCCCTTTTAGAGGTTTTGAGCTCCTTGAGTTTGGATGACACAATTTTATTCTCTTCTCTAAGCTCATCATTAGCTTTTTTGGCTACGTCATACTTTGCTAAGAGTGAGTCATTCTCAAGTTCTAGCTTCTCATTTTTAGCTCTCGTCTTTTGAATGATTTTAGTGTATTGGTTTAATAATTTGACAAGATCATCATAAGAAGGTGATTCAAATTCTTCATCACTATCACTACCATTCTCATCATCACTAGAATTGTCATCACCACTACTATCATCATCATTTTGTACCTTTCGTTCACCCTTAGCCATGAGGCATAGGTGTGTAGAGGATGATGATGGCGGTGTTGGTGGAGATAGTGTGGAACCAATCACAAGAGTGGCCACCTTCTCCTCATTTTTACTTTCATCATCGAGTGAGCTACATGATGATTCGATGTCTGTGAGCCAATCACCAACAATATAGGCCTTGCCATTCTTCTTCTTCTTGTGAAATTCCTTTTTCTTGCCATCCTTCTTCTTGTATGGCATGTTCTTCTTCTTCTCATCATCATCACTTGAGTCATCTTTCTTTCCCTTGTACTTCTTGTACTTGTCTTTCTTGGGTTTGGGGCATTGATGAGCTAGATGACCAAGATCTCCACAATTGTAGCAATCCATTTCAGAGATGGGCTTCCTTCTACTATTAGTGAAAATTTTCTTCTTCTTGCCATCAAACTTGACACCATTCTTGCTTAGCTTCTTGAGCATCTTGGTGGTTCTTCTCACCATGAGAGCAAGGTTTGTGTCAGGGACCAATACTAGGGTACCCAAAGAGAAGGGGCTAATGGTTGTTATACATTAATCCATCTAGGCAGCAAAAGGTGCGACTATAGCTATAATTGACATCGAGGCCGCAGGCTCCACCTCACCCGAGCCCTAGCCATGGACTCCGCCTTGCCTGACCCCAAGGTCATGCGATCCGCCTCACCCGACTTCTAGAGACAGGCTTTGCCTTGCTCGACACCGAGGCCGTGGGCTCCTCCTCACCCGACCCCAAGGTCATGCGATCTGCCTTGCCCGACCTCTATGGATGGGCTCTGCCTGGCCTAACACTAAGGCCATGGGGTCTGCCTCACCCAACATCTGAGGGCAGGCTCTGCCAACCACTACGGACTAGAAAGTACAACCCA
Source organism: Miscanthus floridulus (assembly GCF_019320115.1). Classification (NCBI taxonomy): domain Eukaryota; kingdom Viridiplantae; phylum Streptophyta; class Magnoliopsida; order Poales; family Poaceae; genus Miscanthus; species Miscanthus floridulus. The sequence continues at coordinate 62,118,700 of NC_089584.1, forward strand.
AGGTCAAACTTTTGGCATCGTGTAGGGAGCGATCACGTCTCAACATGAGCCATCCCCACGACATGTCATTCTAGGGAACTCACATCACCCACAGTGATGGATGCGTGGTCACTATGCTGCATACTCCCTATACGGCCGCTGATTAGCATGCTGGTCCACCACGCCGCCCACCGAGGCGGAGTGGGACATCACGACCCACTGACAATGCCAGGGCATGGCATCATTGGTGGACAAGCACCCAACGTGGAGTTGTCCTTGTGACCACCTGCCATGTCATTGGCGCCCGCACAAGGGAAAGGAAAGACCTAGCGACCCAGAAGGACTTCCTCTCCCTCTCTTACTCCTCTTTTCTCCCATTGTATCCCCTGCTTTCCCTTGGCCTATAAAAGGGAAAGCAGGGCATCCCAATAAGGGGCATCACACATGATCACATCGCATCACATCAGATCAAAACCACTAGCATCAAACCTCGAACACATAGCTGGGCAGTGGCCGAGCTCTCAGCACCTATTCATTCTTTCCTCCAGAGACTTGGGACCTATCCCTCTCTCACCCATTTGTAACCCATACTATGAACTTTTTAGTGCTAGTAACATGAGCAATAGCAACAAACTAGATGTAGGGATATTCCACCTGAACCAGTATAAACCTCGTGTCCTCTTAGCACACCATCTGAGCTAGACACGCAATATTAGAAATTTACTCATTGGTGTTTACTCAAAACAATGACAGTTGGCACGCCAGGTAGGGGCCTTTTGCGCATTTCGACATCCACACTAGGCCTTGGATGGCTAATCGCAATGTTAGTTGGGTCTCAGGTGCGCACGTGCGCTTTGGGGACCTGGACTTCATCGCCATGACAGAAGGAGAGTTGGCGTAGGCTCCCACCGCTGTCTAACCTCTCCACTCCACCGGCCTTAGTGCAATTGCTGAGGCGCTGGTGGAGATACAGCTACACGCATAGGAGGCCCACACCACCAGAAGCGACTAGCTCCTCAACTTTAACTATGAGAGGCTAGAGCGCTAGCTCAGCGCCTTCCTAGGACCTCGACCATCCTGGGAGGACCTACGCCACCTCACTTTTTTGTTTGCCAACATCATGACGCAGCTTGCCGGAGGAGAGCTGCTCTCTCTAGATTACCTTGTCCGAAGCGCCCAGACAACATTCTTGTGTAGGCCACGTACCATGGTTCCAGTGCATGAGCGTCTTGTCTCCCACCGTGATGCACGCGACACCCTCAACCCCACTCAGAAGCAAATAGGGACATCTAGACCTCTCTCCTTCAATCCTAACCTCAAGCCAAGCCTACAAAATCTCCATCGAGGAGAGGCTAGTGGGCCACCTAAGTTGCTCTAAAGGGACACGAGCATCTATCGAGAGGCGGGTTAAGGAGCAATGTAATGCCACATGAGGGCTATGCTGACCCCATCGGGGAATGACAGACCCGGATTCCACTCGGACGTGTCTGTTAGCGAGCTCACCAAGTGCGACACTCGAGCCATCAAGGCAAGTGTCGTTAGCTTAGCCCCTTCGATTGTGGAAACCAAAGATAGGGTGACGCATGAAATCTAGCCGACCCCTAGCGACCCCCACGAGGCTCGGGGGATCAAGCCTCCTGACCCTAAATTGGGAACCAGGGTTCCAAGGCTAGCCCACGAAGGGCCCGAGGCCGCCTCACGTCGAACAAGAGCTAGGGGAGAAAACGTAGATGAGCCCCGGTGGCCTTCGCCCGACCCGCCTAGAAGCAGACAGGGTCATCTCAACCTTCTTGTTCAATCCTAACCTCCAGCCGAGCCCACAAAATCCCCATTAAATGGAGGCCATCGGGCCACCTGAGTCGCCCTCCAGAATGGCTCAGGCATCTATAAGAAGGTGAGTTAAGGAGCAGTGGGATGCCCTATGTAGGCTTTGCTAACCCCATCACAAATGATGGACCCGGATTCCACTCAAACATGCTCGTTAGCAAGCTCACCGAGCGCGTCACATGAGCCATCGAGGCAAGTGATGTTAGCTCAACCCCTCCGGTTGCGGAAACTACGTATGGGGCGATGATCACAAAGACGAGCCAACCCTTGACTGGACCCCTGCTACACATGGGGGCTCGAGGAAAGTTGGACTCACAAGGAGACCAAACACGCAGTCGTAGAATGATGGCTCAGTACCTAGGGAGGGGGTACCTATGGAAACAAGACATGTTTTCTCCTACTAATTTCGCTATCCTCTCCTTGATCTTTAGTGACACCCGACCCCAGCAATGGCAAGGGGTTGGATCTCACTCCAGCTGATAAGGGTATAAATACACCCTTTCTGAAATAGTCACCAAGCCCGACCTCTTCCTCACATTAAACCTAGTGGCAGGGTCTACGAAAACGAACGACTGAGCAAGGCTGGTCAGACTGCAAGAGACCTACGCCATAGTGGCTACGACACTCTTGCTTACCAACGTGATCAGAGTTTCCCTCCTACACCTCGGGCCCTATGGTCTTAACAAATAGAAGGGTCGGAACACATGAACCCCTTTTTCACATATAAAAATGGAGGAAAAAAATTCGACCAAACAAAACAAAATGATAAGTTTGTTCAGATAGTATAGAGGGGTCAAAGCTTGTTCGCTTGTTACATAAATGATTGCCCAACCTATATGACTAACTAGCCCCTCAAGGGGAGAACTATGTCTTCTATTTTGTCAGCCAAGTCTTGCGAAAGGGGAGCCACCACCATATCCATCTCCTCTAGCTCGTGGGCTTCATAGCCTAGCGCGAAGCCATGACTCATTGCCTCCAGATCAATGTTGTTCCTGTAATGAGAACGAGCAATCATGAAGGATTGCTTAACCTCAGCACAAAGGGCATTCCTTTCAAACTAGCGCACCCAAGCCTTGATCTCGATAGCACGGGTCGTGATCGAGTTGGTCCCCTCTAACTGCACCACCTTAAGGTCCTTGCAGACCACTCTGAGGGTGGTGCTCAAGATACCGAGCTCGTCGCTCTCTGCCTAAAGATTCCTCCTTGCCTTAGTGAGGTCCACTACCAGCCTGATAGAGATTCTCTTGGCCTCCAGCTTCTAGGCCATTGCATTTTTGAGCTCAGCCTAGAGGGAGCCAACCTTCTACTACGCATCGTCGTGCTCTTGGTAGGCTAGATCACACTCTCAAAGGGCCTGGTCATGCTCCTTGTGAGCCGTGGCATGCTCTAAGTGGAGCCTCTCCACGGTTTGGAGTAGCTTGTCCTGCTCCTTGCGTAGTTGGGCGACCACCGTAGTGTCTAGACTCGCCCTTTTCTCTAGGGCCATAGCTTCTCCTCAGCTCCCAGCTTCAACTCCCTTTCCTTCTTGACCTTGGCTAGGAGGTCGAGGATCCACTAGCGGGTCTCGACATCCTTCTAGAGTAGCTCATCCTGCTCCTTCCTAACATTGGTGGCTTCCTCATTGTCCCTCCGCGATCTCACTGATAGGGCCTCAAATGCCTTCTCGGCCTCGTTAGCATGTCGACGGGCCTCGGCCACCCGCGACCGAAGACTGTCCACCTCCTCAGTAAGGGGAGTTAGCTCATCCACCTTTTGCTGGGCAGCAGTAAGCTAAGCCATCACCTCCCCACACAGCTGCACCTCCTTAACAAGGTGGTCCTAGGTTTCCTTCTGCTTGTGAAGGAACCAAGGCTTCTCCCGGTTGTGAGCGATAAGGGACTAAAAGGAGATGATGGTCAGAATACAAAAATATGTGAAGAAAAGAAAGGGCAAGAAGTAGGATTGAGCAAATACCTGGCCAGTGGGAATGACATCGGCCAAGGTACCCCAGGCATGGTCTAGGGCTTTGAGCATGAATGCAACCCCCATGTCGAGGCTCTCCTGCTCCATGCTCTCGGTGGCGTTGTCGAGGGTGAAGAGCATTGATGTCAGGTCCTGTGGATTTGTTCACCAGAGTAGGGGCTCACCCACGTAGGTGAGTCGCCGCCAACCAACATTAGGGCTAGAGACAACTCCCCACTAGCTCCAAGCGCCGCTGAACCCTCTCACCATGATGCCCCCAATGGGATGCCTCCTCCGACGACCAAATGAGTTAGCGGTATGAACGCTGACCTCTCCCCTAGCACCACAACATCCGGGGACCCCTCGGCCATGTTCCCCTCCATCCAGCCCATGCCAGAATCCATCGCCTAGGCCATCAATGGCGAGGGTCGCACCGGTACCTCAGGCACCGCCACAATAGGGACCGGCTGTGACCCACCTATCACAACCACTGCCACCTCCACCTGTGTCGGTGGGGTCCTGACCGGCTGCATCGCGCCCGGCGCGGTCGATGCAGCGAGCGCCATTGGTAGCCTCGTCCGCCCCATCATTGACAGCGGTATCACCACCATCGCCGGCTGCTCTATGACCTCCAAAGGCGCCCCTTGAGTCCCCATGTCCTCCATCCAACTGAGGGCACGAGTGCCACTATGGGCGGCGCCTGACCAGTCGGCGACGCAGTCACACTAGCATCGCTCCCACCCAAAACTAGCACAACGCTAGCCGATGGCTGCCACCTCACTTGAAGGGCGATGCTCTTCTTTGGCGCCAGCACCAACAGATTACGCTGCCTCCCGACTGTAACACCTCGGGTGTTTAACATACTAAAACTGCCATATCATCATATGCATTGCAAGGCAATTGGTCATATTAAAAACTTTGAGATGCATACACTAAAACAAGTTTATATTCATGTGGTATGTGTTGAATTGTATTGTTTAACTTAAGTTCAAAGTTTGTTGGATTTTGAATTTTTCAAGAAAACCCCGCTTTTCAGCATTTAAATCCTACCCTGAAAATCCATTTCAAAATCTAAGCATATTTTGGGGTTGAGCCCAAAAGCAAAAGTGTAGAGTTTGACAAGTTATACAAAGTTTATTTTTGGAGTTTTTCAAGTTGTTTAGAAAAATTTTGAGTAATTCAAAAAGGCGTAATTCGTTAAATTTCCCTATTCAAATTCAAAAGTTCATTTCAAAATATATACCGAATTAGGAGATGGTTATAAAAGCAAAGTTGTAGAACTTTTGATTTCGAACAACTTTTGTTTTTGGAGATTTTTGAGTTGTTATGAAAATTTGAGAGTAATTAGTGAAATTTGGCGAATGGCAAACTTGTAAATACTGTGAACAGTGTTCACCGCCGTAGCTACATGGCCGGCGACCTTCTTCGGCGTTCCAGGCGCGTCGTGGCCGTCCTTGGCGTCGCGCTGGCGTGGAAACGGCTCCGTCGTGGCTTCCTTGACCTTCTGAGCCACGCTTTAAGTACCAAAACGCCGTCGTCGTCGTTTTTCTTCTTCCTCTGTTTTCACCGCCGCCGTCGTTGTCATCGCTCCGGCGAGCTCGCATCATCTCCCTAGCGCCGTTGCCGTCTCGGTAAAGGCTGTTCTAGTTCTGTTTTTCTCTTGCGCATCCACCTAGCCAACTGTGGTCGACTAACTTCACCAAGAATCTGCTGTCCACGTCCTTCTTCCTCGTGGCCAACAACTTCACCACCGCGGGCGTGTCGTCGTGGCCAGGGCTCTCCGGTGAGCCATTGCCCATGATTAGTGTACCTACGGCTTCGTCTTAATGCTATAGTGCTTAATCCTATGTTGCTTGCTCGTTTTGATCACCGCAGTCGCCGGTTCTTCCTCATCGACGATCTCTGCTCCGCCGTCATCACCGTGATCGTCATCACGCCTCTCCGTTGCTTCTCTGACCTCGCTCCTTGCTCCAACGCGTTTGGGGTGAGCCACTGGTGCTTCCTAGATCCCTTGTTTGAGCTTTACTAGTTGCACACCGTCGACGTAGCGCTGTCGTGCCACCTTGTCCGCCATGGCCGACGACGAGCTAGTATAGGACCGTAATCAGGGCTGATAGGGACGTCTATCGATGCGCCTAGTCTTGGTGATCATTTTTGTGCTTCGGCCATCGCTGTTGGTCTCGCCGTCGTCGAGATATCACCGGTCAGCGCCATCACTGTCGTAGTCAAACGCGCGAGGTTGATGATGACATGTGGGGTCGGGTTGTCAGTGACTCAGCGTTCAAATGGATTTTTCTAATTTTAGATTTGAATGAATAGTGTCTGTTTTTGTTATTTTTGTATAGATTTATTTAGAGCTCCAAAAATTATGAAAATTTTTGTGTGACTTCTCTGTGATGTATACTATTTAAGAAAAATATGAAATAATGTTTTTCAGTACATTTTGAATGTGATAAAAATTGCTCAATTTATTAATAAATGGATTTCCATGATTTTTCTAGGCTTATTTAGTGATCCAAAAATTATGAAATTTGTTTTGCCACTTAGTTATCATGTAATGAACATTTACAAAAATTTTGAGCTCAATTAGAATAAGTTGATTTATTTCATAATTTTAAATTAAATAATTAATTCATAAAAGCAAATAGTAACCTTTAATGATTTAGGTTTTGTTTGAAATTTTGATTGAGTGATGACCTTGGGTCATTAGTTGGTAATGATCCTTGGCAATTGATGTATGTGTTACGAAAAAGATTTAGTTGTTTGACTTGCAACTGTACCGCGAAGGAAAGTTGTATTCAAGTTATTAATTTTTGCATCCATCAACGAGCATCATGTTTTGTATTCCGCATCATGTTATACATGTCATTGTTATTACGTGTAGTGAACGAAGGTGAACACGTGGTAGTTAATCAAGTTGTTGAGGAGGTTAATCTGTCTATTGAGGTCGGATCAAATACTTGTGAAACGTCGCAGGAGCCAGATTTTTCCATCAACGAAGGCAAGCCCCGGATGCATACAACCCTACCTTGTGTTTTATAAATTAATTTCGCTTTTGCTTTCCGTTACTGCATTAAGTGATTAGGAGTTAAGTAAGAGCCTAATTGGTGCATTACCACCCTTGTTATTCCATATTTACCATATTACCAGTTTTAAACTCGTATATCCCTAGTTTTGCTTAGCTATGCGTAGAACGATGAAAGTCGGGTGACTACCTACCACCTGCAAGTTTTAAATGGAACATTGGTTAATTATGTTAGCATGTGATTGGGAATGTGGAGTAATAAATCTAGACCGAGCGGACTCGGTGTGTGTGAGCCACAAGACATGGAGGTCTTGTGAGCGGGTTCTTTCTGCCTGTGTTGATTAAGGCACGTCCGTTGTTGAATTGCATGAGGTGAGAATTTGTAGTACTAACCACATACACCAGTAAGCCTAAACTTGGCAATTCTATTACGAGAATGGCTACTCGTGCACTGGGAGTGGAGAGATGGTGGGAATAGCATGTACCCACGTGGCCATGGGCTGGAATGGTGGAGTACTGTATTCTCGGGTGGTGTGGACCCGTTCTTGCTTTAGAGGATCCGAGAGTAGGTTGATATATGTAGGTCGGAGACCTACATATGTTGTGTGGTCTGGAATTCCCAGCTGGGTTTTTAATCGGTTCGAATCATCATTGCTCCTCGATTATGGAGACTCAACTCACTGTTCATCATCTTAGTATTAATAACTAGAACTCGAATAAGTCTTGTGAAGGTGTTGGATATAAAGTTTCATGATCTCAACACAGATCGTGTCAGCTTTGTATATAATTCTTATGAAGTTTTCTATATAAAGAATTTTGTTAAAAGAGCTTTTACGCAAAAGGACTTTGATCATTGTAAAGCTATACCTTGAATCCCTAAGCCTGCATTCCTAAGTTTGTCAGTTAATATTTCGGTTAAGTCTTGTTGAGTACTTTTGTACTCAGGGTTCGTTGACCCCTTGTTGCAGGTGAGCCTCATGAGCAGATCTGTTTTGGATTGTGCTGCATGACTATCATTTGTTCTGACGATGAGAAGTAAATGTGTGATCCTTAGGCAGGATGTTTATTTTGTGTGTTATGTATATGTTAATTATGCCACTCCACTACTACTATGGTTTGTAATAATTATCAAACTTAGTTTGTAAGATTTGAAACAACTGGTTTGTAAACTATGTTATCGTAAGACTTCCGCTGTTTTTACTCTGGTGCTGATATGTGAATAAATGTTGTAATACTGCAATGACTTTGTAACATGATCCTGCTCAGAAATCATGGATGATTTGGGGTTCCCCGAGGACACCCGACAGTCTTTTTAAGTTAACAGAAACATATGCATAGATGTCAAAGGTCGTCGGACAGTGATAGGTGCATGTGGGCCCTATAACTTAGAGGTTCTGCCACACCGATGCTGCAAGAAATGAAAAACATAAGTCACGATGAAATCCACCCAAGATAGAGGAAGCAAGGGAATTTATAACTTACCTTAGCACCGTCGAGTGGCATATACGTTTTGGGGGCAAACCCCCTGACCTTTGCTCTACCTCATCGGTGCAAGGCCGCTTCAAGCCCGCCCCCTGCTCCTGGGTAGAGAGGCTCACTCCCCTTGACTCTTGGGGCATGGCAGTGGAGCCGCCCGTGTTCATCGGCTTCTTAGGCATGGCGGTAGAGCTGCCCACCCCTATTGACTCCTAGGGGAGACTAACGGTACGTCCCACCTCCACCAGCTCCCTAGATGTATCCTCCCCTCTATGGAATGGTAAGGGTCGCGATGCCTCCAAGGATGAACCGATACCTTTCAGCACATCCTTGTTCTCTAGGATCTCCCACTCAATATCGTCGGCTACCTCATCATTGTTGCCATCATCATTGTCGTCGTCGATGTCGGTGTCCTCCCCTCATTCTCATGCCTATAGCTTCCGCTATTTCTTCCTCTTCCTGTCCACCTTTGCCTTCCTCAACTGTTCACCCTTGGTGTGATTCACCGTACTCATGGGTGAATCCCTCTGCAACAATGTTGGGTGATCCATGAGAATGAGGTCTATTAGCTGGTCCCACCCCCCTCAAAGTTAGCATCAAGGGGTCAGGAAATCAATTGAAGAAAAGGCAAGAAAAGGGAGACTTATGAAGACAACATGGCCTGGCTCCAGCCGCATTGGAGGATGCCCTAGCACCGAGTAGACAAAATTGAGGGGAGTGCCCGTGTCATCCCATGAAGGCTCCATCACCTCCTTGATGCATTGTGCGATCTTGGAGTTGGGGAGCATCCCCTCGGCAAGCGCCGTTAAATCGAATGACGCCTCGAGCGCCATTGTGTATAGCGGGAGCGCATGCGTCATCAATGGCGCCACCCTCCTTGCATGGTAGGCCCTGATGATGCCTGACCCCTTCAGGTCACTCTCCCTTAGGATGTGGATGGTAGCAATGTGATCCCAGATCTTCCTGTTGTCCTTCTCCGGGACGCCCACTTCCTCCACGACTCCGAGGCCTCCTCGATCAGGCACCCGGTGAACTCCAGTAGGGCGGCGGTGGCGTCGTTCTTGAGGTAGAACCACTGCGAGTGCCACCCCTTATTGGATGTCAACAGCAGCATCAGCGGGTACTCGCCAACCCGATTGTTCCAGAGCTAGATGCCAGCGCACCCCATCGGCATGTGTAGCTCCTACCTGCCTCTTTTCTCCCTCTTCTTCTGGAGGGTGATGGTGAAGAAGTACTTCTAGAGATCGAAGTGGGGGCTAATCCCTAGGAATCCCTCGCATAGGGCGATGAATGCCACCATGTACTAGATCCCATTGGGATTGAGGTGGTGCAACTCGATCTTGTAGTAGTGCATCAACCCCCAAAGAAATCTATGGGCGGGGTTAGCGAACCTACGCTCATGGAAGTGCGTGAACGACACCATGTAGCCATCAAGCGGTGATGGTAGATCCTCCTCGCTAGGCAGTAGCCACTCTTTGGCCGAGGTTTGTGCGTGGAGAAGGCCACGACGAACGAGGCCCTCCATGCACTGGAAGGTGATGTTAGAGTGGCACCATGGATCCATTAGAAGATGGGGGCGGGTGGATGCGAGCTCGATAGTGGTGGGGACACGGATGCAAGAAGCCTAGGTGATTGGCGGTAGTGGTTATAGATGCGAAGGCAAGAAGACAAGGTATGAAACCTGAGGGGCGAACCCATTGGTTTTATAGGGGCATTGGGCGCGAGGATACCAACTCTTGCCTAGATCTCCGCGCCTACCATGATCTGCCACAACGTCATGCCATGGGATATGTGCACGCAATCTCAATCCATTCCCTCAGAAAACTTGCTGGATGTTTCACCTCTCTGGATGGGTCACGACTCGTTGCAAGTGCGAGGAATACGGATCTAAAAACACCTCTATGGCCCGTCTAGGCCTAGGATCTCAAAGGTTGGCCCATCGATGGGTTCGACAACCGCTCTAGGCACATTCAAGGTAAGAAAGTAGAAAGGGGTGGGTTCGCTAGCCACCAAGGCCCTGGCGCACAAGCGCTTCGGGCATCCTTGCCCACATTCGAGTCTCAGCTAGATATGATCCATGGTTTTTTCCTAAGGAAGGCAGAGAGCCCTTAGGACTGGTAAAATGGACCTAAGAACTATATGGATTGGCTGCTGAGAATCTAGAGTTTATCACCAGCTAGCCCTAGCCAAATCCTCGTGAACAGGATGCCAGGGCCCCTATTAGGAAAGACCTTTTTTTCCAACCCACCAAATCTTAGGGCCATACCCGCGAAGGTCCAGTCTTAATGAAAGGGAACCACCATTCCTAGGTTACGCCATGGGCAACAAAAGAAGGCCAAAGCCCTCAGAGTCCTCCCATTCGGAAAAGCCTTCGAAGGAGTATTCTACTCCTCCAAAAGCTTAAGGGCTACTATCGGGTACCCAAAGAGGAGGGGCTAATAGTTGTTATACATTAATCCATCCAGGCAGCCAAAGGTGTGACTATAGCTCCAACCAACATCAAGGCCGTGGGCTCCACCTCGCTTGACCCCAAGGTCGTGTGATTCGCCTCGCCCGACATCTGGGGATGGGCTCCACCTCGCCCAACACTAAGGCTGCGGGCTCTACATCACCCAACTTCTGAGGGCAGGCTCTACCGCGCCCAACGTCTGAGGGTGGGCCTCGCCTTGCCCAATGTCTGAGGGCTAAATCCACCTCGCTCGATGTTTGAGGGCTGGATCCACCTCTCCTTAGGTTTTGGGAAGCCTTGTGAGGTGGTTCTAAACACTCCAACATCTAAAGCCTCTAGGTACGTCTCCATGCGAATTTTCTAATAAGAAAAATCATCTCCCTCAAACATGGGAGGGGGTCCATCCCCATGGGACATCATGCTCTAGGTGGTTAAGCCTAATTTAAGGAGCATGAGGCTTTGATACCAATTGAAAGGATCAAGATACCCAAGAGGGGGGTGAATTGGACTAATTCTAAATTTCTTTCAATAATTAAGCCCTACACTTAGGCCATTTCACCTTCTTGTGCCTAGAAGTGTTTCTATTGTTCTACCGCACAAAACTTTTATACCCTAGGTTCCAATCCTACTCTAGCATGGCAATTCTAAGAATGTAAAGACATGAATTGAATTTCTCAAATGTAAATGCTCAAAGTAAAGAGAAGGAGAGGAATGCGGTGATGTTTTTTCGAGGTATCGGAGAGTTGCCATTCTCCACTAGTCCTCGTTGGAGCACCCGCACAAGGATGTAGCTGCCCCTTGATCCGTGCAAGGATCAAGTGCTCTCTACGGGCTAATTCTTTGACACTTCGTCATGGTGAATCACCCACAACCGCTCACACCATGACTTGGGTCATCCATAAGCTCCGCCGGATGATCACCAAGCTTCCAATCACCATTGAGCCATCTAGGTGATGGCGATCACCAAGAGTAACAAGCACAAACTCTCACTTGACCAAGACAAGCCTAATGAGAAAGGTGTATGCACACTTGCTACTCCCTATGCACTAATGAGGTCCTTAATCTTGGATTATCAAATCTCAATCACCCCATTAGGCTCTTGCTCTCCCTTGCACTCTAAAGGTATTTCTTAGCTGAACAAATGGGCAAGAGAGCTAAGTTGGATGAGTAGGAGAAGTATATATACTCCCCACTTTAAAACATAACAGTTATTGTCCAACTCAGTAGTTTTCGGGGTGACCGGACGCACCGATCGAAGTGACTGGACGTGTCTGGCTATGTGGCATTACCCTATCTGGGAAGGCTATTGGAGTGATATGAAGCTAGCCAGCGTCCGGTCAACATCCACCAGACGCATCTGGTCAGGAATTTTGGTCTCTAGACCCTCTCTGATGTTGACCTGACGCTACAAACTCAGCGTCCGGTCATTTTCTGTACAGCGTCCGGTCCTCCCTAACAGTGAGGCCCTACTACTATAGATACGACTAGAGGCATGTCCGATTCTAATCACTATGCTATGTCCGGTCTATGGTAGAACCTCCAAAATTATAGGTCCCACATGCACCTGTCACTGTCCAATGACCTCTGACGACTATGCATATGTTCTCGATAACTTAAGATGACTGTCGGGTGTCCTTGGAGAACCCCGAATCATGCATGATTTCTGAGTAGGATCCCATTACAGAGTTATTGCAGTATTACATCATTTATTCAAATATCTACATCAGAGTAAAATAGCGGAAGTCTTACAATAACTTAGTTTACAAAACAGTTGTTTCGAACCTTACAAACTAAGTTCGATAATTATTACAAACCATAGTAGTTGAGTGGCATTAGTAACATAATACAAACACACAATATAAGTACCCTGCCCAAGGGTCACACATTCACTTATCATCATCGATTTGAACAACTGTCATGCAGCATGGTCCAAGACAGACCTGCCCATGAGGCTCACCTACAACAAGGGTTAACGAACCCTGAGTACAAAAGTACTCAACAAGACTTAACCAAAATAAAAACTGATAAGACTTAGGAATGCAGGCTGAGGGATTCAAGGTAAGGCTTTAGCAATAAACAAGGTTCTTTTGCGTAAAAGCTCTCTAACAACATTCTTTCTTTCAACATTTACAACTTTATAAAAACCGTATATGAATCTGCCATGACCCATAATGAGATCATGAACTTCATATCAAACTCTTTCTCAAAACTAGCTCAAGTTTTAGTTATTAACTACGATGATGAATAGTGAGTTGAGTCTCCATAACCGAGGAGCAACGACGATTCAAACCGATTAAAACCTAGCTACGGATTCCCAACCACACGACATATGCAGGTCCCCGACCTACATATTCCAACCTACCCTTAGATCCTCTAAAACAAGAATGGGTCCATGCCACCTGAGAATACAGTACTCCACCAATCCAGCCCATTGCCATGTGGGTACACGCTACTCTCGCCATCTCTCCACTCCCAGTGCGCGAGTAGCCATTCTCGTATAGAATAGCCAAGTTAAGGCTTACCAGAGTATGCGATCAGTACTACAAAGTCTCACCTCATGCAATTCAACAACGGACGTGTCTTAATTGACACAGGCAGAAAGAACCCGCTCACAAGGCGCTTCGGCGATGGCGTAAGCTCGACGGAGCAACGGCGGCGGCGTCGGGAAAAACAAGGGAAGGAAAATGGAGATGAACGACGACGGTAAAGACCTTATAACGTGGCCAGGAAGCAAGAAGAAGCCACGCCGCGGCCTTCTCCATGCTAGCACGAAGCCGAACGTGGCCACGAGCGCGCCTGGAAGCTAGAGGAAGCTCGCCGTCGGTGAGGTGTCGCCTGAAGACACTGTTCATAGAAATTACCAAATTGCCACTCGTCTATTTTCCCAAATTACTCCCAAATTTGTATGGTATCTCAAAAATCTCCAAAAATAAAAGTTGTTCCAAATTCAAAGTTCTACAACTTTGATTTAATAACCATACTCTAATTCGTTCTAGATTTTGAAATGCAAGTTTAAAATCAAAAAATCAAAAGGGGACACTTTGAGTACATTTCGCCTTTTCAAATTACTTCAAATTTTATATAACAACTTTGGAAACTCCAAAAACCAACTTTGTACATCATGATAGACTCTACACTTTTGCTTTTAGACTCAACCCCAAAATGTGCTTAGATTTTGAATTAGGTTTTCAGGGTAGAATTTAAATACTGAAAATTAGGTTTTTCGGAAATTCAATTCAATACAAAGATTTTGAACTTGATTCAAACCATACAAGTCAACACATATAACATAAAGGTAAACTTGTTTTAGTGTATGCATATAAATTTTTTTCACTAACACCAAAATGAGGTGCAATGCATATGATGACATGGCAAGTTTTAGTATTTAAACACCCAAGGTGTTACAATCCTTACCCCTAAAAGAAATCTCATCTCAAGATTTAAAGTCCAAGGGTAAGTAATGGAAAAGGAAATGTGTCAAGCAAAAACATTCCAAACTTAACCATAAAATAGCTCAGGTGCTTTTACAAAACATAGTTCATAACAACAGAGCACAACTACCATTATTTTATATTGACGCAAGAAACTCTAGAAACTGTTCTAGCAAATAATCTTCAGATTCCCAAGTAGCTTCTTCTTCGGAATGTTGATTCTATTGTATCTTGTAGAATTTGATTGTCCTCCTTCGAGTGACATGATCTTTCTGATCCAAAACTTGGATAAGATATTCGTAATAGGTCAAATTAGGTTCAAGTTCAACTCCTTCAACCTCAACATTCTGATCTGGCACTCGAAGACATTTCTTTAACTGAGAAACATGGAACACATCATGTACAGCCGAGAGATGTTCTGGTAACTTCAAGCGATATGCCACCTTTCCATACCTTTCCAATATCTAAAATGATCCAATATAACAAGGTGCCAACTTGCCTTTAACATCGAAACGGGTAACTCCCTTCATTGGCGATACCTTCAGATATACAAAATCTCCCTTGTTAAATACCAATGGTCTACGTCATTTATCCGCATAACTCTTTTGTTGGGACTGAGCTATCTTCAAATTACTTTGTATCTACCTAACCTTCTCTTCTATTTCTTTCACAAGGTCAACTCCAAAGAACCATCTTTCCCTGAGTTCAGACCAATTTAGCGATGTTCTGCATCTATGACCATAGAGTGCTTCAAACGGAGCCATTCTAATACTCTCTTGAGAACTATTGTTGTATGAGAACTCAGCCAAAGGCAAACATTCATCCCACTTATTGGAATAGTTAAGGATACAACACCTTAACATATCTTCAAGTACTTGATTGACCCTTTCAGTCTGACCATTAGTCTGTGGATGATAGGCTATACTATACAGGAGTTTGGTACCCAACAAAGCATGCAATTGTTTCCAAAAGTTGGAGACAAACTGTGTATCCCTATCTGACACTATGGTATTTGGTACTCCATGTAGACTCATGATTCGTGCTAAATACATCTTTGCATATTAGATAGTGGGATATATACTTTTGACTAGAAGAAAATATGCTGACTTAGTTAGTCGATCTACAATAACCCATATTGAGTCAAAACCTTTTGATGTCTTGGGTAGACCAACTATAAAATCCATAATAATATCCTCCCACTTCCAAGCTAGAATAGGCAACGGCTGTAACTCTCCAGCAGATCTAAAATGTATAGCTTTTACCTTTTGACAAGTATCACACTTTGCTATATATCGAGCAATCTCTATCTTCATTTTGGTCCACCAAAATCTCTGTTTCAAGTCATGGTACATTTTATTACTTCTCGAATGAATAGATAACCTGGTGGTATGTGCCTCTTCAAGAATTAACTGTCGCAACTCAGAAACCTTTGGTACCACAAGGCGATTCTTGAACCATAACACATCTGCATCATCTATCATGAAGCATGTCACTTTTCCATTCCTGACTCTTTCTTTGATATGGGCTATACCCTTGTTTTCTTTTTGAGCGGCAGCAATCTGGTCTCGAATAGTTGATTCAACAGTTATATTGGTCAAACTACCTTGTTGAATTACCTCTATATTCAACTTTTCCATCTCTTGACATAAAGTCAGATCCATTGTTTTTACTGCCAGACAATTGCAATGACTCTTACGACTAAGGGTATCTGCAACCACATTTGCTTTACTAGGATGGTAATGCACCTCTAGGTCATAATCTTTAATCAATTCTAACCATCTTCTTTGTCGCATGTTCAACTCTAATTGAGTAAAGATATATTTTAAACTTTTGTGATCTGTATAAATATGGCATGTATTTCCAAGCAGGTAATGCCGCTAAATCTTCAAAGCATGGACAACTGCTGCTAACTCTAGATCATGAGTTGGATAATGTTCATCATGTTGCTTAAGTTGTCTGGAAGCATAGGCAATGACTCAGCCTTCTTGCATCAATACACATCCAATACCAATACCAGAAGCATCATAATAAACATCAAATGACTTCTCGATATCTGGCTGTGCTAATACTGGTGCAGTGGTTAACAATCTCTTCAAAGTCTGGAAAGCTTCTTCATAATCAGATGACCAGACAAACTTGGCTTGGTTCTTCAATAATCCAGTGATGGACTTGGATATTCTAGAGAAATCTAGAATAAAGCGACGGTAATAACCCGCCATTCCTAGAAAACTCCGAACTTGATGAACAATGGTTGGTGGTTTCCAATCTAGTACATCCTTAACTTTGCTTGGATCCACAACAACCCCTTCAGCTGACAACACATGTCCTAAAAACTATACTTCCTTTAGCCAAAAGTCACACTTACTGAACTTGGCATACAACTGATGTTCTCTTAGGCGTGTCAGAACAATTCTGAGATGTTCTGCATGTTCTTTCTTGTTCTTAGAATATACTAAGATGTCATCAATAAACACCACTACAAACTTGTCTAGCTCAAGCATGAATACAGAATTCATCAGATACATGAAATGAGCGGGGGCATTCATCAAACCAAAGAACATTACCAGGTATTCATATAATCCATATCTTGTGGTAAATGCCGTTTTGGGAATATCTTCAGGCTTAATTTTGATTTGATGATAACCTGACCTCAAATCAATCTTGGAGAAAACTTTGGCTCTAGCCAGTTGATCAAAAAGTAAATCTATCTGAGGTAAGGGATACTTATTCTTAATGGTCACTTCATTCAATGGATGATAGTTGACACATAACTTCAGGGTCTCATCTTTCTTCACAAAAATTGCAGGACATCCCTAAGGTGATGAACTAGGTTGGATAAACCCTTTATCAATTAACTCTTGAAACTGAGTCTTCAACTCAACTAACTCCTTGGGAGGCATTCTATAAGCTCTTTGAGACATCGGAGCTGTTCTAGGTTTTAGATCTATGTTAAACTAAACATCCCTATTAGGTGGTAGACTGGTAAATCTTTAGGAAAAGCATCAGGGAATTCACAAACTATCGGGATATCTCCAATCTCCTTGACGGAAGTTGCACAAATTCTTTCCACTGATCTCCTTAAGGTTGGAAGTTGGATAAGAAGCTGAGAATTACTATCTGGCAAACTCAACCTTATTGTCCTATTCAAAGCATCTATAACAGCCTTATGCTGATACATCCAATTCATTCCCAAGATCACATCTATATCCTGATCCTTGAGAATAATCATGGTAGTGGGAAAAATATGCCCACCCAGGTTTATGGGTACCTGGTACACCATTTCCTTAGTACATCGACGTCCCCCAGGCGACTGTATAAAGAAATTTTCCTTTGTTGCCCTAATTAGAATTTCATGCTTTATGACAAAGGTTCTATTGATGAATGTATGAGATGCACCAGAATAAAAAAGCATAACTACAGGATGATCAGTGACAGGAAACATACCCAGCATCACGGGTTCCCCTTCTAGAATCTCCTCGGCCTAAATATAGAAAACCCACCCCATCTTCTTTTCATCTTTGCCCTTCTGAGCATTTTGGTTGTTGTTCTTGTTCTGGGCTTGACCCTGTTGTTGATTTCCAGGAGCCTTCTAAAAATTTGGATTATATTGCTTAGGATACGGACATTCCCTAGAGAAATGACCGGACTTCCCACAATTGAAACATGGGTAATTGTGGCCTTGGGGTGTTGGAGCACGAACACCAAGAACATTTGACTGTTGAGAGTTCTGGTTAATTGTAGCAGGACTGACATTTTGTCGTTGACCAGCTTGGAACTGTGGCGGACGATAAGGAGGACGATAGTGATTCACTGGATGATAGATTATCTTCTGCCTCTTTTGATTACCACCAAAAGATCCAGATGGCACACTATTTTTCTTTTTAATCTCCTTATGCTGCCGATATTTCTCCTCGGATGCAATAGCAATGTTGATTGCCTCATGATATGTGACATTGGTACAGGTAGTCATCATGGTCTGAAGTTTGGTATTTAGACCCCGCATGAACCACTTCTTCTTCTTGGCATCTGTGTTAACATGCTCAGGTGCGTATTGTGAAAGGTGATTGAACTTGCCCACATACTGCATGACTGTTTGATCACCTTGCTTCAAAGCAAGAAACTCATCAAGCTTCATGGCCATAACTCCCTCCGGAATATAATGGGCATGGAAAGCAGTGCGGAACTCTGCCCAAGTTAACTGAACACCTGCGGGATGCATAGCCACAAGGTTTGTCCACCAAGCACCTGCTGCACCTCTAAGCTATTGAGCAGCAAAAACAGGCTTCTAGAACTCTATGCATGGAATGAGGTCAAACTTCTGCTCCATGGTATGAAGCCAATCATCAGCTTCTAGTGGTTCGTCAGCCTTGGTAAACACTGGTGGTCGTGTATCGGTGAAATCAACATACGTAGCTTCTTGCCTGTGATGATTGCGACCACGGTTTCCTTGCATCATATTCTAATTACTTTGAGCTAACTCCTGAAGCAATCGAGCATTATTGATGGTCACATTGACTAGTGCTACAATAGCATCAGCCAAATTTGGTGGAACTGGTGGTGAATCAGGAATACCATCCTCATCTTGTGAAGTACCAGTAATAGTCGAGCCCCGAGTATGACGCATCTGTTCATGACAAACCAAACTTTACTCACATGCTTTTATTGAATTATTAAAAGAGCTGACTACAAACACATTACACTGGTTTCACTTATTTAAACACAAGTTCAAACTTAAGCAAGACTACCCAACTAAACTAGAACTCAATATATTACATCTCTACTCTTCTCCTCGATCACCTCAAACCTCATGATCGGTATCCATTCCAGAAACATTTCTGTCTTCATTATCACTTTCATTGACCATCACTACTTCTAGATCTTCTTCTTCTTCTTCCTCTTCAAGTTCATCATCATCTGCAATGTTGACACCAGGGTCCATTGCATCTGCCTGAGGTTCATGATTTGGATCCAAAAGATTGTTCAACCTATGGACTTCTTCATGCAAATTGGTAGAATATTCTTCTAAGTCTTCTACATAGAACTCTAACTCATGAGCTTAGGCTCTAGCTACATCTTGTCTATGCCAAGCCTCGTTTCTTCCTTCAACCATATGAACTAACATATGCTCACAGTTCTAATGAGCGGTGGTGAGACACCTCAATTGATCCTATAATTTGCCCACCTGGATGACATCCAAGGCCCTATCTCTAGTAGCCTGTGCTAACTCTGCTAAAAGCCTCTGTATCTTAGCTTGGGGATCAGGCCTAAAGCTGCTACTGCTGACACCATCACTCCTAGGGGCAAGCTAGTGACGAGGAACTCCTTTGGGTCCAATGGACTTATGGGGTGTTACCTTTGTACGAGCCATACTGTAGAAAGCAAGATTTCAAAACAGTAAGACGATCTGATAACGGTCTCAAGAGCAGCAAGGATGGATTACACAACTCAACCCAGACTCACTACCCAACCCAAACTCAGAGGGAAAGTAAGTAACAAATGGATTAATCATGATGCCTGAATCGTTCTTACGAACAAAAACATCAAAGCTCATAAACAATAGTTGTTATTATATAAGGCATAATAAGATTACTACTCCACCACACAAAGCCTTTTTAATCAAAAAAGGAATGGCGAGAATGAAATAAGATAAGCCAGAAGCAATTTGGACCAAATTAACAGGTTAAACTTATTTGTCCCAAATCATTTTGAAGTTTTGTAAAACCATACAACAAAAACTTTGTAATGATCGCTCTGATACCACTCTATGGCAGAACCTCCTAAATTATAGGTCCCACATGCACCTATCACTGTCCAATGACCTCTGACGACTTTGCATATGTTCTTGGTAACTTAAGAAGACTGTCGGGTGTCCTCAGAGAACCCTGAATCATCCATGATTTTCGAGCAGGATCCCATTATAGAGTCATTGCAGTATAACAACATTTATTCAAATATCTACATCAGAGTAAAATAGTGGAAGTCTTACAATAACTTAGTTTACAAAACAGTTGTTTCAAACCTTACAAACCAAGTTTGATAATTATTACAAACCATAGTAGTGGAGTGGCATTAGTAACATAATACAAACACACAATATAAGTATCGTGCCCAAGGTTCACACATTCACTTATCATCATCTATTTGAACAACAGTCATGCAGCATGGTCCAAGACAGACCTACCCATGAGGCTCACCTGCAACAAGGGTTAACGAACCCTAAGTACAAAAGTACTCAACAAGACTTAACCGAAATAAAAACTGATAAGACTCAGGAATGTAGGCTTAGGGATTCAAGGTAAGGCTTTAGCAATAAACAAGGTTCTTTTGTGTAAAAGCTCTCTAACAACATTCTTTCTTTCAACATTTACAACTTTATAAAAACCGTATATGAATCTGCCATGACCCATAATGAGATCATGAACTTCATATCAAACTCTTTCTCAAAACTAGCTCAAGTTTTAGTTATTAACTACGATGATGAACAGTGAGTTGAGTCTCCATAACCGAGGAGCAACGATGATTCAAACCGATTAAAACCCAGCTGGGGATTCCCAACCACACGACATATGCAGGTCCCCGACCTACATATACCAACCTACCCTCAGATCCTCTAAAACAAGAATGGGTCCACGCCACCCAAGAATATAGTACTACACCAATCCAGCCCATTGCCACATGGGCACATGCTACTCTCGCCATCTCTCTACTCCTAGTGCGCGAGTAGCCATTCTCATATAGAATAGCCAAGTTAAGGCTTACCAGAGTATGTGATCAGTACTACAAAGTCTCACCTCATGCAATTCAACAACGGACGTGTCTTAATCGACACATGCGGAAAGAACCCGCTCACAAGACCCCCATGTCTTGTGGCTCCCATACACCGAGTCCGCCCGGTCTAGATTTATTACTCCATATGCTCATATCTCATGATCACATAAATAACCAGTCATAACTAAGAAACCATTTATATCTCATGGGTGACCGGTGATCACCTGACTTTTATCGTTCTAAGCATGGCTAAGCATAAATAAACATTCTCGGATTAAAACGGTTAACAAGGTTGGTATTGGAAAACAAGGTTAGTAATGCACCAATTAGGTTTCCACTCAACTCCTATCACTTAATGCAGTATATAAAAGCAAAAGCGATATAAATTTGTAAAACACAAGGTAGGTTTAAATGCATCCGGGGCTTGCCTTAGTTAATGGAAAAGTCCAGTTCCAGAGACGTTCCACAGTTATCAAACCCAACCTCCACAGACGGATTAACCTTCTCCTCAACTTGATTGACTACCACGTGCTCACTTTCGTTCACTACATGTAGTAACAATGCCATGTTGAATATGATGTGAGATATAAAACATGATGCTTGATGATGGATACAAAAATTAATAACTCGAATACAACTTTCCTTCGCGGTACAGTTACAAGCCAACAACTACATAAACCATTTCATAAATTCAAACACGTACTTTAAGTACCAAGAATTATTTTATATGAATGACCCAAGGTCATCACTCAATCCAAAAATTCAAACAAAACCTAAATTATTAAGGTTTACTATTTGCTTTTATGAATTAATTATTTAATTCCAAATTATGAAACAAATCAACTTTCTCCAAATGAACTCAAACTTTTTATGAAGGCTTATCACATGATAACTAAGTGGCAAAACAATTTTCATAATTTTTGGATAAATAATACAGCCTAGAAAAATCATGGAAGCTCATTTATTAATTAATTAGAGCAATTTTTATCACATTCAAAATGTACTGAAAATCTACCCTTAATATTTTTCCTAAAATGTTTATGTCACAGAGAGGTCACACAAAAATTTTCATAATTTTTGGAGCTCTAATTAATTCTACACAAAAATAACAAAAACTTGCACTATTCATCCATTTCTAAAAAATAGAAAATTCATTTTCAAAACCCACAGCTACTGACATCTTGACCCCACCTATCGGCACTATTCCTCGCACTGACTATGGCGACAACGCTCGCTGATCGGCGATTTCTCGCTGTCGGTGAGATCAACGGCGATGGCAAGGATACCAACGTGTTCACGACGACAAGGCGCACCTAGAGGTAGCACTAATTGCACTGATCGCTGCACAATCCGAGCTCGACGCCGGCCATGGCGGACATGGCGGTGCGGCTATGCTACGCCGGTGAAACAGAACCAGTAGCGGTTAAATAAATGGCCCAAGAAGACTCAAGAGCTCATCCCAAACACGCTGGAGTCGATGGCTGAGCCGGAGGATGAACGGGGAAGTGGGTCGACGAGCACAGCAGCCACGGTGGAGCAAGCGGTCATCGATGGTGGTGTTCCAGTGATTATAAAGGATAAATGGGACAATCAAGCGATCACAGAGCATCACAGCAACCCGGTGAAGCTGGAACCAGGCTTCGCAAGAGCAGAGGCTCACCGTAGAGCTATGGCCATGGTGAAGCGCACGCGACGGCGATGCTGCCGACCACGAGGAAGAAAGGCAACGAGCGGCGGTCCTCGGCGAAATCAGGCACCTAGGCCCTATTGGGTGGGTTCGCAAGGAGTAGGCGGAACTGAGGCTCACTTTGCTGAGATGGTAAAGGCGCTTCGGCGATGGCGTAAGCTCGACGGAGCAATGGCGACGGCGTTAGGAAAAACAGGGGAAGGAAAACGGAGATGAACGACGACGGTAAAGACCTTATAACGCGGCCAGGAAGCAAGAAGAAGCCATGCTGCAGCCTTCTCCACGCCAGCGCAAAGCCGAACGTGGCCACGAGCGCGCCTGGAAGCCAGAGGAAGCTCGCCATCGGTGAGGTGTCGCCCGAAGACACTGTTCACAGAAATTACTGAATTGCCACTCGTCTATTTTCCCAAATTACTCCCAAATTTGTATGGTAACTCAAAAATCTCCAAAAATAAAAGTTGTTCCAAATTCAAAGTTCTACAATTTTGCTTTAATAACCATACTCTAATTCGGTCTACATTTTGAAATGCAAGTTTAAAATCAAAAGGGGACACTTTAAGTACATTTCGCCTTTTCAAATTACTTCAAATTTTATATAACAACTTTGGAAACTCCAAAAACCAACTTTGTACATCATGACAAACTCTACACTTTTGCTTTTAGACTCAACCCCAAAATGTGCTTAGATTTTGAATTAGGTTTTCAGGGTAGAATTTAAATACTAAAAATTAGGGTTTTCGGAAATTCAATTCAATACAAAGATTTTGAACTTGATTCAAACCATACAAGTCAACACATATAACATAAAGGTAACTTGTTTTAGTGTATGCATATCAAAAATTTTCACTAACACCAAAATGAGGTGCAATGCATATGATGACATGGCAAGTTTTAGTATTTAAACACCCGAGGTGTTACACGGTCGCTCCTCGGCTTCTGCTGTGCGCGCTGATCACTGACTGAATGCAGCACCTGTGAGTCCTGTCATCACTAAAATAGTGTCCAGTCAACATTTGACCCTCCATTCACTTCCAATTTAAAATCCTTTGTGAATGAGGTTGACTCCAATTTATCTTTGGGCTATTCCTAAACTACCTAGTTCTAAGTTTGACAAGTGTGCACCACACCTAACCCATTAGACTCACCTAGGTCAAGTTACTAGTTCATACCCCCCTTAATAGTACGGCTAAATAAAAAACAAAGTTCTAAACTAATATAAGTGTCTCTTCAATGCCAAACAACACTTAGAACTAGTCCGTCCTTAACCTTGTCTTCCAACCTTTGAAAATCAAAACGATTTCCATCGATAGGGACATAAAAACCATAATTGCCCAAACAATCATCATTGCTATGACCTAACCCAAGTTGCTACTACAAAACACACGTTAGTCACAGTAATCTCGTGTCGTCATTAATCACCAAAACTCAACTAGGGGCCTAGATGCTTTCAAGCCCCTCACAGCACGAGTGCTGCTGCAGCGGCGGCGGCATGGAGCAGGAAGCGGACCTGTGTGCTGGTGTGCTTGGGTATGTGGGAGCTTTGATTTTTGGGGAGCAGCTGCGGCAACACCTCACGGGACGAAGGATTGAGGATGGGAAGGGAGAAGAAAGGTGCAGAGAATGACATTCGGGTCCCCCGTGGCAGAGAGACAATCTCATCCAACCCAATTCTCAAACCAAACAGAAAAATTGGGATAGACCCAATCCTCAAACCAAACAAAAAATGGGTTCAACCTATCCCAGAAAATAGGGTTGGGTTCAAACCATCCCTTCTCATCCCAAACTAAACACATGGGACATGGCCCGCAGGAACCAGGCCACGCATCGAGTTTTTGGCAGTGCAAGAGCCTCGGATTTTGGGCGGAGATGGCAAAAGCCAACAAGCAAATGAGTGAAGATGAACCAGCTGAAGGCGTGGTTTCCCTCTATTTCCAAAGTCTTAGTAAGCGTATGTGCCTAGTTTCATCACGAGTGCTCACCTCTCTCCTTGTAAATACTATATGATGTTATTATTTTTGCTAAGGCCCAAATAAAGGATTTTGACTTCTAGAGGATTGAATCCCCCTCACTCTCAATCCCCTTTAATCCTCTCAAATTGGAGACTGACTGAATAGGCACAAATAAAACTCCAACAAAATCACTGCTCAAAATGACCTTACCCAATATTTTCTAACAAAAGATTTAGTGGAAAAAAATGAGTCAACTAGTGGGTAAATGAAATCAACTTGTGTCAAGATCGATGAAGGTAACCAATTGACAAATTTGTGGTAGTGAGCTACTCTATGTCAAATTGTAGGTTATTGTTCTAACTCAAATTTCTTTAGTTTTGACCATGAAGAATATATTAACATGTTCAAGTTCAATTAAATGCATCAACAAGAACATATTCAGTGGAGAATATAATTAATTAAATTAATTTGTTGTAGATATTGGTGTATTTTTTATAACATTTGATCAAAGCTAGAGAAGCTTGATTTGTGACCAAGTGTTAATATGTAAGGAATAATAGAGGGAGTAAGCCTCATTTGGTACTACTCCAATTCACTAGTGAAGCCATTTTTTTGGTTTAGCTCTATGAACGACTCTATCAGTGGTGTTAAAGTCATTTTGGTAAATCGTTTGACAAAATATCTTTATGTTAAGCTCCTTAAAACATGCTCTTATAGAACCCCATACAGGGCCCACCAGGACAAGATGAAGCCACTATTTTGGCTCCATCCCACTTTAAGCCTCAGTGATAGCACGTTTTTTTACTGGGTGTATTCAATTCACTTTTGTTGAAGAATGTTCTTCGAAACATCGCACGTAACGTGCTCCTCTCCTTCGACACAACACAAACCTAGGGTAGCCACGTGTGGGGCTCTATTACAACCTCGCGGTCCAAAGACACACTGAAAACCTAACAAATTTGATTCCACTAGGGACTTCAATTCCTCAAGCAGACCTGCTACAGACGAGTGTGAGTATAGGTCTGCCTCTATAGCTTGCTACACCATGACCGTGTCCGTTTCCGGGCTCAGTTAGCCAATTCCTACGCTTATAGCACGGTTTAAGGGGCTTGCTATGTTAAGCTATTTTGTTTTACCCCATTTGACACAAAACGGCTTCAAACGGCTCTGAAGCCAGTGAAGAAGCCATGCCAAACGTGGCCTTAATTTTCTTAACTTTGTGTTGAAAGCTGAAACCACATAGAAATTGATCGAGAGGCAAGGAGAAAGCAAACAGTAGGGTTCCAGGCACTCTAGTACACGTTGCCACAAACAACTTTTTTTTATTCAAGCTTTGGCTCTATGGCCATATATTACTGGACCTGTGCTCTGCTAAATCGCGAGCCACACAAATGTTTACACAATCCGGGAGACCATCTGTCCACGTTTGAGACAAGCCTGGTTCCCAACCAGTGCCAAATCTGGCCAGCTCGTTTTTTAAGACAAGTCGGCAGGCTAAACTGTCGGTCTATGTATTAAAAAAGGATTACACAAGTACATACAAAAGTAAACAAACAAAACCCTCTACAACATCACCAACAAGAAACAGTACATGACCTTAGCAAAGACACGACAGACCATCGCAACACAGAGATACCATACAAATTGTAGCAACAACTACAGGGGTTCACTTAGCGATGCCTCCAAGGAGGAAACGATGTCCGGAGACGCCGTCAATACCAACCGAAAATCGGCACAGATTTTTCAACCAGAAAAAGAACCCCGAGGTAGAGGCCAAAATGGGGAAGAGGGCATACGACAATGCCTCCAACGAGGTAAACGACGTCCACAGGCGTCGTCATTATCAGCATCAGCATAGCCGAGCAAGGACTTCTCCCAATGCCCCCATCCCAAACCATAAGCCTAAAAGCAAGGTTGTAACCGAAGCAAGTCACCACTAGCAAGATGTCGCAGCCACACCAAATGAGTCACCGGCATGTGTGATTCATCGTTGTGGCGCCAGCCTCAGCCGCTGCCAGCTCGCCAAGCACCGAAACACCTCGGGTCACCACACCATGTTGCTACAAGGGCCAAGACAGACCTCCGACACCACACAGAGGACGCCGAAACACCGTGCCAGTGCTTGACTACCGAGAGTTGCCTTCTGCAAGTTGCCGCCGCCGCGACAATAGGCCACTGGCATGCGTGGCCAATCGCCGCGGCGCCGGTCAAAATTAACCGTAGCCAACCTGAAGTCGCCAACCTCAGCAAAACTCTCCGAAGGTGCTCAACAATCCATGTGCGCATCAGGGACGCCATCTCCATAACTTCCGCCAAAGACCAAGATTGGTTGTCGTCGATGCCATCACCAAATCTGTTGTGTTGTTCGTGGTGGCCGTGACATCGGCAGCGGCATGGAGCGAGCCACCCGGATGACGACCGCAGTCCGTAGACCACCTACACACGCGCCACCGCGCCGTGAACCGGGATGGCCGTGGGCACCCTTGCACAGCCACGCCGAGGGGCGCCCGTACATTGGCACCACCGCGGGAGAGGGAGGCCGCCATCTCCTGCAGGTCTAGACCTGCCGCCGCCGCTGTAGCCGTCTCCCGGCACCCGCCGGACCTGGACCGATAGATCCGGCCATGGGACCACTGGATCCAGGTACTAGAGCAAGGAGCCGCCCCGGAATGCTACAGCCGCCGCCATCACCTGGCGACCTTGCCGTGCCCCAAACAGTCATGGCTCCGCCTTCCACTGCATCTATCACGCTATTGCGAAGGAGCGCCCTGCCACCGCCTTCCTGGCAACCCGCGCGGCCATGCCAGCGGCCTGCTCTGGCGGCGGGGGAGGGTGAGAGAAGGTGGTTGGTGGCGCTGGTTTGGGGTCCGCCCGTGCCACCCCATCTGCCCAGTCCGTGCATAGACGAGTTACAAACTGGGTACATGAACAACAATAAGAAAAACAAAATGCTCACGGAGGAGCTCACAAATAAGCTTAAAGATGTTGCCACAAACAACTTTTGATATAAGTGCAGCGGTAACAAACACAGACCCAGTACATTATTTCCAAGAGAATCGATCATACACATCAGGACACGTAGACACGTATATACGGTACTAAGGACATCGATGATGGAAACCATCAGAAATGCGCCATACATGCTATGGAGCCATCGAGGACGTTACCATTAGCGTGTGCAGTGGACCAGTGGTGCATGTCCAACGCGATGCAGCATGCATGCCGCAGACCCCAGAACAACGTTTGATCAGATGTCGTGCAGGGCGACTTCGGGGAGCTGCACTGGGTAGCGGTGGATGCAGTCGGCCCACGGCCCGTCGGAGTCGATGGCGGCCTTGAGGCACTCCCACGCGACGCTGCTGCAATTGAAGCCGGAGCCGAAGGAGATCATCCACACGTGGTCTCCCTTCCTCATGCAGCCCTTGGCCTCGATGTAGGCCAGCTCGTACAGCACCGAACTGCTCGACGTGTTCCCGAACCGGTGTAGCGTCATCCGCGAGGCCTCCACGTCCTCGTCGGAGAGGCCAAGGCCGCGCTGCACCTCGTCGATGACCCCACGCCCGCCGGCGTGGATGCAGAAGTGCTCGAACGCCGTGTGGAAGTCCGGACGGTACAGCCTCACCTTGGCGCCCCAGCAGCTGAGGAGCTTCCGCTTGAGAAGCGACAGCGCCACAAGGAGCTGCTCCGAGACCGGCAGGACGAGGGGGCCGAAGGCCATGATGTTCCTCTTGAGCGCCTGGCCGGCGGTGGTGGTGAGGTCCTTGGAGAGACGGACGCCGAGGATGCCCTTGCCGTCTTCCTCCTGGAATATGCAGTGGTAGTCGGCGTCCCGTGCGGCGGTCATCCTGCGGACGATGCGGCCGAGCCTGAACCGCGCGCGCTCGGGCAAGTTGGAGAGGATCGTGGCGGCGGCGCCCATGCGGAAGAGGCAGTTGGGTAGCAGCATCGCGCGCTCGCTGCCGATGTAGTACTGCGACGAGAGGATCTCCGTGGACACGGTCAGGACGTGCGTGCCCGGCGGCGCCACCTGAAGGAGGTGCCTGGCCAGGCCGATGTTGACGAGCCCCGCGCCGCAGCCCATGCCGGACAGGTTCAGGCTCTGCACGTCCGGACGCAGCTTGTACCTGTTGACGACCATGTCGACGAACACCGGCGTGGGCGTGAAGATGCTGCAGTTGACAATGAGCACGTCGATCTCCTCGGGCCTCACGCTCGTCCTGGCGAACACCTCGTCCACGGCGGAGAAGATAACATCCTGGGTCTCCTCCCGGGCCGCCTCAAGGCTGCGGTCCGGGGGCATGTAGTGGTACGAGTTGGGCAGGCACGTCTCTTCGCCGATCCCCGAGCGCTCGAGCAGCCGGATTGAGAAGCTGACGCTCTCCGGGTCGACCTGGTACGGCAGGTAGTGGGCGTGCTCCAGGCACGTGGCGAACGGCGCCCGGAAGCAGGGCTTCGGGCGGAAGCAGCCGTACTCCACGAGGTACACGTCCCGCGGCCGGTGCAGGCGCCTCAGCTGTGCCACGCCAGCAGTCAGGATGACCGCCGTGAGGATGCGGACCGGCGGCACGGCGCGTAGGCTGCCGGCGAGATCGTCGATGCTGACTGGCCATGCCCGCCGGAGCGCGGCAGCTACAAATGCCACCGCCACCATGGCGAGGAAATTGTCCACAACGAGCTGGTACCAAGTCTTGAGGTTGAGGAGCTTGGCCATTGTCATGCGTCTATGCATGGTGGTGGCTAAGTCAGGTTTGGTGTATGTGAGAGTGAGTGAGAGTGAAGATGCTACCTTTATTTCGAGGGCTCGATCGAGGGCATTAATATTGCAGGGAGTTTGGATGGCTGGACGGTTCGGACTCAAATTACAATTCAACTACGTGCGTATACTATACTACGGAGCAATAAAACTGTCCGGTACTCCCGATATCTACAAGACAAGACATAAGTCACACCATTAGAGGTGGCCCAGCTCAAAAGATCAAGGCGTGCACGGCGTTGCTCGGCGTACACCGCAAGCTATTGTATACTACCAAATATGATACTTTCCTTATAACCCTGCCTCTCCAGACTATATAAGGAGAGGCAGGGGTCCCCTAGTGGACACGATCCATATATCTCAATGCAATACATCAGAACACATGATGTAGGTATTACGTCATACTGACGGCCGACCCTGTCTAAATCTTGTGTCTTGGTGCTTGTATTACCTTCTCGTTTCTGATCTCGCTCACCTCTACGATAAATCTACCATCGTGTGATACACCTTGGTAGACTGCCGAGCATCTTTTATCGATAGTTGGCGCGCACAGGTAGGGGTGTGCGCTTGATCCCATGGCGAGCCAGATGGAACTCAAATCAACAACGCATTCTCATCATCAATCTCGTGGAGATCCATGTCGGTCCACGACGACGATTCATCGCTGGCTACACCAGGCCCCGCGACTCCGATTTCGGAACCACCTCCGAGGTTGTCTTCACCGACAACTCACCGCCCGCTAGGTGCTCGCCGTCAACGCCAACCAGATAACACCATACGTCGCCGACCAGACTTTCTGTCTAAAGCTAAGTCACATTTTAATATTCTTTTAAATATTCTCCAATCTCCGTATATCGCCATGACGTTTATCCGAGCTGTTTTCTCCATGTTTGCTCTCTAAACGATTTTCCGAACCCCCGAACAGTCCTATTGATGCTCGAACGCCTCCAGAGATGGCCCTGTCTCCGGCTCCTCCCTACACGTGCACAAACGTGTGCCCTCTGCGTTATGGGTGGTCGGCAACGGCTCCTTAGCGACGCTTGTTCCTCCTACACGTGTACGGGCTCCGTGCTCCGCATTATGGTTAATAGGCTAGCTAGAGCTGGAGACTCAGCTACACACTAACTGTTTGGGCGGTTTATATTAAATACATCTTCGCTCCAACTGATCGTCAAGCTACATAGACTATTTTTTTCTCCGAAGTTCAAATATTTTTACATCATGTACTACCCGTTCTACATGTTTGTATTGCAGGATCATCGTCCAGGTGATCGGACCACCTGGTGCTCGGACTTTTCCACCGATCAACTGGTCGGACCGCTAGGTTCATGGACTTCGTCGCCGACCAGTTGATCGGACTGTTCGCCGGTTGCTTCTACTCAATGCTCACTTCGCCGCCGACTAGTTGACCAGACTGTTCGTCGCTCGTGCTTCATCGCCAACTACGCCGATTACTCTTCGGTGCTCGGATTCTTCGTGCTTGAGGACTAAGTGATCACATTTCACCGCATGGACGTCGCCAGCTACGCCGAGGACTCCTTGGTGCTCGGACCTCGCCAGCTATGCCGGGGACTCCTCGCTCCTCGGTGCTCGGACATCGCCAGTGATGTCGGGGACTCCTCGCTCCTCGGTGCTTGGTCATCGCCAGCGACGCCGGGGACTCCTCGCTCCTCGGTACTCGGACATCGCCAGCGACGCCTAGGACTCCTCGCTCCTCGGTGCTCAGTCATCGCTAGCGGCGCTGGGAACTCCTCACTGGTCGGACGTCGCCAGCTGCGCCGAGGACTCCTCGGTGGTCGGACATCGCCAGCTACGCCGAGAACTCCTCGCTGCTCGGACGTCACTAGCTGTGTCGAGGACTCCTCAGTGGTCGGACGTCGCCAGCTACACTGGGAACTCCTCGCTGCTCGGACGTCGCCAGCTACGCCGAAGACTCCTCGGTGCTCAGACCTCGCCAGCGATGCCGGGGACTCCTCGCTCCTCGGTGCTCGGACATCGCCAGCAACGCCGGGGACTCCTCGCTCCTCGGTGCTCGGTCATCGCCAGCGACGCCGCGGACTCCTCGCTCCTCGGTGCTCAGACATCGCCAGCGACACCGGGGACTCCTCGCTCCTTGGTGCTCGAACATCGCCAGCGACGCCGGGGACTCCTCGCTCCTCGGTGCTCGGACATCCCTAGCGATGCCGAGGACTCGTCGCTCTTCGGTGCTCGGTCATCGTCAGCGACGCCGGGGACTCCTGGCTCCTCGGTGCTCGGACATCGCCAACGACGTCGGGGACTCCTCGCTCCTCAGTGCTTGGATATCGCCAGCGACGCCGGGGACTCCTCGGTGCTTTCTTGGTGGTTGGATCTTGCTACGTCTCATCGGTATGCTATCAAGCTACTCCATGCTGTTCGGATCAGGGTGCTGATCTTGGGCAGCATGTCTGGGGTCTTGATACACGCATGTCAGACGACGTCAGCAAGCTTTTAGACTTCTTTTTTTTTGACCCTGCTACAAGATTCATTCTTCATCTTCCAGCAGGCTCGGGGACTAAGTGGGCACACTTCACCTTATGGTGAATGTGCTTGTTCTCATCTCGAGGCTATGCCCGAGGACTGGCTACCTGCTCGGCTGGTCTTCTACTTTCTGACCCTGGCACCACGTGACTACGTCACCTACTGTTAGGCTCAGGGACTAGTTGTGGGGGTATGGCCCCGGGTATCCACAAGACAAGACATGGGCCGCACCATCAGAGATTGTCCACCCTATAAGATCAAGGCGTGCACGGCGCTGCTCGACGTGCACCGCAAGCTATTGTATACTACCAAATATGATACTTTTCTTATAACCCTGCCCCTCCAGACTATATAAGGAGAGACAGGGGTCCCCTAGTGGACACGATCCATATATCTCAATGCAATAAATCAGAACACAAGATGTAGGTATTACGTCATACTGACAGCCGAACCTGTCTAAATCTTGTGTCTTGGTGCTTGTATTACCATCTCGCTCCTAATCTCGCTTACCTCTACAATAAATCTACCATCGTGGGATATATGGAGGTTAAAACGGAGCGCCGTGCACTCCTTTGGACAATCGCCGCCGTCCTTATAGAGAGGATCAACTGCCTCCTGCTTCAACTCTCTGAAATTCTCCAACCACTTTGGACAACCCAACACAACGTCGTCTTCATCGAAGTGTTTGACTAGATCTTCAACAAGCTGCACATCCTCGGGTTGGCTCACAGTATCCTAACCATCCCGACCGTCACCGGCTTCGTCGGCCATGTCTTGCATTAGATCATCCACCATGATGTAATCACGACAACTGTTGTCACTGTCGGCTGGCGCAGCTGCTGCTGAAGATGATGAGGAGCCGGGTGCTCCTAAAGGATCTTTATTCACCGGTGGTGCTGTCGTCGTCGTCGTCGAAGAGCTCACTCCAGATGCACCGCCACTCGCACCAACTCTTTCGCCGTGAAATGTCCAGACTGTGTAGCCCCCGACGAAACCATACATGATCAAATGAGTTTGCACCTCGCTGTCTCGGTGGGCTTTCAGGTTCTTGCAACAAGAACATGGACATATGGTTGTCATCCGCTTCAGTCTCTCATGGTGAGCTTTACCAGCAGCAATAAACTTCCTTAATTCAAAGAGGTACCACGGATCATTCACTCTATCGATCCAGTACATCCATTCTGACCTATCCATCATACCTGTGAACATTATCCGTCACAATCAACATTAAATAAAGAAGAATTAGGAGAAATTGATGATTTTTACGTCCAAAATCATGAAAAAGAGAGGAAATGACGATGTGAAAGATGAAGCATGCATCTATGATGAATAAAAAGTTAAAGAAATACATGTCATCATTTTTTCCATTAAAATTGATCTAGATCTAGATCTAGAGAGAACTCTAGGTGATGGAAATAGAGAGAGAGGATGGAAGGAGAGAGGGAGAGCCTTTATGAACCTCTTATGATGTCCTCCTCTCTCAAATCCAAGCCCTTCAACTCAAATCAAAAGTTTCCTCAAATTTTAGGGCAAAGCCTCCCCCCATGAGTTTGAGAGAGGAAGACCGTGGAGAAGATGAAGGGGTGGTGCTGTGTATTTGTACAGGCTTTACCGCGGCGGGCAAGATAAAGCGCCCGCTTCGGTAAAACAACTCTTTACCGCGGCGGACAGTTTAAAGGACCCGCCACGGTAAATCGTATTAACCGCGGCGGACGATTCATACCGCCCGCCACGGTAAATAATGATTTCCTGCGGCAGGCAAGTAAGATGGTCCGCCGCGGTAAACCCTTTTCCCGCAGTGGGCGCTTCGGTGGCCGGCCTCGCTACCCGGTCACCGGTTAACCGTGGCGGGCAAAAGAGGTGCCCGCCACGGAGCCCATTTTAGCCACGCTGCGCAAATTGATTCCTGTAGTAGTGATACTCTTCGGTGGACCGCCGAGCATCTTTTATCGACAAAAACTCAGCTGTAAAGTAGCAGTGTCACGTGATCTGCCTTAAACCGCCGCCGCTCAACTGCTCAAGCATAAACTGAGAAAACCGTATGGGCCACTGTTCTCGTTTGATGATGAATGATTCATTCACTGGTAAAGATTGCGTGTGTTCAAGTAGCTGCTGTTTGTCTGTTACGTGTAGATCTACAAAGAACACTGCCTTCATTCTTTCGTGATGACTGTTCCATACTCCGTACGTACTACAATACCTGGAGTGTCCCCCGGCAGGGCAATGCATGTACTGTTGACGCGTTTCGTTGGGACAACTCGCAACTATCGCTCGTCGTTATTTGCATTGGGTGCTCCAGTACCGTTCGTAAGAAGCACGGTCTAGAGCTACTGTAGCTGCTTAATTTCGTCTTGAAGCCGGAAGATGGCCACCCACGTTGAGCTCACATGCACGCTGCCAGCCGTTGCCGTGCTGCTTCCCAGCCAAGATGCGCTGGCCGACCCGGAGGGGCGAACTTAACACAGCTGCTGCCCGGACCGACGCCCTACACGCCAGTGCAACGCCATGGCCGATGCCTCCGGCCTTTGGTTCCAGGACTAATATGTTTGGTTCTAGAAACTAAAGGAGACTAAAGGGCTGAACAAAGACTAAAATATCCTTCTTCCTTTAGATAGAGGTGAGGGAGGAGAAAGAGGAAGGAATATGGACTGTAAAGTTAGTCCATTAATCCTAAAAAAAACCTCTCCCAGAAGACTAGTGAACTAGAGACTGAAAGTTCCTCTAGTAGTTCTTCCTATTTGATTAAAAGAGACTAAAAAGAACTAAAAAATAGTCTCTAGTCTCCTCCGTCTCGCGGAAAGAAGAGATGACGGCAGCCACCGATCAACATGATCATGTTATCATACACTGAAGGATACGGCATGGAAAATCCTATCCTACGTGTTCTGCTGCTTTCCTTGCATGCCTCATCTAACTCTACCATGTACTGTATGTTAGTTCAGTACCAAATTAATTGTTATATTTTAATATTTGACTTCGTATTATAATAATGCAAAGGTCTGGTATTTAATTAACATTATTTCTGTACCATTGTTGCACTACAACATGAAATTTGAACTATTAAAGTACGTATTACTATTCTTGTACCCATATTTCCATGATCTCTTTGAACTATCGAATATGTATCTCCTGTTCTCCTTGCTTGATAATTCACTAAAGCTAACATGTTCGCGCCTTTTATATCCGTAGCAGATTCTGCTTGTTCTTGCTTCGTTAGTTTTGTAGCGACGTAATCTACATGTATCAATGCTCGTCCTATCATATGCTATGAATTTTATAATTTAAATATTAATTTGATTAATTTGTATGTAACTAGTTTTCTAATTTAAAAACAATATAGGTGTTACACTTCGATACTTTATATATGCAAATATTAATATGGTTTAATTACTATCACCAATGTGCTTTAAAATTATAACTTGTTTAGTTTGAAATCCACTCCATATGTAGTTCGAGTAGGTGCTCTCACAAGTCCTTTTATTTTTGCAAAGATAAGATTTGACTTACTTAAATTATACGATAATATATGTTAATACAATGACCAATCTTAACTCAGCTTTTGAATTAAAATATATTTTGGCTAATGTGAATTAATACCTTTACATGGTTTTGCTTAACTATAATAAGTCAAACGTGTAGCCTTTTCTTTTCTTTTATTTATAATATACTATAAACTTCTGGTAGCCATTTCTTTTTAGTGGTAATATCGTTCTTGGCGTTTCTTGTGTTCTCGTGACCTTAGCAACTAGATCTCTTTTAGTACATTGTTTTAACTGCTTTTGCCTTAAGTGGTGTGCTACTCTCAATTGTTTCTATTTGTTTGCTTGTATGTTTGCTGGTGTGCTTGATTGCTACGATCTGCGAGTAGAATAAAATCAGTCCGTGAGCGTTGAAGACCAGAAGGCATTGACTATATGCTAGTTTATGAGGAAGCTTGAGCAAGCTTAAAAGGCAAGTGTAATATAAGCTCCTTATTACCTATTCACCATATTCATATGCATATTTCAATGAACCGCCTAGAGTTTACTGCCTTGGTATTGATTATCATGTGCTTTATTTACCTATATGGGTCTATGCATTTGGGTAGCATGCTTAGCTTGCTTTTATACAATTAACTCTGATTAAAGATATATGCAACTTGTTATTAAAATATATTTTTAGCAACTTGGAATCGACGAGTCTAGAGCATTGGGTCTTGTTTTGGTGCACTATTTTCTCTCCATAAATACTCATCTTTAAGTGCCAACATAGGAGTTATCGTACAACCATGAGGGATATATGGCTATGGCTTTAGCTAAGTAAATTGAGCTTTTCTAGCTTGTTAGTTGTTATCAAAAGGCGCAAGAGGGGGTGTCTGAACGGGTATAGGACAATGTAACACCCTAAAATTTGCATATTTTTAAAATAGCTAAAAATGATTTATTTATTCATTTTTGTGAGCATTTGAAACTTAGAAAAATTAAAAAAAACTTTGTTAAAATTAAAATCAAATATAAGGCTAAGCAACATTGTGGTGCATTCATGCGGGTGCATTTGTATTTTTGTAATGAGTGGTTTTGGTCTATATTCAAAACGTTTCAAAGTGTTTTTGAAAATGATTCAAGATGGTTTTGAAATAAAAGAAAAGAAAAGGGGGAAAAAAAGAAAACCTCACCCTCTCTCTCTTCATTCGGCCTACCGGCCTGCCCCTGCTTTACTTTCGTAGGCCCGTTGGCCCGTTCCTGCTCCCCTCTCTTCTGCAGCGGCCCAGCTGCCGTCGTCTCCCGCAGCTGCTCCAGCAGGCCGACCCAATCCCGCTCGGCCTCTCTCCCTCCATCCCGGCTCAGTCATAGCAAGACAGCCCAGCGTCGCCCGCGCCGCTTTCCTCTCTCCGCGCCCTGGTCTCGCTGACTGGTGGGGCCCGCTAGACTGTCTTCTTCTTCCTCGCACAGTAGTCGACCCGGACTCCGCCGTCGCGAGAGTCCGCTGCCGGTCCGGCGTCGTCCGATGCCGTGTGCGCCAAGCTTCCCCGCCTCTTAAATAGTAGGCAGAACCCCTACGCTGCATCATGCCGCCCCATCCATCCCTAAGCGCAGCCACCGCCTCTGTTCTAGCACGCAGCCCCACCGTAGCCCTAGCCGCCATCGAGCACAAGTCATCGAGCCGTGCGCCGCCTCCGTCTGCTCCGCGCCTCTGTAAGATGCCTAGTTGAGTTCACCATCTTCTCCTGTACCTCCCGATGTTTTTCTCACTTCAAATCATGGCTTGTAGGCCAATTTCCATGAACTCTGGCGAGGTCTCGCCATCTCCGACCATGGCACCACCGCCTGAGCTCACCGTCAGTCCGCTCTCTCTCTGATCTATTTCTAGTCGTCCATCATCGATCCAACAGCCGATATTCACCGATACCATTTCGGCCAACAGTTTTGCAAAAGAACCCATGCACGTTTGTAGATTTGAACCCACGGTCCAAGGCATACTTCCAGAATATGTTTTCTTTTTCTAGAAAGCGTAGATTCCCTCTATTAGATTCAAAATACACTTTCATCTATTTACAGTTTTACCACTATTTTCTTTAGGCCATAACTTCTTTGTTTTAACTCCGATTTGACCCGTTCAAGTTGCGTTAGATTCATAATTGTGTAATCTACATGTTCAAGCTACTGTTAAATATATTTTTAACTTTTAAAATTTGAGGTTAGATTTAATCTATTATTTTATTAAAGGAAATCTTGTTTAATTCATAACTTTTTTCATTATAGCTCCAATTAGAGTGCTTTTTCGTGTCTGTGTGTTCATAGCAACGTGTAGAACGTCTTTAAAACCTTTTCACTTGATATTTCATATGTTTGGTGTACTGTTCTAATTTAGTTCTACTGTTTGCTTTGTGTATGATTGCTTGGATGCTTGTGTGGTGCGTTATGATCTTGTCTAGTTGGTGAGGTTTGTGTTGGTGATATAAAAGAAGTTGGTGATCCAGAAGAAGTCCTTTGAAGGTTACAATTAAATAGAAGAAGGATTTGAGTTTAAGGCAAGTATAACATGTGATCTTCCTTATTATCCTATTCATCTTAATATCATTTAATTCATACTACATGTGTCTACCTTGACAACCATAGTAATTTTTCTAGCTATTTGATATCCTGGATTCCTTGACACCTTTGGGTTATTGCATTGGGAAGTATGATGCTAGCGCTCAATTAAAGACCATGATCTTGTAACTTGACTAATGGTATATGCAATAAACACTAAAAGATGCTTTTTAGCAATATGGAACAAGGGGGCTAGAGCATTGGGCTATTATTATGGTGCTCTAGATTCCTCTCCCTAAGGACTTATCTATAAATGATCATCTGGGACTTATAGTACAACTATGAGGGCTACATGGCTCTGGCTTTAGTTAAGTATGAGGACCTTTTCTAGCTTGTTAGTGGTTACCTTTTTGGCGCAAGAAGGACTTCACGAGACGGGTATAGGACAACATCTACTCTTATGTGTATAGCCATGAAGGAATTGTGCCATTCGACAGGTGTTCCTATATCTGCTTGCTAAGTGAATCTTAGCGGCCCTTACTTGTTAGATGAACCATTAAAAGGCTTCATAGTGTACCCTACCTGCTCATCTTGGAATTGTTTTAGGAGTAATTAACCCGGGTATGTGGGTATCACGATTCACAGCGAAAGTGTACAACCTCTGCAGAGTGTAAAACTAGTATATCAGCCGTGCTCACGGTCATGAGTGACCTTAGAACCCTTGCGGAATAGATGATGAACACTGATGATACTGATGATAAAGATGCTCACTAATGATTATTGTTTATGATATTCATTATTCATGTTTACCTAATCATGTGTTTATATGGGCTTGTGAATAAACTTGTTGCCATCCAATTGCTAAAAGATGACTCATTAAAAGCTAATCGCAGTTAAACCAGTGTCAGCCTTTTGAGACTCATGAACTCTATGTTATATTTGTTGAGTACGACATGTACTTACGCTTACTTTATTTTTCAATTATTTGGATAAAAATCCTAGATGGATACCAGATTACTAGAGTTTAGAGGAGTTAGGCTTGTGATCAACCAGTCAGTTGTCCCTGTGGATTAGAGTCTTCACCCAAAAATCAGAGTTGTCTTTCCACTGTGTGCTGTCTAAGGTTATATCTCTTGTAATAATATGTTATATTAAGCATTGTCTTTTGATATTACCCCTTATTTATATCTATATGTGAGATTTGACTTTCTGAGCTCACATATGGTGCATATGTGGTTTTGTTCTTAAAACTGGGTGCTACAGACAACCTCCATTGTTATATATACACCCTGTAGATAACACCCTGCATTCCGGACCGGTGGTAGATCATGTGGGTGACTATAACCTTGTTGAGTTCTTTGTAGTCCACCTCCTGTTTGTAGGCCAAGTAGGACCTAATTACACGGAATAGCATACTCTATTTGTGCTTTTCCTTAGTAATCTCCCTTATGCATGAGTATGGAGTTAATCTTTTGCTATCACTACGTACATATACTTGTAGTAAGAATATCATAAGAATCTACCTCACCCACTATACACTCAAGTTATTACATCTATGATTAATGGTCTATCCCCTGAGTGTCATTATGCCTAATTCCTATATTCACCCCTGCTCTAGCGATGCTGGTATGTTGACTGACAGATATTCCTTTATTACTCAATAAATCTTTATTCCATTGTTTCCCTATGGTAAAATATAAATAACGATACCTAGAATACTCTTGGTGAAATGCTACACTGATGTTCTGTGCGCTTGTAGAATCCTTAATATTATATTTGCACTCCCTAATGTCAACAAGCATTTCTAGCACCGTTGCTGGGGAAACAATTGGTGTAAAGATTTAGATCATTAACATGCCACTAGCTTTAGTAGGATTACCCATGTTCTGTTATATTGTGAAATAGATAGGACAACAGATACCGTTTTGACCTTTTGGCAGGCCTCCACAAGAAAAGAAGACATATTGAAGAACCTAGGATGCCTAAACATTCAAGACCATCAACATTGGAACCCTGCCATCTCACAGGTTTGTATAAACATACGTATATATTATTCTAACCATGTGTAGATTAGAGAAAAAAGTCGACGTTCCAAGAATTCAAATCACATCTCAAGTGACGAACATTGACGCTGCACTACTCACAAATTCCATCTTGTGAGTCATGGTAAGTTGATCAAGAAAGGTGAGATAGTCTTGCTCATGGACTTTAAACTTAATGAGTAGTTATCTTTTAGTTTTTGCATTCCACTGTATGTTTACTTTGAATAATCTATACATCCACTATGTTTTGTTTAAGATTTTCTTATATCAAATCCACACCATGTTTAGTTCCTTTCATATATCCATCCCACTTGCATCTTTATTAAACAAAGAAAAGACAAAAATATATATGAGAACATGAAGGCTCATGATTAGTTGCAATAATAATAATAAAATATATCTCACCATGATCATGCTCTTTTATCTCTATTTGAATAAATCTCTTTTATGCTTTCATGCTACCTTTGTTTGCTATAGTATGCTTAGGTTTTGAAGTATCCTCATACACCTCTTAAATTGGGCATGGTGCTTAGTTTAAACTATTTTCCTGAATTAAATTATACACGGTGTCTAGTTTAATTTTTGAACCAAGAGTTGTGTTGATCTTACTTCCAAAGGCTTTTTAAATTAATCATGGTGCTTAGGTTAAAATGCTTTCCTAAATCAAATTAAACATGGTGACTAAATTGATTTTTGAGCTGATAATATGCTTTAGTAGATACTAGTTATTTTGTTGGACTAACCCCCTGCAAAAAAGTTTTAAATTCAATCTAGATAAGTCAAGAGATGAATTCACATCAAAGATGAATCAAGACATGTGATGAACTCTAATAACTTCACACAAAGAAGACCTAGCTCATCCTTTAAGGAAGGAAGAACCGTGAGTATTACAGTTTGTTCACTTATCTTTTGTTGTAAGTTATCTTGTGACAAGAACCATGCTAAAATATAGCAAATACATAAAAATTGCAATAAGACATGATAAAAAAATCTATGCTAAAGCAATCCTAAAACTATCCTTTCATTAGCATGATGAAATTACAAAACCTATAGACAACAACTCATACTGCAAATTTGTTGTATTCACTTAGGCATATGTCCACTAATACTCTATAGGAAGAATAAACATAAGCTATATTTGTTCATGGTTTGGTATGGACTTGCAAACCCAAAAATCACCACTACAGCTATGGGAGTGGACGAACAAATCAATGGGCTATGAGCAACATCAAAGATAACCTAGCATTGAGCCTTCCTAGGACTCAAGCAAGAATGCTAATGAGAAGCAAAATGCAACCCACCTCGTATTAGCCAGAGTATGTCTGCTTTCATCATCGTCAAAAAGACCAGCTCGCACGTTGGCAACAAGGACTAGGACGACAAATGCCACTACATCATAGCATGCATCCTCGTATCAATAGACGTCAGTAATCAAGGGAGGTCTGTCGATGGTGTCTCGTAAGGCCATAACCTTGATTGCGAGACTGTAACACCCTTGGTGTTACATCATAAATCATTTACTAAAACATGTCATGAGCATCATGTTTATGTGTTAATGCATGTGATAAAGTGTGTAGATCAATTTCTATAAGTTGAAACAATCAACAAAAATGCAAAACAAAAGTTGAATCGATAGTCATGTTATATCACTTAGGGTTTAAAACCCATTTTTATTAAGAAAAAATGTTATAGAACATGTATGTGATACTTAAATAAAGTTTCAAGTACAAACTTTGTAGATGACAATGAAATACTTGCGGTCGAAAAATGATATTACTAGCTAATATTTCCACTAGCTTAGAAATCGCAAATGGAAATCAAATTCAGCTCTAAAACTGCTATGTTTAGCAATTTATTGTGAGAGATGGGGTTAAATGGTGGTGTAGTGTTATAGCTCAATTTGGTAGTTTCATGTGCGGTCTTGAGAATGGTGAAGATGGTTTAGGTCCTAAAGCAATCATTTGGTCGTGTTGAACGCCTTAAAATTTGTGCGTGTCACTGTCTCGGGTTGGTTGGCGCCGGGTGCGCGGTCACCACGTGGCCTTCCCATGCTGTTCACATGGCTGCGTCCCACATGGTTAGCCATGCCACCACGTTTGGCCAGTCGAGCCTCCTGGGCTTGGCCGAGGCCGGCCACAGTGAGCCATTGGCCCCGTGCCCTGCTGCCGAGCCTCTCGTTGCCGCCATGGGTGCCACCGTGGCCACACTGCGCTGCCATCATATCCGCACTGCCGACACTTCTCACGTCACGACACTACCGCTTCCATTGTATCGTCGTCATGTCCACACCAGTCCGTTGCACCTCTACGTTGTTGCTAGCCCTGTGCTTGTCTCCTCTGCTGCATGCACATGGGTGAGCTACCGTCGCCATGCCATTTATGGCACAATGGCCGTGCGGGCCATGCCAGTCAGGCATGCACACCCATCAGTTAGCGCCGATGCATGGGCCTTCTAGTCCCGTTGCACACGTTCTACTAAGGCATGGACAAGCCGAGCCCACCTATCACGCCGTCTCTCTCTTTCCCTCTTTCTCCCTCTATTTTCTGCCACCGTCGCATCACGTCACGGTGAAGCCAGAGACCGAGCACCTCTCATCAATTCCTTGTGCTCGCATCTCTGCCTTCATGCCCCCTCTCCAGCCAACCCCACCTTGCCTTGACTCACATCACGCCAAGCCCTAATTTTTGGTGCTTTGCCCGCCGTCGTGCCGTTAAGGCCTACCGCTGCCCATGTCATGGGCAGTGTCCACCACTTCACCCCACACCAATTCCTCTACACCACTAGCTTGCCTTGGCTCCCTCTTCATCATGCGCACGCTAGTCCTAGCTCTAGTGCCACCTCCTCACCATTGACGCGGCCATGCCTTTGTGGTCCATAGTTCACCTTGCAGCGCGCATGTGGCCAACCTCGCTTAGGTCGTCTCCAACCGAGCCAGCTTCTCGGTAACGTCACTGGTGAGTTGTCGTTGCTCACCCGCTACCCCTACCACCTTGTTGTTGCTGTGGCTCACTAGAACATCATCGCCATTGCTGCAGGGTGCCCGCCATCTTGGAGAGGTCCTTCTATGGCGCCCTGGCTTGTGCAACCGCCGCCCATCATCTCATGTCGAACCCTAGATGAGCGTCGGTCTCGTAGATAGGTCAGCGGGGGTCCTATGTGGCCGGCGTAAGCGCCAGTGCCACTGCTCAACACGCTAGAGCACACAGGGATGGTCAAGGGACTTGCTATTGTAAAGAGGAAAAAGATCTAAGGGTACCGTTGTAAAGTTGCTGTCTATAGAAATAGTAACATGGACTACGGGTTGTTTTGCTCATAGTCTAGGGGCATTTTTGCAAGAGTTCCGGCATGCACAGGCTTCCTCGCCATGGGCCGCCTCTACGCCTGGGCCATGCCTCACCTATGGGCCACCGCGCGCTCGCATGCGTGTGCATTGCGTTACGTGGGCCAAAATTAGTTTAGCTTTTTCGAGGAGAATATAAATAGCTTTTCATTTATATTTCTGAGCTAAACTTTGGTAATTAATATAAAATCATGTAGGTATCCAAAAATTGTGAAGCCAATTTTATTAATTTCCTAAAATTGTGCTCTCTCTGTTAGTGTATTTAGTTCATATATATATTTGCTGATACCAGGAGCTATTAAATCATTTAAGAGTGCTTAATATTATTAGGTTAATTATTGTAAGAATTTTTGTGAAAGATTGGTGATAGCCAAAACCCTAAAATTTTTATAGCATCATCATGGTATTATTTTGTTTTCACTGTAATTTTTGTAGCTTAGAATAGACTTAACATAAGGGTAGTTAAATGCTCTTTGTTTCAAATATACATTAAATCATTAGTAGAAATAAAGATATATCCTCCATTTGTAAAGCTAGGTGTTTTAACCCAACACTTTACTTGATGAAAATGATAGCTAGCTTAGTATCTTAGTCATTAGAGTTAGCTTAGTAGCTTGGTAGATGTATTGTTATTTTAAGAGTTGCTATTGTCGTAATACTAATTGTTGCATCATCATCGCATGCATGTAGAGAACAAGTTGGCGGAGATCGTGACCATCGGAGATCACAAGTTCAAGGAGGTGATTAAGGAGTATAAGGAGGAGATCCTCATGTAGGAGGAGGTCCCAAAG
The DNA here is from genome assembly GCF_019320115.1 of Miscanthus floridulus. Lineage (NCBI taxonomy): Eukaryota > Viridiplantae > Streptophyta > Magnoliopsida > Poales > Poaceae > Miscanthus > Miscanthus floridulus. Next base: position 62,162,668 of record NC_089584.1, read on the forward strand.
CCACCACTGACTGACTGAGTTGACACCCCACCTGCGCAAGGCAAGCCCCAGTGCATAACCCTTATTTTGAATAATCACTGGATATATATATATGTGATGTGCATTTATGTTACAGGCTTATTGTTGAAACTACATGCATAGATATACCTACCTATGAGTACTACTAGCTTAGGTCGCGTAGCTGCTATGCTTAGGTTTTTTGGTAGCATGAGTAACCTGCCATTACTGACAATAGGTGATTATTATTATCACTCTCATGATAAAATGGTGATAGGAAATGGAGACCGGGTAGGGATATGTTATAGGTATTGGTGGGTGTAAGAGGTTGTGTCCCGTGGCCAGCAAGGCATAGCTTGGTTACACTTTTTTCCCTATCCATGTTGGTTAAGGACTAGCCATTGCATTGGACTCTAGTCAGGTCATAGACTTATTATCCTGAGTACATACTTGTTTATTGGAGCAGGGAAGGCTCGTTGCTCTCTTGTCATGGGTTTCAGCTCTTTTTGGACCTACTGATTGGAGGCGGGGATGGTGGAGCTCTAAGAACCACACTGAGTCTGGGACTCAGGGGTGAGCGACTTGGAGTCCAAGTTTGGATGGGGACCTAGACCCCTTGATAGGAGAGTGGTGGGTTGGTCCTACTTGTGCCTGGGGTACAAGCGGGGCGTGTGTTTCGGGGTACCTAGCTAGGCTACATTGGTTCATGAATCGCCATGTAATACGGTACAACTTGTCTATGATCTTGCAGTGTAGTAAGAACTGGAAGATGAAAGATGGTGAAATGGATCTGATTGCTCAACTCTTGCTTGAAAGTAGAATAGGTGCTTACATAGAATGGTTAGTTAATGAACTAATCATGACTGCTAATAAAACACATACATAAGGATTCATTACTAGTATTTTTTTTTGCAAAAAAGAAACCCAACAAACCATAAAGCTTATCATATCCTTTGGAGTTGGGAAATTATTCCCACTAGTCAGGTAAGTCTTGTGAGTACATTATGTACTCAGGGTTTATTTACCCCTATTGTAGGTGCAGCTTGAGGAATGACTGTTGTGTGGAGGATTCTTCTGGTGGGCATAGATGGATCCTTGTACCTTATCATTAGATGTTTAATTTAATTCCGCTATTAAATTCCACACTCTGAACTTGGTATTGTAATAATGTATTTCTGAGAACTCTTGTTGTATGAAATGGACTAAGTATTGTAAACTTGTTCTCATTATTGGATCCTAGAGGAAAAATGTGGATGGTTCGAGTCCTCCCTTAGGGTGTGCTCAATAGAACCATCCGATGTAGCTAGCTTTCGGGGTGCTTAGTGTCTAGTGGAAGACGAGCGCCTCTGAAAGCATGCTATTTCGGCTGGTTCTGCCATAGAGACAACATCCCTTAGTCAATGAAGATGAAGCTTTCATGGAAGTACCAATGAGGTTCCTTCCTTGACAATCAAGATGGCTTGCGTATTGCTAACAAACAAAGAAGGATAACTCTTAGCCATGCCGTTAGAGGACAAACACAATCAAGGAGGAACTTGAGTTTGCATCTCCAACGAACACCAACTCATCAATCAGGAAATCAACCAAAACTCAAAAAAGTTGATGAAGGAGACTATGCAACTATCCACATTTTCATCTCCTAGATGGGATAGTACATGCAAGGGAAAGGTCTAGCTCAATGGACCTAAAAACATGAGCTCACACCAATAGGTAAATTGGATAAGCCGCCTTCAGATATGTTTGTCACTAATCATTTCAATAAAAAGAAGAAAAAGATAAGGTATATCTAACCAAACATTATGCAACATAGAATCACATTCACAGGACAATTTGATCATCCAAACTTAATTTTGCATTCTACAAAATTCAAGTGTGGGGGGGTGGAGTTCTTTAAAAACATCTTAGGCCATGTTGCTAATTTATCTTGGTCATCTCTACCATTATGACGTGCTCAACTTGCTAAATCTCTAACAAATAAAAATTTAAATGCTCTTTGGTTCACCATACATATTCTTGTTTCTACTTAAATGAATCTCTTTAGTCTTTCAAGCTCCCTTGTTCTGATATAAGTATGCTTTGGAATACTATTCGAACATAATCATTGAATCAAAACATACTTGTATAGAATTCATTTGTATATAGGGACTAACCCATGCAAAAAAATATTCAAATTTTGTTGGAAATGTTTGGAGATCATTCATGGAAATTAATCATGGTTTGAGGTATTCTTCAAAACAATTTGACACATCTTTGCCTTATCCTTGTTGAAAATTTAAATTAGTAGTGAAAAATAAAGGCACATTATTTAAAACATGGGATAAAGATTCTATGTTAACTAAAATGTTAAAAACCAACTTTTTCTGTAGCATAGAAGATGACATTTAGTTCTATGACAACACTATACTTGTTTTGAATCATTTGTATATTCCTTCGGGTATGTGTTGTCCACTAATCTTTTATGGGAAAGAATCTATGAGTGGAGCAAAAGGTCCAAACACAATGCTAAGATCCACAAAAGAAAAAACAAAAAGATGACATGACAAAAGGATGAGAAAAAAGGAGTGAGACATAGGAGACAAGATGCTCATGAACAGCTCAAGCAAGGAAAGCTTCAAGCAGAAGAAAAGACCACGACAAGTAATCTACCCCTCATAATAGGGTGTCATCATGCTATAATGATGAAGGTAACTTCTTAAGGTAAGTGGTCCTTTTCTAAAAAGCTTTCCGTTGATCCTGCCATTCAAATAAATGAAGAAACAAAACATGTTTGGGCTACAACTTTGCTTCATCCAACCTGATTAACTCGACATATCTTGTTTTTTAAGTTTGTTCATAGCACCACTTTTTCAATTTCATAGTCTTAACTAAATGAGCTAAAAATATTTCATATCTTATCCTTGGAAGATGATTGTCATAATCATGTAAATTTTGATACATCATGTAAAGATGGACAATCCATCCATAGGTTAAGCAACTCCACTTTTTTGACAAATGTATTCAAATGCCACATTCATCCCCATCCTTTTGATCTTATCACCCATGTTGCAAGAATGAACAATACTCATAACATCAACCTATCATCTTCAATGTGCGTAAGGCTAGAGAGGAATAAATAAAAGTTTCCTTTTTTGTTGGTGTTTTCCCACCAACAGAGACCTTGCACTTGATCTCTACCTTGTCTTTATGAGCATAACACACTTTTAAGCAAGGTGTGGGGGAGTTGATCCCCCAAATTCTACAAGCAAAAGTTCTGAACTTACAATAATGATGCACCAAGATGTCGCTAGCTTCCACTACTCAAAGGAAAACCATGTCAAGAAGGATGAACCTATCAAATCAAAATCAAATTCAAAACCAAGACGGGCTTGACAGAAGAAGGTGGCACTACCATTGGAAGCGCCACTATTGGAGTTGCCACCACGAGAATCCTCATCTTCAAGAATGAACCAAGGTTAAGGATGGCAATGGGTATATACCCGTCGGGTATCGTCGGAACGTTCTCTTCCCCGCTACGGAGAATTCATCCCGTCCCCATCCCCATTAACTGTTTCGGGTATAGATTCTTGCCCATCCCCGTACCCGTCGGGTATCGGTCGGGTAACAGATACCCGACGGGTACTGCATACCCAATAAACAAGGACACTTGTGGTCGCCGCTTTGCAATCGGAGACGTTTCTTCTTCACCCGGGTATAAGTGTCGGAGTCTCGGAGATGCCAAGGAGAAGGAGCGAGGTTACGAGGAGAACGAACAAAGGTGGCAGAGAGACCGAACTGAGGAAGCGAGGGGCACGAGCGCTCGTGAGACAGGCATGCTTGTGCTGCTGGCGGAGATGGTGAGGAAAAATTGAACGAGGGTTCCTAGAACACACAAATTATATATATGACTGTTCAGATTTGGACCAAAATATCTATGTTGAGCTTCTTTGGGCCTAATACTCGCATGACAGCTCAAATAGTCGGGTTCCCCAACGGGTAACGGGGACGGGTAAACATGGAACGTTTCTGTACCCGCTATACCCGTCGGGTATTGATTCTTGCCCATTTAGATCCCCGCGGGTAAAGATATGATCCCATCCCCATCCCCTAATGGATCAAATACCCGTCGGGTATCGGGTATCGGGTCCCCGTTGCCATCCTTAACCAAGGTGCTCGATCGTAAAGAGGAGTCCTATTCAAAGGACTTAAAACACTAAACCCTCGCTGAAAGGTAATTTGGTAGTTATCCATGTTTATTGCATTTAGCATGTTCATTCATGTCTTGCATCTAAAAATGATAAAGATAATAATTGGAAAATCATATAATTTAGATACATAACTTTTAAACTTTAGCATGTTAAATTATGCATTGCATTTAGAAAACTTGTATGCATGACATATATAAAAAGAAAATAAAAAATCTACATAATAAAATTTGGCTCAGCTTAGTCTCATTCTAAGTTTTGCATCAAGTAAATGTTTAAGCTCCATATGACCAATCTTGGGGCATGTAACAACCCATATGTGTGTTCATTATGGTGGTAACAATAATAATTAAAAAAAACTTAAAACTTATAAAACAAAATAAATCAAAAGCCAGCTTGGGGGAGACACATACTCATGAATAAGCTAGCTTGGGGGAGACGCATCTCCAATTATCTAGGTAAGTATCTTTTCGCTTCATTTTACTTTTAAGCATTTCTGGCAATATGATAAAATAAAATTTGTGTGTGATAGTTTTCTTTAATATGTTTGGTGCCAATAGAATAAAATAAATATAGTTGTACTTATAAATAAAAAGGGAGTTTAAGACTTTTTCTTCAATAAACTTTTGATGGACATGATGAAAGGTTGCTCTGTTGTAATTCCTTTCAAGTACCTAGTTTTTAGTCCAAAATTCTTTCAAGTATTGGATAGACTTGATTTGATATAAGAACTTACTTTGAACTTGATAGTCATCGGTAACATATGCTTAATCTAAGTCTAGGTGGTTGATGAATATGATATGAGATGGTCTGAGCTGCTATTTATCTAGTTCCAAAGTGGAACTAAGTTTTAGAGTATTTTCTTTTGAAAAATGAAAAAAACAATCATGATGAGTTCATGTATGACAAAGCTAAAATTCCTACCAATGCCATATATATTTAGATTAGGAAAAACCCTCCACTTCTATGCTGCTTGTATATGTGTTGAGTGTTGTCAAGCTTTGTTGACCCTTATGAAAAGTCTGTCATGTTTTTAAAATCAAGATCACGCACACTCCACCCAAATATGCACTACTCCTACACTTGGAGTTGGCACAAAAACATGCCTTCCATTTAGATCCACCAAAAAATGTTCTACTCCTACTCTGGGGGTGAACACAAAAACATGTTTGTTAGGTCTCCACTCAAAATAAATGCCACCGACTAGTAAATTTCTAATATTGCGCGTCTAGCTCAGATGGTGTGCTAAGAGGACACGAGGTTCATACTAGTTCGGATAGAATGTCCCTACGTCCAGTTCGTTGCTGCTGCTAGTGTTACTAGCACTAAAAGTGAATAGTAGGGGTTACAAATGGCCGAGAGAGGGATAAGTCCCAAGTCTGGTGAGAGGAGCGAATGGGTGCCGAGAGCTTGGTCGCTTCCTGGCTGTGTGCTTGTGTGTTCTGATCAGTTCAGGGTTCGATGGGTTCCAAGTCCTCTTAATGGGATGCCCTGCTTTCGCTTTTATAGGCCAAGGGAAAGCATGGGTTATAGTGGAGGGAAAAGAGGAGAATGAGAATGAGAAGAAGTCCTCTAGGATCGCCGGGTCCTTCTTTTCCTTCATGCGGGTCCCACCAACCCTGTAGACATCAACAAGGATAGCTCCATGTCGTGGCCCTATCCATCACTAGCGCCATACGTAGGCATCGTCTCCTAGTCATGGTGCTCCACTCTGTCTTGGTAGACATCATGGTGAACTGATGCGTCTATCAGTGCTCAAATGAGGGTTAGGTAGAACAACATCGATACGCCCGATGCTGTTCCTAATGTGAATCCCCTAGTATGACCCGTCATGGCCATGGGTTATATTGGGGCATGCCGGTCACCTCCCTGGTGTTAGAGCTTTGACCTAGGCCCGATCTCTTGGATCTAGAGTGGTTGGCGGTGGTATGGGTCTCCATCGGGCAAGATGGACCCCCTAGCCTCGGGGTCGGTCGAGGCAGAGTCCCCCTAGAGGCCAGGTGAGGCAGAGCACAAACCCAAGGGTCGAGCAAGCCGGAGCCTGACCTTAGAGGCTAGGTGAGGCGTTACCAGCCCTCAGAGGTCGGGCGAGGCAGAACTAGCCCTCAGAGGTCGGGCATGGTGGAGCCCATAGCCTAGGTGTTAGGTGAGGCAGAGCCTACCCTTAGAGGTCGGCGAGGTAGAGCCCGCCCCCAGATGTTGGGCAAGGTGGAGCCCACCCTTAGAGGTCGGGCGAGGCAGAGCTTGTGCACCTAGGGGTTGGTTGGAGCTATAGTCACACTCTTGACTACTTAGATGAATCAATGTTGATGGTTATTAGCTCCTACTCTTTGGGTTCCCAAGTATTGGTCCCCAATAGTAGCCCCCAAGCCTACGAAGGAGTAGAATAGTCCTTCGGAGGCTTTTCTAAATAGGGGGACTCCAAAGTCCTCAGCCTTCTTTTGTTGCCCACAGCGTGACCTAGGGGTAGTGATTCCCTTTCCTCGAGCCCCCTCCTATAGAAGGGGCTCGGTCGATGATCGGTTCATCTTTGCGATTGTCTTCCCTCAAGCATTTTTTCTGATAAAAATAGAGGCGCCGAGCCATGCCATGACTTTTGTCTAAGGATGAATCCTAGCACTCAGTGAGCTATTAATGGGCTAGTCTAAGTGGGGCCCCTAGCCTCCCATTTGTGGGAATCTAGCTTTGGTCAGCTTGGTGACTGACGCCAGATTCTTAGTGGTCAATCCATATAGTTCTCGGGTCCGTTCAATCGGTCCCGAGGGATAAGTATCTTTCTTTAAAAAAAGCCATGGATCATAACTGGCCGAGACTCGAACCTAGGCTAGGATGCCTATGGTGCATGTGTGCCCAGGTACTAGCTGCTAGCAGGTCCATCCCTTTCCACCTCTCACCCTAAAGGTGCCTAGAGCGGTCATCGAACCCTTTGATGGGCTGACCTATGAACTCCTAGGCCTAGTCAGGCCATAGAGGTGCTTTTAGATCTATATTCCTCTTACTCATGATGAGTCATGGCCTGTCCGGAGAGGCAAAACATTGGGCAAGTTTTCCGAGGGAATGGATAGAGATTGCGGTTGCATGTCCCATGGTGGGACATTGCGGCAGATCATGGTAGGCACAGGGATCAAGGTGGCGGTTGGTTTCCTCGCATCCGTCACCCCTATAAAACCAAAGGGTTTGACCCCCAGATTCCATACCTTGCATCCTTGCCTCCGCAGCCACAACCATCGTCACCAATCACTCAGGTTTCCTATCTCCGCATCCCCACCACCGTCAAGCTCACTTCCACCTGCCCCTATCTCCAAATGGATCCGTGGTGCCACTCTAACATCACCTTCTAGCACATGGAGGGCCTCGTCTATCGTGGTCTTCTCTGCGCATGGACCATGGCTGAGGAGCGGCTGCTACCCGGTGAGGAGGACATGTTGTCGCCACCCAATAGCTATGTTGTGTCATTCACCCACTTCCACGAGCATGGGTTTGCGACCCCCACCCACAGATTTCTTCGGTTGCTGCTGCACTACTACAATATCAAAATGCATCATCTCAATCCCAATGGGATCCAGCACATGGCGGCGTTCATCGCCCTATGTGAGGGGTTCCTAGGGATCGGCCCCCACTTCGATTTGTGGAGGTACTTCTTCATCGTCACCCTCTAGAAGAAGAGGGAGAAGAGTGGCAGGCATGAGCTGCCCATGCCGATGGGGTGCACCGACATCTAGCTCTAGAACAATTAGGTCGGCGATTACCCGTTGATGTGGCTATCAACGTCCAACAAGGGGTGGCACTCATAGTGGTTCTACCTCAAGAATGATGCCACCACACCTCTGTCGGAGTTCACCGGGCGCCTGATCGAAGAGGCCCCGAAGTCATGGAGGAAGTGGGGCATCCCAAAGAAGGACAAGAAGAAGATCCAGGACCACATTACCACCATCCACATCCTCAAGGAGAACGGCTTGAAGGGGTCAGGTATCATCAGGGCCTACCATGTAAGGAGGGTGGCGCCGTTGATGTCGCGCATGCTCCCACTATACATGATGGCGCCCGAGGTGTTGTTCGATGGAACGGTGCTCACCGAGGGGGCACTCCCTAACTCTGAGATCATGCAACACATCAAGCAGGCAATGGAGCTCTCATGGGATGATGTGGGTGCCCCCCTCGATTTTGTCTACCCAGTGCTAGGACATCCTCCGATGTGGCCGTAACCAGGCCATGTTGTCTTCATAAGTTTACCTTTCTCATGCCTTCTCTTCAATGGATTTTCCAACCTCTTGATACTAACTTTGAGTAGGGCGAGACTAGCCGAGGGACCTCATCTTCACATATCCCCGATAACATTGCTGAGGGATTCATCCATGAGGGTGGCAAATCACGCTAAGGGCAAGCCGCTAAGGAAGGTGAAGGAGGATAAGAAGAGGTCAAGGTAGCGGAAGCTATAGGTGCAGGAATGGGGGGAGGACACAGACAACAACGATGACAATGATGATGGCGATGATGACGAGGTAGCCAACGATGTCGAGTGGGACATCCTAGAGAATGAGGATGTGCTGATAGGTATTGGTTTGTCCTTGTAGGAGTCAGGACCCTTCCCGTTCCATGGAGGGGAGGGTACGTCCGAGGAGTCAGCTGAGGCGGGATGTACCATCAGCCTCCCTCAGGAGTCAATGGGGGCAGATGGCTCTGCTGCCGTGCCCGAGATGTCGGGAGAGGCGGGCAGCTCCGCTGTCATGCCCCAAGAGTTAAGGGGAGCAAGCCCCTATGCCCAGGAGTGGGAGGCAGGCTCAAAACGACCTCGACCCAATGAGGTGGAGTAGAGGTCAAGGGGTTCGCCCCCCAAACGTACCTGCCGCCCGATGGCACTGAGGTGAGTTATTAGCTCCTCTGTTTTTCCTATTTTGGTCAGATTTCATCATGACTTATGTTTTTTGTCCCTAGCAGCATCGATAGGTAGTGGAATCCTTTGGCACTGGTGCCAAAGAAAAGCATCGCCCTTCAAGCGAGGCAACATCCATTGACTGGCACCGCGCCTGTTTTGGGCAGGAGTGGTGCCAGTGCGATTGTATCTCTAGCCAGACAAGCGCTACACATGGTGGCGCCCATGCCCTCAGCTGGACGGGGGGACGTGGGGGCTCATGGGGAACCTTTGAAGGTCGTAGAGCAGCCGATGATGGTGGTGATACTACTACCAACGACAGGGCAAATGGGGCTACCGACTACGCTCGTGGTGACAACCGTCGTGGGCGTGATGCAACCGATCAGGGCCCCATTGATGTAGGTGGTGGTGGCGGTGGGTGTGATAGGTGGGCCATAGTCGAGCGCAACCGTGGTGGAGCCTTAGGCACCGACATGACCCGCACCATCGGTAGCTCAAGCGACGGTGCCTGGTGTGGGATGAACGGAGTGGGATAAGGTCGAGGGGTCCCCGGGAGTAGTGGTGGTGGCATAGAGGTCGGCAGCACTTGGGACCAGTGGGGAGTCATCCCTAGCACTGATGTTGGTAGGCAGTGACTCACCAACACGGGGCGAGCCCTTACTCCGGTGGACAAATCTGTAGGATCCAGCATCGATGCTCTTCACGCTCGACGTCACCACCGAGAGCATGGAGTAGAGAGCCTCAAAGTGGGGATCACTCCATGCTGGAAGACATGGACCATGCCATGGGTGCCTTGCATGATGTTGTCATTCCCTCTGCCGGGTATTTGCTTGATCCTTCCTCTCGCCCTTTTCTTTCTCTATATTTTTTTTGTATCTAGACCATCATCTCCCTTCAGTCCCTCATCACTCATAGCTGAGGGAAGTCTCGGTTCCTTCATGAATAGAAGGAAACCTAGGACCACCTCATCGAGGAGGCACGGCTACATGGGGAGGTGACTGCTCAGCTTGTTGCCGCCCAATAGAGGGTGCCCAAGCTACCTCACCTCACTAAGGAGGTAGACATCTTTGGTTGTGGGTGGCCAAGGCCTATCGGCATGCAGTCGAGGCCAAGAAGGCATTTGAGGCCTTGTTGGTGAGGTCACGGAGGGACAACAAGGAAGTCGCCAAGATCAAGAAGGAGCAGGATGAGCTACTCTAGAAGGATGTCGAGACCTACTAGTGGATCATTGACCTTCTAGCCAAGGTTGAGAAGGAAAGGGAACTAAAGCTTGGGGTCGAGGAGAAGCTCGTTTCCCTAGAGAAGAAGGCAAGGCTAGATGCCACAGTAGTCACTTGGCTGCACAAGGAGCGGGATGAGCTGCTCCAAACCATGGAGAGGCTCTACTCGAAATGTGGCATGGCTCGCGAGGAGCACGACCTGGCCTTCTGAGAGCATGACTAGGCCTACCTAGAGTGCAATGACACGTAGCAGAAGGTTGGCTCCCTCCAGGTCAAGCTTGGAAACATGATGACCTAGAAGCTGGAGGCCAAAAGCATTTTAGCTAGGCTGGCCATGGACCTCGCCGAGGTGAGGAACAATCTTTAGGCAGAGAGCAACAAGCTCGGTAGCCGTAGTGCCACCCTCGGAGTGGTCCGCGATGACCTTGAGGTGGTGCAATCAGAGGGGACCAGTTCACTCACAGCCAATGCCATTGAGATCATGGCATGGGTGCACCAACTCGAGAGGAATGCCCTTTGCGCCAAGGTCAATCAATCCTTCATGATTGCTCGTTCTCACTATAGGGATAGCATCGATCTAGAAATGATGAGCCATGGCTTCATGCCTGGCTATGAGGTCTATGAGCTAGAGGAGATGGAAGCGGTGGTGGCTCCCCTTTCGTAGGATGTGGCGGATAGGATTGAAGGTGTAGTTCTCCCCTGGAGGGTTTAGTTAGTTCAATAGGTTGGTCGATTATTCTTGTAATTAGTGGACAAGTGCCGACCCTTGTGTATCATTTAAACAAACTTGTTATTTTGTTTTGTTTGACCAAGTCTATTCTTTTGTTTTGGTGCAAACGAATTTATTTTTCCTCCCTTTTTATGTGTGAAAAGGGGTTCATGCATTTCAACCCTTCCATTTGTTATGACCATAGAGCTCAAGGTGCAGGAGGGAAACTCTAATCATGCTGGTAAGCAAGAGTGCCATAGTCGCTGGGGCATAGGTTTCTCGCAGTCCAACTAGCCTTGCTCAATCATTCATTTCCGCAGACCTTGCTACTAGGTTTAACGTGAGGAAGGGTGTCGGACATGGTGACTATTTTAGAAAGGGTGTATGTATACCCTTATTAGCCCTGAGTGAGACCCAACCCCTTGCCATTGCTAGGGTTGGGTGTCACTAAAGATCGAGGAGAGGATATCGAAACTAGTAGGAGAAAGTGTCTCTTGTTTTTGTGCGTACCCCCTCCCTAGGATTTGAGCCATCGTTCTACGACCGCGTGTTCGGTCTCCTTGTGAGTCCAACTTTCCTTGAGCCCCCACACGTAGCAGGGGTTTGGTCGAGGGTTGGCTCATCTTTGTGATTGTCGCCCCCTCCACGGTTTCCGCAACTGGAGGGATTGAGCTAACATTACTTGCCTCGATGGCTCGAGTGACACGCTCGGTGAGCTCACTATTGGGCATGTTCGAGTGGAATCTAGGTCTGTCGTTCATGACACGATTGGCATAGCCCTCATGTGTCATTCCACTACTCCTTCACTCGCCTCCCGGTAGATGCCCGTGTTGCTCTAGAGAGCGACTTATGTGGCCCGCTGACCTCTCCTTGATGGTGATTCTATGGGCTCGGCTCAAGGTTAGGATCGAATGAGAAGGTCAAGATGACCCTATCCACTTCTAAGCGGGTCGTGCAAAGGCTACTAGGGCTCATCTGCATTTTCTCCCCTAGCTCTATTCAATGCAAGGCGGCCTCGAGCCCTTTGCAGGCCAACGTTTGAACCCCAATCAGGTGGATTCCTAAGTTTAGGTTGGGCGGCTTGATCCCCTGAGCCTCGTGGGGCTCGGTGGGGGTCGGCCATGTTTCATGCATCACCTCATCCATGGTTTTCACAACTAGAGGGGCTAAGCTAATGATACTTGCCTTGATGGCTCAAGTGTCATGCTCAGCGAGCTCGCTAATGGCCATGTCCGAATGGAATCCGAGTCCATCATTTGCTGACGGGGTCAGCATAGCCGTCATGTGGCATTCCACTACTCCTTAACCCACCTCGCAATAGATGCCCATGTCACTCTGAAGAGCAACTCAGGTGTCTCGCTAGCCTCTCCTTGATGGAGATTCTGTGGGCTTAGCTCAAGGTTAGGATCGAATGAGAAAGGTCTAGATGTCCCTGTTCGCTTCTAAGTGGGGTTAGGCAAGGCCACTAGGGCTCATCTACATTTTTCTCCTTTGGCTCTGGTTGACATGAGGCATCCTAGAGCCCTTCATAGGCTGGCCTTCGAACCTTGGTCGATTGCCGCTCATGTTGAATGAGATGACTACCGCTTTGTGACGTGATGTGAAGCATTGTGATGCAATAATTGCATATGTAGTGCTTGGATGTATGAGATGAATGTATGAATGAATGTATGAACACATGCATGAGAATCGATGAATGAATGCTCATGTACTAGAGAAGTAAAGTGCAGGTTGGTAAAGTTACCTCGATGGCTCGAGTGATGGGTTCGAGGAGCTCCTACCAGATATATCCATATGGTGTCCAGGTCCATCATTCATGACAGAGTTGGTGTGACCTGCATGGAAATCCTGCTGCTGCCTACCCGTCTCTCGACAGCGGCCGAAGACGTCCGACCGACTTTGGGTGACCTACTGGCCTCTCCTCGATGGAGATTCTATAGGTGGGCCCCTCTAAACCCTTCCTGAGAAGGTGGAGGCTGAAGCTTGAGGTGGGCCTCTCCGACTAGTAAATTTCTAATATTGTGCTTCTAGCTCAGATGGTGTGCAAAGAGAACATGAGGTTTATACTAGTTCGGGCAGAATGTCCCTCCATCTAGTTTGTTGCTGCTACTCATGTTACTAGCACTAAAAGTTCATAGTAGGGGTTACAAATGGTCAAGAGAGGGACAAGTCCCAAGTCTTTGGTGAGAGGAGCAGACAAGTGCTAAGAGCTCAGTCACTTCCTAGCTGTGTGCTTGTGTGTTCTAATTGGTTCGGGGTTCAATGGGTTTCGAGTCCCCTTCATGGGATGCCCTACTTTCCCTTTTATAGGCCAAGGGAAAGCATGGGTTACAGTGGAGGGAAAAGAGGAGAATGAGAAGGAGAAGAAGTCCTACAGGATCATCGGGTCCTTCTTTTCCTTCACATGGGTCCCGCCAACCCTATAGAAGTCAATAGGGATAGCTCCACATCATGGCCCTGTCCATCACTAGCACCATGCGCAGGCGTTGTCTCCCTGTCATGGTGCTCCACTCTGTCCTAGTGGACATTGTGGTGAACTGACGCGCCTGTCAGTGCTCATACAAGGGTTAGGCAAAACAGCACATGTATGCCCGATGATGTTCCTGATGTGAATCCCTAGGTATGGCCCATCACGACCATGGGTTATATTGAGACATACCGGTCACCTCCCTGGTGTTAGAGCCTTAACTTATGCCCATTCACCCTGACCTAGAGTGGTTGGTGGTAGTATGGGTCTCTATCGGGCGAGACGGATCCCCCGACCATGGGGTCGGTTGGGGCAAAGTCTCCCCTAGAGGCCGGGCAAGGCAAAGCACAAACACAGGGGTTGGATAAGGCGAAGCCTGCCCCAAAGGTTGGGTGAGGCAGAGCCCACCCTTAGAGGCTAGGCAAGGCAGAGCCAGCCCTAAGAGGTCGAGCGAGGCGGAACCCGCCCTCAGAAGCCAGGCAAGGTAGAGCCCACCCACGGAGGTCAGGTGAGGCAGAGCACAAACCCAAAGGTTAGGCAAGGCGAAGCCCACCCTTAGAGGTTGAGCTAAGAAGAGCCAGCCCTCAGAGGTCAGGCGAGGTGGAGCCCGTCCTCAGAGGTCGGGCAAGGCGAAGCGCAAACACAAGGGTCAGGCGAGGTGGAGCCCGTAGCCTCAGTGTCGGGCGAGGTGGAGCCCACCCTCAGAGGTCAGGCGAGGCAGAGCTTGCACACTTGGGGGTCAGTTGGAGTTGTAGTCGAGCTCTTGACTGCTCAGATGAATCAATGTTGGTAGTTATTAGCTCCTCCTTTTCGGGTACCCTAGTTTTGGTCCCCGATAAATAATAATAGCATAATCATATAATTTAGATACATAACTTTTAAACTTTTAGAATTTTAAATTATGCATTGCATTTAGAAAACTTGTATGCATGGCATATATAAAAAGAAAATAAAAAGTCTACATAATAAAATTTGACTCAGCTTAGTCTCATTCTAAGTTTTGCATCAAGTAAATGTTTAAGCCCCATATGACCAATCTTGGGGTGTGTAACAACCCATATGAGTGTTCATTGTGGTGGTAATAATAATAATTAAAAAATCATAAAACTTATAAAACAAAATAAATCAAAAGCCAGCTTGGGGGAGACACATCCTCATGAATAAGCTAGCTTGGGGAGATGCATCTCCAATTATCTAGGTAAGTATCTTCCTGCTTCATTTTACTTTTAAGCATTTCTAGCAATAAGATAAAATAAAATTTGTGTGTGATAGTTTTCTTTAATATGCTTAGTGCCAATAGAATAAAATAAATATAGTTGTACTTATAAATAAAAATGCAGTTTAAGACTTTCTCTTCAATAAACTTTTGATGGACATGATGAATGGTTGCTCTATTGTAATTCTTTTCAAGTACCTAGTTTTTAGTCTAAAATTCTTTCAAGTATTGGATAGACTTGATTTGATATAAGAACTTACTTAGAACTTGATACTCGTGGGTAGCATATGCTTAATCTAAGTCCAGGTGGTTGACAGATATGACATGAGATGGTCTGAGCTACTATTTATCTAGTTCCAAAGTGGAACTAAGTTTTAGGGTATTTTCTTTTGAAAAATGAAAAAAAAACAATCATGATGAGTTCCTGTATGACAAAGCTAAAATTCCAACCAATGCCATATATATTTGGATTAGGAAAAACCCTCCACTTCTATGTTGCTTGTATATGTGTTGAGTGTTGTCAAGCTTTGTTGACCCTTATGAAAAGTCTGTCTTGCTTTTAAAATCAAGATCATGTACACTCCACCCAAATATGCACTACTCCTACACTGGGAGTAGGCATAAAAACATGCCTTCCATTTAGATCCACCCAAAATGTTCTACTCCTACTCTAGGGGTGAACACAAAAACATGTTTGTTAGGTCTCCACTCAAAATAAATGCTATGGGTTCTTGTTGCTATCTCTCAAAAGTTTTGTTGCAGAAAAGCGGCAGGGGGCTATACAAAAGTTTATGAAAAAATAGAAAGAAAAAGAGAAGAAAAAATGGACACAAAGATGTCCGAGATATTCGAAAGTTCAATCAAGCTCTAATTGTGGGTTTTGGTGATAATGACCACGCAATTAGAGAACTAATGAGATTTATCGAGATGACAAGTAGGGAATCTATATTTGTGGATGTTATACGAAATGGAGGAGCCCCCAATTACAAATGTTGATGGCTACAAACTCAGAGGAGGTTTTAATTCTTTTTATATTTTGAATTTGAGTATAGGAAAAGTCATACTATAAAGAGGGACACAATGCTTAAGCAAACATGTGCTACCAAGTGCTCAATATCTTCACATACATCCTTAGTTTCACAGCCAAGATAGCCAGCACTCCACACTTAATATTGTTGTCTTGCCTGGTGCGGTAGTACCGCACCTAGAGAGAGGCACTGCCATGACTTTAGTGACCACTAGAAGGCAGGGGGTATTTATACTTTTCCCCTTCCTCTCAAATGTCTCTCCCCTTCTTCCCAAATGGTTTAGTTCGACCAAAAATAGAAAAGTGCTCTTCTCTCTCTCATCCATTGGTGACTTTCGGCTCCTAAGCTTCTCCTTTGATTTCCCCATCAATCGTTGAGAGAAAAAGGTCCCAAACTCGATTAGAGAGCAGATCCTTTGATTCCCCAACTCAAAAGAGCACTTGGTTCACGTTTTGGCCGATGGTTGTGTTTATTACTCTTGGAGGTTTGCTCCTAGCCGGCTAGAGCATCGCCTGTGGAGCTTGTCAACTTGTGTGATAGCCTTGGGAGGTTTGTAACCATCTCTTGAAGCTAGTAAACTCACCCCTCATCTCAAGAGTTATGTCTCTTGACTAGAGAACAAGGAAGGGTTGTAGAGCCCTAAACCATAGTGGCTACTTCAACAACGTGGACTTGAGCAAGCCTTGGTGGCGAGCTGAACCATGGGATAAATCCTTGTGTCATCTTGTGCTTAAGTTATTTCACTTGTATTTCATATTGTGTTGAGGTGATTTCTAGGGTTTGTGGTCGATCTACTTGTGTGTGGTGTTCCTATCACTTCTAGCTATTGATCTGTGTTACATATACCTACAGGAAGCTTAGAAATTTATCTGATTCAAGTTTCCATTCATAGTTTTTGAATTGTTCCACGAAGTTGTCCATAGGTGCGGCAGTGCTGCTGTCTTGGCTTGGTAGTGCCACAGAACAGTAGTGCCATGGGCATAGCGCGACAGTGTCATAGGATGAATTTGATGAAAGTTTTAGTGTTTGTTTTAATAGGCCTATTCACCCCCTCTAGGCTAACCAGAGATCCTACAAGTGGTATCAAAGCAGGTTACCTCATGTGCGCTTCACCGCGTGAGGTATGGAGCCTAGAGGAGGTACTAGTGGCATGAAGCCAATGGACATTGATTCAGAGCGAGTTGAGCTGCATGACACCAACAGTAGTGAGCTCAGCATGTCCATAGCGAGCAACACCATGCTCCCACATCTTGAGGCCACATCTTGATGCTCTCATTGATGAAGAAAGAAGAAGGAAGGAAACAAGAAAAGCAAAAAGAGAAGAAAGAGAGAAGAAGAAGAAGGAGCAGCAATGACTTGAAGACAAGAAGCAAAGAAAGGAGGAAGCTCAAGAGAGAAGCAAGAAAAAGAAGAGAAGCAAAGGAGAAGAAGGAAGATGAATAAGAGAAGGCAACTAATGCATCATCAAGTGACATCTCAAGTAATTCCGAAGATGGAGATGAAAGGAAAGGGCAAAGTCGACTCCAACAACAAATATGCCATTGTATCCTTTAATTATCCCTCTATGCCTATGACTAACCTTGATCGGAGGTCTTTCATCAATGTGCCAGTGGGCAAGTTACCTCATTTCGATGGGACTAACTTCGCCAAGTGAAAATATTTGATGAGAGCCTATCTTATAGGTCTTCACCCTGGCATTTAGGAAGTTGTTTGCAATGGATTCAAGCCACCGGTTGATCCCAAGAATCCAACACTAGATGAAATGAGAATTATTCATCTCAATGGTCAAGCCACAAGTGTGTTGCTTAGTGCTTTGGATGGTGATGAATACAATAGAGTTATTGGTGTTGATGTTGCCAAGCAAATATGGGATACTTTGCACCTTGCACATGAAGGGGTTGACAAAGTGAAGGCAAGAATTGATTTGTTGATGGCAAAGCTTAACCGGTTTGTGATCATGGATGGAGAAGGGACACAAGAGATGTTTGATAGATTGATGACTATGGTGGGCAAGATTAGAGGCTATGGTTGTGATGAGCTAGATGATCACAAAGTCGTGAAGATCATGTTGGAAGCTTACTCACCTAGAAATGAGACCATAGTAACTCTAATTAAAGACAAGAACAAGTTTGAGTACTCACACCAAATGATGTACTTGGGAGGATCTTGACATTTGATATGCAAAGAGAAGAAGCAAATGAAAGGAAAAGCTTGGTGAGTTGCAAGCAAAGCTAGATGGCATAAAGATCAAGGTTGTAGCTTTCAAGGCCAACAAATCAAGGAAGCATGGCTCTACAAGCAAGTCCAAGATTAACAAGCAAGCCTCAACAAGCAAGCCCAAGGCAAGCAAGCAAGTTCAAGAACAAGTAGAGACCACATCATCCTCAAGTGAAAGTGAAAATGATAATGATCAATATGAGAAGGTTGATGATGTTGCTCCTTTATGAAGAGGTTTCACAAGGGGCTAAAGAAGCAAGGCTACAAGGTAGTAAAGAAGTTTCCAAACAAGAAGAAGAGGACATGCTACAATTGTGGTAGCACTGATCACTTCATTGCCAAGTGTCCACATGAGATCAAAGATAATAAGTACAAAAAGGACAAGAAAGGGGACAAGACCGACCGAAGAAAGAGCAAGAAATAGATGGGAGAGGCTCACATTGGGCATGGATGTGATTCAACTAGAGAGAGCACAAGTGAAGAGGATGAGAAGGTTGCAACCATTGCTATTCACAAGTCATCCCCTACACCAAAGCACTTCAACAACATGTTCGATGATGACTACTACTCCCCTCACATTTGTCTCATAGCAAAAGGTGAGAAGGTAAAACCAAAATCCATGTCTCCACCTCCACCTCCTAGTGATCTAGTGATATCTCTAGTAGTGATATTAGTGATAGCTCTAGTGATGATGAATCTAGTGATGAAGAAATAAACATGATAACTAAAAATTTGGATGGAAAGACCAAATTGTTCATCACTAAACTAATGGAGGATTTAGAGAGTGTCCAAGCCGAGCTAGAATCTAGAGAGGAGACTCTTATCTAACAAGAGAATCTCTACATTGCTAGCAAAGAAGCTCTTGCATTAGAGAGAAGTGAGGTGGAATCCTTGTGCAAGGACTTGGCCAAAGAGCAAGAGGACCATGCTATCACAAAGAAAGCAATATAATGCACTCAAGAAAAAGTATTATGACTTGGATGAAAAGCACAAAGAACTTGAGCTGCAATATGGCATTCTTTGGGATAGCAACTCACATCCCTCTAAGGCAAAGGAAACCTCTACTCCCTCCACTAGTCAAGGTTGTTGAAAATGTTATAATCTTGATTTGAATGCCTATTCCACTAACCTTGCAAACATAGAGCCTATAAAAAAGGAGATTGCTAGGCTCAATGAAATCATTGGAAAAGGGTGCATGGGTAAGGCCCAATTCAATGACAAGAAGAAGGATGAATCAAAAGGGCCACAATTCAAGCAAGGAGGGCATCCCTCAATCAAGCATGGACTAGGCCACACAAAAGGAGCCAAGATAAATGGAAGAAAGATAGTGAATAGCTATCAGTGTGTGCAGTTTGAGAGGATGGACAGAATTGGTACAGATCAGCCTGCATAGCCCGTGGCAGTGCTGTGATGAAGGGCAGCAGTGCCGTGCCCCGCAAGAATGGGAAGGCTACCAATTTTGTTCCTAACCATACTAAGCCCATGAAGAAGGTGTTCCATCATAAACAGGTTTTCCAGAAGCCTAGGGAATCTATGTGGGCACCAAGAACAAGTATGCCTATCAACCAAAGATCCAAGCACCTCGATAAAGCTTGACATCATGCTTTGTTTTGGAGAACAATAGTGGTGGAAAAGTGGTTACCAAATATGTTGGAAAAGAAACCAACATATATAGGAATACTTCCATTTGGGTTCCTAAGTTTCTTGTAACTAACATGCAAGGCCCCATGTCAAGTTGGGGACCTAAATCAAGGAACTAAATTTGTTTTCCAGGCATACTCCTCCGATGGATCAAGTTGGGTGCTTGATAGTGGATGTACAAATCATATGACTGGAGAAAGGAGTATGTTTTCATCATATTCCCCAATGACACATTCAAATGAAAATATTGTCTTTGGAGATAATTCAAAGGGGGATGTGATTGGTCTTGGTAAAGTCGCTATAACTCTTGAGCATTCAATTACAAATGTATTACATATTGATTCGTTAAGTTACAATTTGTTGTCCGTTTCTCAATTGTGTGAGATGGGATACAATTGTCTCTTTATGGATAAAGGTGTGGAAGTCTTTAGAAGGGAGGATTCCTCTATTGTCTTTAAGGGTCGATTAAAGAACAAGATTTACCTAGTTGATTTCAACAAAGGTAAAGCTAAGATTGAGACTTATTTAGTGACAAAATCTAGCATGGGTTGGCTTTGGCATCACCAAATAGCCCATGTTGGGATGAGGAACTTGGCCAAACTTCTAAAAAATAAACACATCCTTGGACTAACAAATGTTCACTTTGAGAAATATAGGATTTGTAGCGCTTGTCAAGCGGGAAAGCAAGTTGGCGTACCTCACCCACCAAAGAGCATCATGACCACCAAGCAGCCTTGGAGCTAATACACATGGACTTCTTTGGACCGGTCGCCTACCTAAGTCTCGGGGGGTAACAAATATGGTCTTGTTATTGTTGATGACTATTCCTATTTCAATTGGGCATTTTTCTTGTATGACAAGTGCCAAGTTCAAGAAAAGGTGAAGATATTTGTTAGAAGAGCACAAAATGAGTTTGGTCTCCCAATCAAGAAAGTGAGAAGCAACAATGGGACCAAATTCAAGAACACTCTAGTTGAGGAGTTTCTTGATGAAGAGGGCATCAAGCATGAGTTTTCAATGCCATACACCCCTAAACAAAATGGTATAGTAGAGAGGAAGAACCGAACACTCATCGAGATGGAAAGGACAATGCTAGATGAGTACGAGACATCGGACATCTTTTGGTCTAAGGCCGTCAACACTGCTTGCCATGCCATCAACCACCTCTATCTACATAAGAAGTTAAAAAAGACTTCATACAAGCTTCTAACCAGTAACAAGCCTAAGGTGTCTTACTTTAGAGTGTATGGGTGCAAGTGTTTCATATTAAAC
Organism: Miscanthus floridulus; assembly: GCF_019320115.1. Lineage (NCBI taxonomy): Eukaryota > Viridiplantae > Streptophyta > Magnoliopsida > Poales > Poaceae > Miscanthus > Miscanthus floridulus. The sequence continues at coordinate 62,183,489 of NC_089584.1, forward strand.
AAGAAACCCAAAACCTCTAAATTTGCACCTAAAATTGATGAAGGTTTTCTTCTTGATATGGATCAAATGAGCATGCCTACCGTGTTTTCAACAAAACCTCCTGGAGAGTTGAAATAGTGGTAGACATGACATTTGATGAATCTAATGGCTCTCAAGTAGAGCAAGTTGATTCAAGTGTTATAGGAAAGGAGGATCCACCTTGTGAAGCAATCAAACAATTGGCCATTGGTGATATTAGACCACAAGAAGATGAAGCTACTGAAGTGGAGGCATCTCAAGTTGTTGCTGCACCAATTTTCACTGATGTACCTCATGCTAAACAGCAGTAGGCACCTACTATAACTCTAGCACGTGGTAGTGCTGTGCCTGAGAGTGGCAGTAGCTGATTCGACTCCAGTCCATGGACAAAACCTACAACCCATCTTTGAACAAGAAGAAGATAAAGAACCAGAAGATGATCAAGAGGCCATTGATCATCCAAGGCTAAGGCAAACAATACAATGGGATCATCCCATTGATAATATTCTTGGGAGTCTTCGAAAGGTGGTAACAACTTGCTCTCACTTAGCAAATTTTTGGCAATATTACTCGTTTGTTTCCTCTTTGGAGCCTCTTAAGGTAGAGCAAGCACTTGGTTATCTCAATTGGATGATGGCCATGCAATATGATCTCAACAATTTTAAAAGAAATCAAGTGTGGACCTTGGTGGAGAGACCCAATACCAACATCATTGGCACCAAGTGGGTCTTCCACAACAAGGAAGATGAGAATGGCATGGTGACAAGGAAAAAGGCAAGATTGGTTGCTCAAGGTTTCACTCAAGTAGAGAGCTTGGACTTTGAAGAAATATATGCACCGGTGGCAAGTCTTGAAGCAATCCAAATGCTTCTAGCTTATGCCGCTCATCACAATTTCAAGCTATATCAAATGGACGTGAAGAGTGCATTCCTCAATGGTCCTATTCAAGAACTTGTCTATGTTGATCAACCACCAGGCTTCGAAGATCCCAAGTTCCCTAACCATGTTTATAAATTCCAAAAGGCGCTCTATGGGCTTAAGGAAGCACCAAGAGCATGGTATGAATGCCTTAAGGAATTCTTGCTTAAACAAGGCTATAAAATAGGTAAAGCTGATCCTACCCTTTTCACTCACAAAGTTGGCAAAGATATCCTTGTGTGCCAAATATATGTCGATGACATAATATTTAGTAGTACTAATCATACTTTTTGTGAGGATTTTAGTTGGATCATGATGAAGAGATTTGAGATGTCCATGATGGGTGAATTGAAGTTCTTCCTTAGATTTCAAATCAAGCAAGTGAAGGATGGAACTTTTATTAGCCAAATGAAGTACACCCATGATATGCTCAAGAAGTTTGACATGGTGAATGCCAAGCCTATCAAAACTCCCATGCCAACCAATGGACATATTGATCTCAATGTTGAATGTAAAGCCATGGATACCAAGGTATATCATTCCATGATCGGCTCTCTACTTTATTTGTGCGCATCTAGGCCTGATATTATGCTTAGTATGTGCATGTGTGCTAGATTTCAAGCTAACCCAAAAGAGTGATACTTAGTGGCTGTTAAGAGAATCTTGAGATATTTAGTACACACTCCTAACCTTGGCTTGTGGTATCCTAAGGGCTCTAAGTTTGATCTACTTGGGTATTTAGATTCCGATTATGCCGGGAGATCGAAAAAGCACTTTGGGGACATGTCAATTCCTTGGACAGTCCCTAGTGTCTTGGAATTCTAAGAAGCAAAATTGTGTAGCCCTTTCGACCACCGAGGCCAAGTATATTGTAGCCAGTGCATGTTGTGCTCAACTACTTTGGATGAGGCAAACCCTTCAAGATTTCGGATGTCGATTTACCAAAATCCCACTCTTGTGTGAAATGAAAGTGCCATAAAGCTAGCAAACAATCCCATAAGCCACTCAAGAACTAAGCACATAGAGATCCAACATCATTTCTTGAGAGACCATGAAGCCAAAGGAGATATCGAAATTCACCATGTGAGCACTGAAAAGCAACTAGCCGATATCTTCACTAAGCCTCTCGATGAGTCAAGGTTTTGTGCTTTGCATAGTGAGCTAAATATACTTGATTCTCGTAACATGGTTTGAACATTAGCACACCCTTGATTGCTGAACTAGCATGGGTAGGAGAAAAAGAATTGCAAAGGTTTAAATATTGTGCTTTAAAATGATTTATCAAAAGCTACAAGTGCATTATGATCATTGTTTGTACTGGTTATCTGCTGATGATCATAGTTTGCTTGAGATATGTGTCCATGTCCTACATGTATAGATGTATTTAGAGTGTAGCTAACACCCCTTGATGTTGTGGGTGCGGCAGTACCGGGCAGGTACCGTGGCTATGCCGCTCTGTGGCAGTGCCACGTATAAGCCATAGTAGTGCAACACTTTGAAATGCGCTTGGCATTTGGGCCACAACGGCAGTTACAGTGGGCTCCATTCCTTATCTCTTTACCCATCCAGGCCACAGTAACTTCTCTCTGTATCTACCCTTCTACTCAACGTGTTGCTCTCCCTCTTCCTCTCATGCATCCACACTGCCTCGCCGTCACCGTGTCTCTATGCCGTGCCCAGGTGGTGCCACACCGGCTGCTGGCCTTCGTCGTCATCGCCAGTAGCTACTGAGGCTCTTGGGTGGAGCCATTTTCTCTTTTTCCTCCCCAATCCATGCGAAAGTCGAGGTAAAACCCTAATCCATCCCTATCTATGTCATGGAGTTCTACTTTAATTGGAAAATGGTTTCTAGTGGCTGCATGATTAGAGTAGAAGAAAGTTTGATGGATGAGTTGAATCAAAACACAAATTCATTGGTAGAGCATCATCTATACCCATGGCAGTGCCACATGTTGGGTGCGGTTGTGCCACGCACAACAGCATGATTATGCAAATTTAGATGATGTTCCATTGATTATTCTCTATTTTAGTTGGATTTGTGCACTAGATTTACTTCTATCTTAAACATGTAGCTACTTTACCTATACTGTAGACAACTCCATGTGTTTATTAGGTCTATTTCTTTCTGAGATTGTCTAGTGGTTTAGAAGAATAGTTGAGAAATAGTCTGAATAGTTGAGAAATAGTATGAATAGTGCCGCACCTTCTGACCAGTTTGGTTCATGGTTCTTTCCTAACTCGAGATTTGAATCATCTCATCTATTCGGAGTGTTTTACAAGTGTTTTCTATACCCCTTATATACAGTTTCTTATTTGAACCTATATTCATTTGCATAGATGGCTTCTCAAGGAGATGATGATCGGAGGGGGAAGCGAAAGATGGCTGAGCCTCATGATAAGGATCCTCCTCGACATGGTCGTGCGAGGATTAGCAGCATGGCAGCAGTACTATAGTAGGCAGAGGGGCTGCTAGAGACAGGGGGAGGAGTGATCAGTTTATCTAGGAGGAGAACTTGGAGGGGGCTAGCCACACCATCCCTCCCGGTGCTTGCTCAGATACTCCACCTCACCTTGAGGAGTTTGATAGAGGCTATATTAGAGAGTATCTAGAGGTGGTGATCACGAGATGTCCAGCTGATGCACGTGCTCATCCTGTGATCAATTATGCGGGAAGGAAAGCAAAAGTTGGTGGAAGAAGCACATGAGAATAACCCATAGTGCAGCCAAAGGATTTGGGGATCTACTACAGGTTTTGGAATGAGTTCCATTCTAACTTCTATGCCTCTATGATCTTCAACTCAAAGAAGTCAAAATTATCAAGATGCAGTATGTTGACTGGGAGGAAATGTAGAAGAATGAGGCTAAATTTAATAGAGTAATCAGGGCTTGTGAGAACTTTGGTCTCTTTGATCTCATGAGTTTTAGATATAATTAGAATGAGGAAGTGCTAGCTCAGTTCCATGCTACCTTCTTCTATGACATCTATACCGATGAGATACACTAGATGACTGAGGGATAGCACTACCGTGTTGACTTTGTGACCTTCAGCCGGATCCTTGGTTTTGGTGAGGAGGAGCATGGATTCACTTATATCCATGATAAGGCTAAAGCAGAGATCAGAGACATTGCATACATGTGGATTGATAGGAGAAGCACAGATGAGAAATGTAACAGAACCGACCAAATTATAAGAATGTAAGTACAAAAACAATCACTGAAGTGATCAAATTCCTATACTTAAGCTCCCATAATCCCGGTAGTCTGGAAATCATGAAGGATTTCAACCAACTCTCGACATACAAACCAAGACCGTAGTGATTCAACACAACACATCATTCATACAACATTTCACAAGTGGCATTCGGATTACATCCATCAGAGTTCAAATAAAATATTACAAACCAAGTTCAAATTTTTGCGGAATCAACATAGTTTAGTACATAACTTCATAGTTTCAAATACATTGCTAGATCTTAGTCATGTCCCACAAAAGCATCTTTAGGTACGAGAACTAGGAGAGACCGCGCCCAATGGTCTAGTCTTCATCCCCAGCTGGGAGAAGGCAATACTTGCAGCAACCAAAGTAGAACTGGTCATCTACAACAAGTGGGAGATAAACCCTGAGTACGAGAAGATACTCAGCTAGACTTACCCGTCAAAACCAGAAATAAAAGACACCAAGGGTCATGCAAGGCTTATGAGGTAGGCTAGCTGGACACAGTTGCATAAAAGAGCTTATGAATATAGTAACCAATTTAAACTTCGCATCAAGTTTATCATCATTTACCTTTCCACTAGATTTGCACCTGTACTAGAGCACTCACTTATTAGGACAAACAATATTAACCATGCAGGTATAATAAGGCTGTTATCATCATATCATCATTTCCGAACCATTATGTTATTTAGTGTATCTACTTTGGAGATAACCCTGTCAAGTTCTCACTAACCAGGAGAGACGGTGACTCGAATCGAATTACAACTTAGCTGAGGGGGTATTCCTAACTCTCACCCTAGCATACTTTGCAAGGGTAGCCGCGGGTCACCTTTGGTATAACTCAGGAACCAAATTCGCGGGTTTGATCAGCGCCAACACTCTTGGGGATTACCCTTCTTCTAGGACGATCAGGACTTTTAAATCACCTACCCTTGGACTCACGCCTACGGCTCCTTTCTGAGGCGTACTTTATACTTATCGACTCCTGGCCTGAGGTGAGCTACTTGGCTTCATGGTCGGTCTTCGGACACGACCAACTAAGAGAGAGGCATGCGTTCAACATGAATAGGAAAGGCTCCAAGATTCAGTCCTTAAGCGACACAGGTGGAGTCACTACAAACCGGCAAGCCTCCGCCCAGTCTTCATTTCAAATTAAGACAGGTTCTTTTCCACGATAGCAAATATAGCCAACCGTGCCACATGTATATCCCTATATCTCGCAGGTGACAGGAAATCACCTGACTTCTACCGTGTTTAAGCAGGGCTAAGCACTACACGAACCTGAGGTACATAGGATCCAGGGTATCAATATCTGGACAAGGATTGGATAACCAATGCAGCAAGTGTTTGCATCCAACACCTAAACTTAATGCAACAATATATATATATATAACAATAATACTTTAACTGCATTTCAGAAATTAGGAGGCTTAATATGCTCTGGGGCTTGCCTTTCACAAAGTTGCATGGACGGTGATCCGGGCACTCAACGGCGACCTCGTCTGGCACTTCTCCCGAGGGCTGCACCTCCTGAACCTCTGGTGTTGGCTGTTGCTGCTCCCTGCTCGGTTCCTTGAATTCCAACAGTGTCACACCTTCTGGTACACCTATT